>NW_004955499.1:6771399-6860377 GCF_000276665.1 Chinchilla lanigera | reverse complement strand
GCAGGGAGACATGGCCTAAAGCAGTCCTCCTGATGTTGTCTGATGCTGTCTTTACAGGGACCCTGATGGCAGAGTGAGGAGTACAGTGCACACCAGTTAAGTGTGGGCTTTGACAGAGGCCCCAGTAAGGTTTCATGAACTCTCCCTGGTACAAGTAAGTGACAAAGGTTCCTCTCAGCATTCCCAGCCTCACTTGATTTGGGGAGCTCAAATGAGAAAGGATGGAGACCTCAGGGATGGCACTGTCAGAGAGGGGACACTTGGCACAGATGAAGTCAAATTGATGCCAAAACCATGCACATGGATGAGTGATTCTGCCCAAGTTTTTCTTTTTTTCTTCTTGAAATGCTGCCTGGGTAGAAGTAAGCACTGGACAGTCTAGGTCCAGAGGTTGCACACTGGGGATAAGATTGTTTCCTGGCAGTCATCACAGCATCCAGGTAAGTTTTAGAGTCTTTGAGTCATTTTAGAGGGACACCGAAATGTTCGTCAGATGTGTACAGACAGGATCTTCTCCACATTTTCCCAGGTTTCCTTAATGAGAGATTAGAAGCCAGGATGGCTGTGGGTAAAACCTCTTGCAAAAACCCAGGTAAGAATCAGTGTGCTGGTACCTGATTAGGGGTGACATGGTCCTTAGTATCCAGTTGGACATCACCAGCATGCTTATTCAATCTAAAGAGGAACTTCTCATGACTCTTTTCATTTTGCATGTGTGGTGGCCAGTGCCTTTTTCCTATCATGAGAGAATGTCAGCTTCTTTTGAATTCTGGCTTGTAGCTCTTGTGCATTTCATACTAGACCAAGTAGGGAAGTAAGCAAAGCCAGTCATTTTCCCCCATTGGGTTTTGGCGACATATCTTGGAGCGTGTATTCAGGAATCTACTTAAGAGCTTTTATTTACTGTTGTGTGGGTAGTCCATGGCAATGGACCCCATGTGGTACGAGGACATAGATATTATGCAGGTGGACCAGGAGAAGTGACCAAGGAGCGATATGTTTTCCCAGGCCTCTTTTCCATTAAGAGGTACATAACTCACTGTGAGCCATGAATGTTAGAAATCCAGTTGAACTTGGCAGGTCCAAGGTGAGGACAGATATTGGGCCTCTATCTTAACACAAGAATGGGTATCACCATGGAGTTTGTTAAGTGACGGTGGGATTGCTAGGTGTTATCATTGTCGTGTTTCAGGTGTAGGTACCAAGGAAATAATGTATGGAGTATTAACCAATCCAGTGATCAGTAGAGGCCTTGGTGTACGGCACAAGATAATGAATGTTGAGGGATCCACGTGTCTTGGGATTGCTTTTCCCTGGTCCAATGACATTGTGGTGGAGCAGTCTTTTGAGTAGGAAACAGAGGAACCCTGGCAGTTCAGCAGTGCATGAAGATGACTATTTAGTATGATAGAGTTAGCTTCAGATAGGTTCTAGTGTTAGGGTGGAACTAAAGCCTTTTGTGCCGGTGAAGGTCAAGAAAATGTCAAGAAGTTCCTGAAGAACAAGGTCCATGCTGAATGCTGTGGTTTTGCATGTTGTTGTGGGACATCCCTTCAGGTGGGTATGCATTGTGATGTAGAAAATTTTTAGAGTTGAGATCGCTTGTGATCAGATAAGTCCTAACATAGACATAGGCTGGTTCTCGGGGCATGATGATCTTTAAGGAAATTGAAGTGGAGACTCTGCCTAACCTGGTGTTGTATATTTTGTCTGCAAGTATCACTGGCAGAGCCCAGCTGGTGAACATGTATTGTGAGATGCTGATACCGTAAGCCATGGGACAAATTCTTTTTCTCACATGAACAGTGCAAAAGGACCCTGGGCCCTCTTGGCTTTGCCTTGCTATTTCATATCTGTGACAACACAGGTACAAAAGGAGACTCTTCCCAATGGTTAGAGATACACACAGCATTGTCTTCTTGGATAGCTGACTCATTAACCTTTTTCCATGCTACAACTGGATGTGGAAACACAGGGAATCTTTTTAGTATCTAAGATTCCCCAAGTACAGGTAATAACCCTTGCAACTTTGCAATTTTCATTGATCTCATCATAAGATCTCTCTTTCTAGGCTTTATCCAGGGAGCTCTGCAAGGAATCATATAGTGAAGCAGCTGATCTCAGCAAACAAACACAATGATCACTGCAGTTCTCACAGGTGCTTTTTCAAGGGGAAGTGGCCACAATCATTATCCCTGATGAATGTTTCACAGGAAACCTGTACTGACAGGGAGGCTTACAACATACTGATGCGTTTGTCTAGAGACATCAAGTAAGTATGTTCTTCTGCCCAGGGCAGCAATGAGCTCCCACCACCTCCACGTGCAAGGGTAATGAGAGCCTGTCCCTGGGCCTGCCAGGCCCTCTCATGATTTGAGGGTGCTAAGGTCAGAAAGGATGGTGTCATTCAACTTTTTACTGTCTGTGAAGGGTATTAGAATGGGTGAGGTCAGATGGATGTGGAACAGGTGAGCATTGAAGAGATTCTGTGTAGGTTTTGTGCTTGTTGAGGTTCTGCTTTGGAACCACAGCATGAGGGAGAGTAGGTTCCAGGTAGGTGACATTGAATTTTCTAGAGACAGGCCAATTTTCTGACCATCATCCTAGCATCCAAGTAAATTTCTATGCTATTCTGTGGTGTACAGGGGCACCAAAATACTCATTGGCTGTACACTGACACCATCATGTCTGTTTTTTTCAGGCACAATGAGAGTTATGGGATCCCAAGAGTGCTGTGTGTAGAATCATTTGCAGTTGTGAGGTAAGAATCAGACTTGTGGGTCCTCCTTGGGGACCATGTGATTCTCAGGATCTAAGTGCCTGTCAGGAGCATGTGCATTGGGTGATTTTCTCCTGTTTACTGGAAGTACAAATGTCAGGATATGGCTAATATATGGTTTATCACCTATACCAGCTTCAACTTCAGAGCTTTTTCCCCTGTAGGGAATCAGCATTCTCAGTGCTTCCCTTGATTTGGAGATGTTCAGGTCAGGGAGGATGGCATCCTAGACACTGCACTGTCTTCTTGAGGAGGCTGCTTGCCATGAGGGAGATCAAATGGATGCTGAAACCGTGAGCATGGAAGGAATGATGTTGTGCAAGATTTCATCACTGCTGAAGCTCTGCCCAGCACAGCATGCATAAGTGTTTGCAGGAGTTCGGGAGGCAGAGGTCTGAGTGTGAGTAGAGGACTGTTGTCCTGTGTTCGTTTCTGCATCCAGGTAAGTCTTCGATGTCATTCGGTGGTTTATGGGGGCACAGATATGCTCACTGACTTTAAACTGGCTCCTTCTTTTCTGTGTTTCATTCAGGTTCCCTTAAAAAAGGATAGTGAGACTGAGAAGGCTGGGGCTGGGACGCCATGCAAATGGCAAGTAATAGGTTGCTGTCACTTCCCTGGGGGTGAAGATATCCCGGTAGACTGTAGGAGCATGTATATAATAGCTAGTTTTCGTGTTTACTGGGTGTGCATTCACTTTAGGACTGAGATACTGTAGGGTTCATTGCCTATGCCACATTGACACCTCTTTGTGTGGTATGCATTTGACTAGAAGTGGCAAAACTCCTTTTTTGGCAAATTTGGGAATCAATGTCTTCATGCTATTGTAAGTGAGCACCTGGTGCTTTGAATCACTGTCTCCAAATCTCCTACATTTCTTACTGGCCATTCTACATGAATTGGTGCAGGAGATCATTGTCATAGGGTGGGTTCATGAGACCTGCATTGGCAGGCTTCTTTTCAAGTGTATCTATTTATTCTTCTACAGCTAGTCCATAGTAGGGTCTGGAAGTGGTGATGCAGCTCAGCTGATACGAGGGTGTGCAGATTGTTTGGGGAATAGGGAAGACAGGATTGGTAAATGATAGTTTTTCTTGGATGTCTCCTACAGTGAGGGATCCAGAAGTCACTCAACATGGCCAGGTTCCAGGTCAGTGCACATGTGGGCTTCCCTCATAGCACCAGAGTGCGGTTCTCCATATTTCATGAAGTGATAGTGGAATCCCTGTGGGTTTTCTTTGTCATATGTAAATGAAGTTGCCCAGGGAAGCTGAGGAAATGAAAGGGGAGCTAGACCAATTCAGGACCAGGAGTTTTCCCTTGGTGTATGGAACAGGTTAATGAAGGTTCTGTGATTTGAGTGTCTTGGCGTTGCTCTTTCCCTGGTCCAATGACATTTTGGTGCAGCAGCCTTGGCAGCAAGCACATAAATCTTAGCGGTTGACCAATTTATCAGGTCGAGTGTCTTAGCAGGATGGAGTTCCCCTCAGACTGCATCTGTTATCAAGGTGGAGTAAAAGCCCTCGGTGCCAATAGTGATGGCCAAGGAAAGGGTTAGGTCCCCTTGGAACTCCCTTCAGACAGGTGTATGTAACACCATAGAGATAGTTTATTAAGTCAAGATTTCAGATGATTGGTTAATTTCTTAATGTGGAAATAGGCCATACCTGAGGGTCTGATACTCCTAGGCAAGGTGGAAAAGGACCCTCCTCCTAGCCCTGCTGTTGCCGTGGTTGGTCACATGATATCCTTGAAGGGTCCAGCTGGTGATCAGCTTGTGAGATGTTGTGACTTCCAGCCATCGGGCACCTTTTCATTTTGTCATGAACATTGGAAAACAGCCCTTGCCCTATCCCATCCTCAGATCTTTCCCCTGCTGTTTCACTTGTGACAACAAAGGTACAATAAAAGTCTCTTCCCAATCGCCATGTCTAAGCATTGCATTTTCTGTCAGATGCTTGGCATATTAGGTATTTTCCATGCTCCCTATCACATATGGAGACAGGGATTCTTGTTAACTTCTAGGTTTCTACCACTATGGATATTTATCCTTGGCCCTTCTGCAGCTTTCTGTTCAAGAGAAAAGCTTTTTCTTACCAGACCTGTCGTATGGAAGTCTACAGGGGCCCAGAAATGAAGCCAGGTGACTCTGCAAACAAACACAGTGACCACTGCCCTCCTCACATGTACAGATACAAGGAGAGATGGCCTAAGTCAGTATTCCAGATGCGTTTTTCACAGATATCCTGGTGTGAGAGTGAGGTGCACAGTGTACCCACGTGGATCCCTCGAGACTGCAAGTAAGTGGTCTTGGGTCCAGGGAATCGATGAGGTCCCATCATTTCCATGTGTACGGTAAAAAGGTACAGTAAGTACGGTAAGGAGGTATCCTTCAGAATTCTCTGTCCTTTCCTTATTTAAAGTGCTTGGTTTGTAAAGGATGTTGTCCTGGGCAGTGTTGTCTGGGTGGGGTCCTTGGCATGAGTGAGGTCAAACGAACGAGGAAAACATGAGCACTGAAGCAGTCATTCTCTCCAGGGTTTTGTACTTCTTGAGGTCCTGCCTGAGGACCAGTGAGCACAGGAGAGTTTGCAGGTGTCCAGTTAGGAGGTGTTTGACACTGGAGATGGGACTGACTCCCTGGGCATCACCCCCACGTGCAGGTAAGTTTCTAGTGTCATTCACTGATTGACAGCAGCACCAAAACGCTCATCAGCTCTACACTGATACCTTCTTGTCCTTGATTTTTCCAGGTTCTCTTGAAGAGAGTTGCAGGATCTGTAGCCAGAACTTGGTGCAAAAGTCAGGTAAGAATCAGGGGCCTGGTACCTCACTGGAGCCTACGTAGTCCTCTGTATTCAGGTGGAATACAGACATGTGTGCATAACAAGATGTTCCTATGTCTCCTGGGTGCACATCCACTTGCAGACAAAGCTAGCTGAGGGTACAGATGCTATGCCCCATTAACACGCAGTCTTTCGTCCAGTATTGATTGGAGTACTTAAGATGAAATGCTCATAGTTGTGTGTTTATTTGGCTAGTATGTTTTTCAGTGCCTTTCTGGTATTGTGAGAGAGTACCAGGTGCTATTGATTTTTTTTCCAGCAGATTGCATGCATTCATACTTGCCCCAGTAGGGGAATAAGCAGGGCAAGAGCTCATTTTCATAGGTGGGCTTCTGAGACATGGACTAGAGCAGTTTAGCAAGCGTCTCTTCAGTTAGTTCCAGTTACTGTTTCACAGCTCATTTCTGGGCATATAGGTGAAATCTAGTAGTAATGATGTACCCAAAATGATAAGATGACAGAGAGATTGTGAGGGTTGACACATGACAAGGCACTGGTGAAGAATAGGTTTTCTTGAGCATCTTAGCGAGTGAGGGATCTGGAACTCGCCATGAGCCCTTGAACATTGGTGACCCTATTGAGCATCCTCAGATGCCAGGAATTTACAGATCTAATTATAGGTGTTCCCCTCATGGCAACAGACAGGGTAACTCTCTGGACTTTGGTAAGTGGGTGTGGGGTCCCTACTTTGGGACCTGTGTGTTTGCATGGCCATGCTTTGGGTACAGATGCCTGGGCAAGTGATAAATGGGGAGCTATGCCAATCCAGTGATAATGAGTTTGCCCTAGGTGTGGGGTGCAGGATAATGAATATCCAGGGGTCTGTGTATCTCAGGATTACTTTTTTCCTGTTCCCATGAAATGGTGGTAAAGCAGCCTTCTGAGTAAGAAGCACAGACATCTTCCGATGGACTTCTCTGTGGCTTTATTCTGTTTTGAAGGTAGAGTAAAAAGCTTTTGTGCCAGTGGTGATGGCCAAAATAAGGGCCAGGTGCTCCTGCAGAGCAAAATGCATGCTGAACAATGTGGTTTATGCGTGGTGTTCTTGGAATTCCCTTCAGGTAGGCATATGAAACAATGTAGAAAATATTTTCAGTTAATGTTACAAATCATCAGGTAAGTCCTATATAGGAAAGAGATAGTCTATTTCCTGGGTCCTCGTGTTTCCTAGCAAGATCTAAAAGGACCCTTTGCCAAACTTACCTTGACATGTTTTGTCACTAAATATCCTATAAAGGGCACTGCTAGTGATCAGTGTTATGAGATTGCCCTCTTCCATCACAAAACACCCTTTTCTTTTTCCATGAACGTTGGAAGAGCACTTTGGGGTACCACTGGCTTTTTCTTGTTGTGTGACCTGTGTAACAAAGTAAGCAAAAGAATAGGCTGTTTGTAGTAGCTACTAGCAAGTATCATATTTCCTTGTAGGATGGCTGGCCCATGAGGCATTTTCTGCTTGCCCTCCTAGATAGAGAGCCAGAGATTCCTTACGTATCTAGGTCCCACCACTTTGGACATTTCCCCTTACGACATTTGCAGGGTTCCATGCAAGAGAGTAAGCTTTCTCTTACCAGGTTTTTCTGTGGAGTTCAGCAAGGACCCAGGTAGTGAAGCAGCTCGGCTCTGCAAGCACACACAGTTACCACACCTTTCACTTGTGCTGAGCAAGGAGATGTGGCCTAAAGACTCATCGCTTACGTTCTCTGCACAGGGATCCTGATGTCATCGTTGGTGTCCAGTGTGCTGAAGTGGATCCCTAGAGACTCAAGGTAAGTGTGTTCTTGGGCCGAGGGAACCAAGGAGGTCCTGCTACCTCCAGGTGCACAAGTGAGTGAGGCTGCCTCAGCATGCTAGGTTCCCTCCTTGATTTGAAGGTCATTGGGTCAGACAAGATGACATGCTAGATGCTGTATTTTCTCTGAATGGGGTCTTGACATGAGTGAGGTCAAATGGATTCTAAAACCGTGAGCATGGAAGGAGAGATTTGGTACAGGATTTTGTGACTGCTGAGGCCCTGCTTAGGGACTGTAGGCACAGGAGTGTTCACAGGTGTCCAGGAGGCAGTGCTGCTACTCTGGGGACAGGATTTGCACCCTATATTCATCCCAGGGTTCAGGTAAGATTCCATATTCATTCTGTAGTTTATGGGAGCATCGAAATACTCATGGATTCTATACTGACATCCTCCTTTCCGTGTTTTTTCCAGGTCCCCTTGAAGAAAGAATAGGAATACTGAGAAGGCTGGGGCTGGAACCACATTCAAATGTCAGGTAAACAGAGTACTGTCACTTCCCTGGGGACCAGCTGATCTTCTGTATCCAGGTTGCTTTTAGGAGTGTGAGTAAAATGAGATATTTGCCATATTTTGTAGTTTTGCATCTATTTAAGGACTGGGATAGTGTCAGGTTCAGGGCCTATGTCACACTGACACCTTTTTCTTGCTACTCATTTGACTACAGCTGTCAAAATTCTAATGTTTCCCTCTTTATTTGGCAAGTGTCATGATCAGTATGGGAAGCATAGGAATACTGGCACAGGACATACTGATGAAAGAGTTTCCCCTGGGTTGATTCTGGTATCAGAGTGGAATGAAAGTCTTTTGTGCTGGTGGAAATGGCTGAGAAAATGGCCAGGTATTCTTATAGACCAAGTATGTGCTGAATAATGGTAATTTTTTTGTGGTGTTTTTGGACTTACCTTCAGGTGGGTATACACAGCAATGGTGAAAAATTTTTGTTGGGATTTCAGATGGTCAAATAATTTTTAAAGTGCACATAGCCTTGTTCTCAGGGCCTGACATTACCAGGTAGGTCAAGTAGGAGGCTTTGCCAAACCTGCTCTTGCCGTGTTTTGTAACCCGGCCTGCTCTGAAGGGCTTGGCTGGTGACCATGTCTAATGAGCTATTGCCTGTCAGCTGTGGGACACACTGTCCTTCCTGCATGCACCCTGGTGTTGGACCCTGCTTTTGGACATGTGTGACAACTAGAGATAAAACAGGAGACTTTTTTCAATATCAACCAGTAGTCATCGTGTTGCTTTCCATGCTTGCTGTTTTCTGTGGAGAGGCATTGATTCTTGTTACTATTCTGGTTTCTACTACTACCCATATTGTCAGTTGCAACTTCTACAGGTTTCCCTTCAAGAGAGTGAGATTTCTCTTACCATGATTTGCCTGTGGAGTAGTGAATCTTCCAGGTAAAGAAGGAAATTCACTTCACAAAGAAACAGAGGAACCTCTAATTCTCACCCGCTGATGCACAGTTGGACTTGCCCCAGAGCAGTGTTCCTGATGGTGTCTTTACAGGGACCCTGATGTCACAGTGATGAGTACAACACAGTCATGCAGATCTCCCAGACAGCAGGTAAGTGTCAGCCTTGACGCAGGCACCAATAAGGTTGCACAGACACGCCTTGCACAAGTATGTGACGAAGGCATCTCTGAGCATTCCTGTCCTTACTTGATTTCAAGGGGCTCGGGTCAGAAAGGACAGAGATCTCAGAAATGCTACCAGTGCCGGGACACTTGACACGGATATGGTGAAGTGGATGCCAAAACCATGCTCATAGAAAGAGTGGTTCTGTCTGCAGCGTTTTTTGGCATGGAGGCCTATTCCAGCTAGTAGTGAGAATTGTAGGGTTTGCAGTGTCCAGTCTCAGAGGTTGGACTCTGGGGACAGAATTGTTTCCTTGGCAATCATCCCAGCATGCAGGTAAGTTTTCTGTGTCTCTTGGTGGTTTTCTGTGTCTTTTGGTGGAAACACTCATTGGCTGTACCAGAGCCAACTTCTGTATGTTTTATCCAGCTCAACTGAAGAGAGGTGCAGGATGCCAGGAAGACTGAGGAGGGAACTTCCTGCAAATGTCAGGTAAGAATTAACAAGCTGGTGCCCCATGGCCCTCCAAGTCCAGGTTGTGTATAAATAGATGTTATAATATTTTAGGGTGCACATACACTCTAGGACTTGACTAGTGTAAGGTTCAGAGCCTGCCTTTCATCTGGTATAGATTTGTTCACTGATTGTGACCTTCTGATAGTTCTACCTTTATTTTGCATGTCTGGTGTTCAGTGCCTTTTTTCCTGTTAGGAAGGATCACCAGGTACTTTGGAATTCTAGCCTGCAGATCTGGTACACTTCATTCTGTATGCAATACTGGAGTAAGCTGGGCAAGAAGTCGTTTTCCTCCACTAGGTTCTGGAGACATGTCTTGGAGCAGTTCCTCAGGTATTTACTCAAGAGGTCCCATGTACTATTGCAAGGCTAGTTCTTGGTGATGGCCCCAGGTGATACAAGGACATGGATTTTGTGCCAGTGAATACAGAAAAATGGACCAGAAAAGGATAGGTTTTCCTGGGCCTCTTTCCAGGAAGGGATTCAGAACTTACTCTGAGCTGTGAACATGAGAGCTCCAAGCAAGTGCAGATTGGGTCTCTGATGTAGCACAAGACGAGGAATCACCATGGAGTTGAGAAAGTGATGCTGAGGTTTCTGTGTGTAGTCATGGCTGTGTTACAGGTTCACGTGTCCAGGAAAATAATGAAGGGAATATTAACCCATCCGGTGACCAAGAGATTGCTTTTTGTGTAATGCACAAGATAACTAATGTTGAGGGATCAGTGTTCCTTGGGATTGCTTTATCCCTGTTCCAGTGACATTGTGGTGGAGCAGCATTCTAGCAGAATGAAAGCCTTTTATGCCAGTGGTGATGGCCAAGAAAACAATCAGTTTTTGCTAGACAGCAAAGCCCATGCTGAATGCTTTGGTTTTCTCTCATTGTTTTTGGACTACCCTTCACACAGGTATATGCTGTGATGTAGAAAAGTTTTTATTTGTTTTTTTTAATTCTTTTTTTATTTTTGGGGGGCGGGGAGGTTTTCCCGTACTGGGAATCAAACTCATGACCTTGCTCTTGCCAGGCAGGCACTGTGCTACTAAGCTAAATCTCCAGCCCCAATGTAGAAAAATTTTTGACTAGAGATTGCTGGTGGTCAGCTAAGTCCTAACAGAGACAAAGGCTCGTTCTTGGGTCATGAAGCTCCTTAACAAGATTGAAGCAGAAGTTCTACCTAATGTGGAGTTGCGTATTTTGTCTTCATGTATCCACTGAAGGGCCCAGCTGGTGAACAGATCCTGTGACAGGCTACTTCCTTAAGCCATGGGACAACTTCTTTTCACATGAACACTGCCAAAGGGTCCTTAGGTGCTCTTGGCTTTTCCCTGTTCTTTGACCTGTGTGAGAACAAAGGTAGAAAAGTGACTCCCCAACGGCTGCAAGTGAGCATGGCATTTTTTTCATGGGTGACTGACTCACAAGGCATGCTCCAGTTGTATTTGGAGGTGCAAGGATGCTTTTAAGTATCTAGAATTCCACCAATATGGATATTGACCCTTGCAACTTCTGCAGGTTTTCATTCAAGATGTTAAGATCTCTCCTTCTAGGCTTAGTCCACAGAGTTCTTAATGAAGTCATGTAATGAAGCAGGTGTGCTCAGCAAACAAACAGTGATCTCTGCAGATTTCTCCAGTGCTTTTGCAAGGTGCAGTGGCCTAATTCATCATTCCAGATGTGTGTTTCACAGGGATCCTATAGTTACAGTGAGGTTTACAACATACTTATTAGGATTTCTAGAAACATCTAGTAAGTGTGTTCTTGGGCCCAAGGCATCAGGGAGATCCCCCCACATCCACATGCATGGGGAAATAACAATCTGTCCCTGGGCCTTTCAAGCCCTCTCATAATTTGAAGGTTCTAAGGTCATAAGGGATGATGTCCTTGGAAATTTTCTTTCTGTGAAACGGTATTGGAAGGGTGAGTTTGAAATGATGTGGAAAGGTGAGCATTGAAGAAGTTCTACTGTGTAGGATTTGTGCTTTTGGAGGTCCTGTCTTGGGACCAGAGCACACAAGAGAGTTTGCAGGTATCCAGGTAGAAGACATTGAAAGCTGGGGACAGGATACTTTCCCTGGCAGTCATTGCATTATCCAGTTAAATTTCCATGTCACCCAGTGGTTTACACAAGCACTGAAATCCTCATCAGATCTGTACAGACCTGCTGTTCTCTGTGTTTTTCCAGGTTCCCTTAAAAAGAGTTGTGGGATACCAGGAAGGCTATGTACAGAAGCACTTGGAATTGTCAGGTAAGAATCAGACAGCTGAGACTTCTCTGGGGACCGTGCAGTCCTCCATATCCAGGTGCATGTCAGGAGCATATGCATAGGGTGATATTTTCTTGTTTCCTGGAAATACAAACATCAGAACATGGCTAGTGTTCAGCTTACAGCCATTACAGTTTGCAGTCAGTACTGATGATGAACATTTCATGTTCCTATGGGTTTTTGGCAAGTATGGCATTCAGTGCCTTCTTGCTACCGTCAGGGAACACCAGGTTCTTTTGCATCCCTTTCAGCAGATCTGGTGCATTTCATGCTGTACCCAGTAGAAGAAAAAGTGGGGAAACAGGTCCTTGTCATAGCAGTGAATTGTGAGTAATTTCTTAGAGAAATCCGGCAGGTGTTTCCTTATTAGTGTCCATTTCCTCTGCACAGCTACTCCCTTCCTATGAGACAATCTAATCGTGGCAGTGGATGATAAATGATAGGATGATGTGGAGATTATGCAGGTGGACAAACAGAAGTAGACAGATAGACAGATAGTGGATAGATATGTGGGACATTGTGCAGTGAGGGGTCTGAACCTCACAAGTAGCTATAAGAGACCATCCTGTTATACACTGCCAGGTTCCAGCTCACTGCAAATGCCTGTACCACCAGTCAGGAGATTTCCATGGGCTTTGGTAAGTGATGGTGGTGTCTCTGTGTTCTCTGTTTTTGTGGCTGTGCTTCAGTGCAGATGCCAAGGGAAGCAATGCAGGGGAAGCTAAGCCAGTGCAGCCACCAGGAGACAGCCCTTGGTGTAACACACAGATACCCGATATTTGAGGGATATTTGTATGCTAGGATAGCTGTTACCCTGGACCAGTGACATTATGGTGCAGTGGCCTGCTGAGCAGGAAGCACAGAAATCCCGCAGGTGACCAGTTACTCAGAATGCATGTCTTGGTGATAGTCTTCCTCTTGGATTTGTTGTGATACCAGCATAGATTGAAAGCCTTTTGTACCCATGGGGAAGGCCAGGGAAAGGGCCACTTGCTTTTGCTGAGCAAAGTGGATGATCACTGACAGGATTTTTGCATGGTATTGTTGGACTTTCCTTCAAGAAGGTATATGCAGCCATCCAGGAAACTTCTTGCATAGAGAATGCAGATACTTACATAAGTCCTAACATTTACATAGCCTGGTTCTCATATCCAGATGTTCCTCAGCAAGACTGAAAAAGACACTGTGCCTAACCTGATGTTCCTATGTGTTGTCACCATGTATCTAGGAAGGGCTCATCTGGTGAGTGGGTTTTGTGGGATGTTTCCACCTTCACCTGTGAGACACCTTCCTTTTGCATGAACATTTGAAGAGGTCCCTTTTCCCTGCTGTTTGACTTGAGGGACAACATTCCCTGCTGTTGGCCATGGGTGACAACAAAGGTAAAACAAGAGACTTACCCCAGTGGCTACTGGCAAGCATGGCATGTTCTTATAGGTGGCTGGTGCATAGGTGTTACCCATGTTCTTTGTCGTATATGGAGACCCAGGGATGCCTTTTAATGTGCAGGTTTCTACCTCTGCAGATACTGACCCTTGTATCTTCTACAAGTTTCCATTCATGGAGAAAGACTTCTCTTACAACGCTTTGTCTGTGGAGTACTATGAGGACCTAGGTAGAGATGCAAGTGAGCTCCAAAACACATTCAGTGGCCTCCACATCTTTCACATGTACTGAGCAAAGAAACATGGCCTAAAGCCATGACCTTAATGCTGTTTTCACAGGAATCCTGATGTCACAGTTGGTATCTGATGTACTCAAGTGGATCCCTAGACACCTAAGATGAGTGTGCTCTTCATTTGAGAGAACCAAGGTGGTGGGTGCACAAATAAGTGAGGTGTACCCTGGTGTTCTCAGCCCCCTCCTTAAGTTGAAGGTCTTTGGATCAGAAAGGATGGCATCTTAGGTAGTCTCTCTGAGGGGACTCTTGGCATGAGTGAGGTCAAATAAATGCTGAAGCTATGAGCATAGAAGGAGTGATCCTGTACAGGGTTTTGTGATGATTGATGTCCTGCCCAGAACAGTTAGCATAGGAGTGTTTCAGGAGTATAGGGGGCAGAGGTTCAACTCTGAGCACAGGACTGCCACCCTGTGTTCATCTCGGCATTCAGGTAAGATTCCAGTGGCATTCAGTGTCTAACGGGGGCATCAGAATGCTCATTCACTCTATACTGACATCCTCTTTTTAGTTTTTTTCTAGGTTCCCTTGAAGAAAGCATAGGCATGCTGAGAAGGCTGGGGCTGGAACCTCATTCAAATGTCAGGTAACAGTGTGCTGTCCCTTCACTGGGGACCAGGTGATCTGTATTTGGGTGGATTCTGGGAAAGTGTGCGTAATGAGATATTTCTCATGTTTCCTGGGTGTGCACCCACTTTAGGACTGGCATGGTGTAGGATTCACGGCCTGTGCCACATTGATGCTGTTTTTCTGGTACTCGTTTGATGACACATGGTAAAACTCCAACGTTTCCCCCTTCAATTGGCAAGTATGCAGATCAGTGCCTTTGCATTCTTGTGAGTGAGCACCCACTGCTTTTGGATCACTGTCTGCTGATCTCATACATTTTGTGCTAGGGCATTAGGGATGAAGTTGGCAGGAAGACATCACCGTAGGGCAGGTGTCTGAGACATGGATTGGAACAGTTTGGCAGACTTCTTTTCAAGCATTTCCATTTATTCTTGTATTCTCTTAATTTGTGGCAACTTAGTAGGAATCTGGGAGTGGAAGTGATATCTCAGTAAGCGATAGTGGGATCCTATAAGCTTTCAGGGTCATATTTACATGTCAGTGCCCAGGGAAATGATGAAGGGAGAACTAAGCCAATTCAGGACCATGAGCTTGGCCTTGGTACAGGATGCAGGTTACTGAGTGTTGAGGGATCCATGTGTCTTTGCACTACATTTTCTCTGCTCCTGTCATGGAACAGCCTTCTGGGCAGGAACCACAAGAATCTTAGCAGGTGATCTGTTGATGAGGATGAGTGTCTTGGGATGATGCTGTTCCCTTCAGATTGGTTCTTATATCATGAAATTTCTCATCATCTCTACACCAACACCTTCTTCTTTGTATTGTTTTGAGCTTCCCCTACAAAGAGGTATAGGATGCCAAGAAGACCATGGATAGAACTTCTTGAAAATGTCAGGTAAGAATCAAGGTCAGATACCTCACTGGGGATCGCATGGCCCTCCATATGCAGGTGGATGTCAAGAGTGTGTGCATGTAGAAAAGTGTTAGTATTTCTTAAGGCAAATCCACTGCAGGGCTTGGCTAGTGTAGGGTTCAGACCCTATGCCCCATTTACTCTCATCGCCTTTTTGTCTGGTACACATTTGAATACTGATGTCAAACTTCTCATGGTTCTGCCTTTATTTGGGAAGTGTGGTGTTCAGTACCTTACTTGTCATGCTTGCTGGTACTTTTGAATTCCAGCCAGCAGATACTGTGCATTTCATACTAGTGCAAGTGGGGGAATTAGCAAAGCAGAAGACCATTTTCTTAAATTGGGTTCTGGAGTCATGGTTTGGAGCAGTTTGGCAGTTACTCTGTCAAGAGGGTCAACTTACTGTTTCTTGCCTAGTCTGTGGGCATGGTGGTAGTGACAGAAGCCAAGTGACACTTGCGGGGAGGACTGTGTAGGTGGGCACAGGGAAGGGAACCAGAAAGAAAGGTTTCATGGACCTCTTTCACATGGTGGAGTGCAGAAATCAATGTGAGCCTCTGAACACTGGTGACCCTGTTGACCATCACTAGGTTCCAGGTAAGTCCCAATGTCAGCTTCCCTCATAGCACTAGACAGTGGATCTCCATGGAGTTTAATAAACAGTGATCAGCTCCTTGTGTATTGTCATGGCTGTGTTTTAGGTGCAGCTCTCAGGGAGGTGATGAGTAGGGTACTGGGCTAATCCACTGATTAAGAGTTTGCCCTTGGTGCAATGTTACAAAAACCTGAAAGTTGTTGGTTCTCATGTGTCCTGGGATTCCTTTTTCCATGTTCCAATGACACTGTTCAGAGGTTGCACCTCTGAACAGGAAGATAGAGTTCTTCTTGGCTTGGGTCTAATATCATGATGGAGTGAAATCATTTTCTGGCAATGCTGATGGCCAAGAAAAGGTGCCAGGAAAGCAATATGCATGCTACATGCTTTGGTTTTCAAATATTTTTCTTGGCCTTCCTTTCAGGTATATGTAAGCAGCGATATAGAAAAATTTTAGAGTTGGGATTGCTGATGGTCACGTAAGTCCTAACGTGTACATAGGCTGGTTGTCAGGCCTAATGTTTCTTAACAAGGTTGAAAAGGAATCTCTGCCTAACCTGCTATTGCCAGGTTTTATCTCCAGGAATCCTGGGAAGGGGTCTGCTGGTGATCAGATGTTATGTGATATTGCTGCCTTCAGCCATGGGATAAGTTTTTTCACATGAACATGGCGAATAAACCGTTGGGCACCTTGTCCATCCGGGCTGTTTGATGCTTTTTTCCAGGAAGTGCAAGATGCTCTTCCTGATGACTACATGTTGCCTTTATATTTTCTTCTGGGTTGGCTGGTCTATGAGGCGTTTTCCATGCTGCAGACATTTATCGAGATGCAGGGATCTTTTTACTATCCACATTTCCTCCACTACAGATATTGACACATGCAATTTCTGCAGGTTTCTGTTGAAGGTAGTAATATTCGTCTTACCAGAATTTGTCCATGGAGCTCCTCCAGGAATCATGTAGTGACGAAAGTGCGCTCAGCAAACAAACAAGGTGATCTCTACAGTTCTCATAGGTGCTTGCACAAGTAGCACCAGCCTCAGTCAATCTTCCTGATGTGTTTTACCCTAGGATCCTGCAGTCACAGGGAGGTACACAATTACTCATGTGGATTCCTACAGACATCAGTGTAGGCCCAGGCCCAAGGCAGCAGTAAGCTCCTACCACCTCCCAAGTACACAGGTAAATGAGGGTCTGACTCTGGGCATTCCTGACCTCTTCATGATTTGAAGGTGCTAGGTCACCAGGGGTGACTTCCTTGACAATTTTACTGTCTATAAGGAGGCTTTGGAATGTGCAAAGTTAAGTGCATATGAAAGAGGTACATTGAAGTAATTGTACTGTCCAGGATTTTTGCTTGTTGGGCTCCTGCCTTGCCACCATCAAACAAAAAAGTATGCAGGTGTCCAGGTAAGAGATAGTGTACTGTTTCCACAGGTCAGTGTCCCTGGCAACCACCCCAGCGTCCATGTAAATTCTTAGTGCCGCTCAAAGTTTTACAGGGACACTGAAATGCTCATCAGGAGTACATTGACTGTATCTTCTACATGTCTTTACTAGCGTTCCCTTGAAGAGAGGTGCAGGATACAAGCAGCTTATGGACAAAACCTCTGGCAAATATCAGGTAAAAATCAGGGTGCTAGTATGTCTTTGGGGAACAAGTGGTCCTCTATATGCAGGTGGATGTCAGGAGTGTTTGTGTAATAAGATCTGGTATTTACTGGAAGGAAAATCACTTCAGGACATGGCTAGTGTAAAATTCAGTCTATGCCTCATTTACACTCACAGCCCTTTTTTCCAGGATATATTTGAGTACCAATGGTGAACCTTTCTTTTTTTCCTCCTTTATTTGGCATGTGTGCTGTTCATTGTCTTGCTACCATCAGGGAGCATGAGGTGCTTTTGTATCCTTTTCACCAGATTATGGTGCATAAATAGAATGCTAGGTCATTGTCATAGGGTGTTTTCCTGAGATGTGACTTGGAGGAGTGTGGCAACTATTTTCTTAAGTGTGTCCATGTACTCTGGCACAGCTCTTCCCTAGAGATGTAGAAGTCTAGTAGTGGCGGTTGACCATAAACGTTAATTATGATGTGGAGATTGTGCAGGTGATCTCAGAAAAGTGGTATTTAATAGCTAGAATATCTGAGGCATCTTTTGCAGTAGAGGTCCAGAGGTCATGATTAACCATGAGAGGTTATGCCTTTGAACATTATCAGGTTTCAGGTAAGTGCAGGTGTAGTCCTGCCTTGTAGCACCAGTTGGGAGTTTTCCGTGGACTTTGGTAAGTGATGATAGAGTGGCTGTGGGATTTCATGGCTGTGCTTTGGGCTCAGTGCCAAGGGAAATGACAAAAGAGGAACTAGGCCAATGTAGTGACCAGGAGTTGGCCCTTAGTGTAGTGTGATGAATGTTGATTGTAAACCATGAATACACTGTATTCATTGCCTGTGTAAACCATGAATACACTGTACTCCTCACTGTGCTATCAGGATCTGTGTGAAGACAATTTCTGGAATGCTGGATTTGGCTATGTCTGTTTGCACCAGCACAGGTAAGAACTGCAGAGGTCAATGCGTTTCCTTCTAAAGCCCTTGAACATAGGTGACCCCTTTCATCATTGCCAGGTTCCAGGTAAGTGCAGGTGTGGGCCTCCCTTGAAGCAACAGAGAAGGGATTTTCATGGACTTCGGTAATTGTGGGGTCCCTTTGTGTTCTCATGGCTGTGCAGGTACCCAGGGAATGATAAACAGGGTACTGTGCTCAGTTAATGACCATGAGGTTGCCCTTGGTATAGGGTAGTGGTGGCAAACCAGCGGGCACGCATGCTGCAGCAGGGTATTTGTATCAGTGAAAGCTCTACAAGGTTCACCATCACTCATGTAAGGTGAAGAATAATAAATGTCCTGGGATCCATGTGTCTTGTGATTGTTTTTCCCTGGTCCAGTGACATTGTGGTGAGGGGCCTTCTGAACAGGAAGCACAGGAATCTTGGCAGGTGACCAGTGGATGAGGATGAGTATCTCGGCACGGTAGCGGCCCCCAAGGGTTAGTTCAGTTATCAGGGTGAAGGGAAAGCCTTTTTGTGCCTCTGATAATTCCAAGGAAAGGGTCAGGGGTACTTTCAGATCAAAGTACATGTGGAATTCACATGGTTTTTTCTTTTATTTTTGTGTCTGTTTCATAAAGAAAATAGTAAAAGTGATATAAGGGAGATGCTAGATGTCAGATATTCAGAGTTCATGTTCTCTGAAGTTGAAGGATGAATTCTGAGGAACAAGAGTATGAAAATCTATCCGAGAATAGGAATGGGGAGTAGGAATAGCTCCTGAGAGACAGGAGGGGGTCCCGTATGGGTTGCCCAGAGTTGTTATTTTTTTTTTTTTTTGATACTGGGAATCAAACTCAGGACCTTGTGCTTGCCAGGCAGGTGCTTGTGCCCTGAATGGTTTTCTCCTGGGTGTTATTGGAGTTCCCCTCAGGTACTTATATGAAGCAGTATAGAAGAAATTTTCTGTCACGGGTGCAGATCTTTAGATGAGCTAACTCCCAATGTGGACATCGTCTGGTTCTTGGGGGCTGGTATTCTGCATTGAGGTTGAGGAGGAGTCTGTGCCTACCCTGGTGCTGACATATTTTGTTACCAAATATCCCGTGAAAGGCTCTGATGGTTATCTGGTCTTCTGAGATGTTGCCACCTTCAGGCATGGAACTCCTGCTTTCAGTGTGAGGATTGGAAGAGGGCCCCAGGACACCCTGGACTTGCCTTGCTGCTTGCCATGTGTGACAAAGTAGGTAAAAGAAGACGCTGTTCCCATTGGCTACTGGTAAGCACTGCATTTTCTTATAAGATGGCTCACCCACAAGGCTGTTTATATACTGGTTGTCATGTGTGAAGAGGTAAGGATGCTTGTTAATATCCTGGATTCCACCTCTAAGGATACTGACTTGTGCAGCTTCTGCTAGTTTATTTGTTTCTGTTTTTGTTTTTTGGTACCAGGAATGGAATTTGGGATCTCGCACTTCCCAGGCAAGCGCTTGTGCCACTGAGCTATATCCCCAGCCCTCTGCTAGTTTCCTGTCAAGATAGTGATATTTCTCCTACCAGGCTTTGTCCGTGAAGATCTGCAACGATGCAGATAGTGAAGTAAGAGGGCCTTACCAACAGCGATTCTCACAGAGGCTCCTATAAGGAGAGATGACCTAAAGCTGTATCCTGATGTGTCTTAAGTCACCCGAGCCCCTCCCCTGCCCCATACCTTGCCTGGCGGGGACAAGATGAGCTATGTCTTCACTTCCCGTATCAGGGACCAGTTATTCCAAGATGAGCTATGACTTCACTTCCTGTACTGGGGACCAGATATTCCAAGATGAGCTATGATTTCACTTCCCGTATCACCAGAAATGACTCAACTGCAAAAAGTTACCCTGCTCCATACCCTGTCTGGCGAAGATGTTCCTCCAGGACCAACTACCCTAACCACAACTCCTCCCCAAAAAACCCTTATATGCCCCATGTCTTGGTCTGCTAGACAGCTCACCGCGTCACTCTCCCGCCTAATAAAGACTCTTCTCATGTCAGACTGTCTGGTTCGGTTCTGTGTGGGTTCCACGGTCCAATCAATGTATTTTTCACAGGGATCCTGATGTCACGGTGTGAAGTGCAGCACACCAAGTTGGTTCCCCACAGGTATCAGCTAATTGTGGACTTCGACCCAGGCCAGTGATGAGGACCCTCCACCTCCCATTGCACAGTAAATTACAGATTTCCCTTAGTATTCCCAGGCTTATCCTTGATTTGACTGTGCTCAGGTCAGAAAAGATGGAGACATGGCTGATGCTACTTCCAGGGAGGGGACCCTTGGCTGTGAGTGCTCACATGGATGCGGAAAGCATGAGCATTAATGAGTGATTCTGTCCAGGCCCTTGTGCTTGTCCAGGCCCTGCCCGTGGAGCAGTGAACATAGCAGAGTTCACTGTTGTCCTAGAAGAAGTATTTTGGCATCATCTGGCATCATCTCAGTATGCAAGTGAGTTTCCAGTGTCATTCAGTTGTGTATGCAGGGACAGAAATGCTCATCAGCTCAACACCAACATCCACTTCTCCATGTTTATTTAGGTTCTCTTGAAAAGGTGATAGAGATGCTAAGAAGTCTGTGGCCTGAAACTGTGCAAATGTCAGGTAAGACTCAGGGTGCTGGTACCTCACTGAGGATCGTGTGGTTTTCCATACTGAGATGGAGGTCAGGAGCCTCTGTATAAGGAGATGTTTTCATATTTCCTGGGGGCACATGCAGTATAGGACTTGGCTAGTGTAGAGTTCAGAGATTATTTCCCATTCACACTCAGAGCGTTTTTGTCGGATATGGCTTTGAGTACTGATGGTGACCTTTTGATGGTTCTGCCTTCATTTGGCAAGTGTGGCCTTCACTGCCTTCTAGCTGTCAGGAGGGAGCACCAGGAACTTTTGAGTTTCAGCTAGCAGGTCTTGCACATTTCATATTAAACCCAAAACAGGAGTCAGTGTGGCAAGAGATCATTTTCATATGAGTCCTGGGGACATGAATTGGAGCAGTTTGACAGGTATCTTTTCTAGAGGGTCCTTTTCCTGTTGGAGGCCTACTCTGTAGGGGACTTAGGAGGAGCCCAGAGGTTGTAGTGGACCCCAAATGATTCAGTGACATGGTGATTGTTGCATGTGAGTGACAAAGCAAAGGAAACCAGAAAAGGACAGGTTTTCTTGGCCTTATATTCCAGGCATGGGTCTGGGACTCACTGGTATGAATATTGGTGAATATTGGTGAATATGAATATTGGTGATCTGGTTGAACAATGCCAAGTTGCACATAAGTGCAAGTGTAGGCCTCCCTTGTAACACCGGATAGGGGATTTTCATGGCCTTTGATGAGTGATGGCGGGACCCCTACCTTTTGCCCCGGCCTTATTTTTGGTGCAGGTGCCCAGGGAAATGATGAAAGGAAATGATGAAATGATTCTAAGCCAATGCAGTGATCAAGAGTTTGCCCTTGGAGTAATACACAGGTAAATGAATTTTGAGGGATCTGTGTGCCTTGGAATTGCTTTTCCCCTGTCTCTATAACATTGTGATGTAGCAGCCTTCTGAGTAGGAAGCACAGGAATCTTGGCAGGTGACCAGCTGAGAAGGATGAATACCTGGGCCTGTGGACTTCTCCTTAGCTTGTCTTTGGTACTGTGATGTAGTGGATGACTTTTGTGCTACTGGAGATGGCTGAGGGAAGGTCCAGGTGTTCCTGTGGAGCAAAGTGCATGCTGAATACTATGGTTTCATACGTGTTTGTGGACTGCCCTTCAGGTAGGCATACATGGCAATGTAGTAAAGTGTTTGAAGTGCAAAATCACGATGGTTAGGTACGTCTTAATATGGGCCTAGGCCCACTCTTGGGATCTGATGTTCCTCAAAGAGGTTAAAAGCAACCCCCTGCCTAACAGGCTGTCGCCATATTTTGTCTTGTGAGATGTCACCATCTTGAGCCATCGACATCTTATTTAGCATGAGTATTGTGAGAGAGCCGTTAGGTTCTTATTTTTTTCCTGCTATTTGACCTGTGTGATGGCAAAGGTACAAGAAGAGATGCTTCTCAATCACTACAGGTAAGCATTGAATTTTCTTCTTCGATAGCTGGCTGATAGGAGGTTTTCCATGCTTCAGTTGTTTATTGACTTTTAGGGGTTCTTTTTAATATCTTGGATGCCACACAACTTCTGCAGGTTTTTATTCAAGGTAGTAGGATCTCTCTTACAAGGTGATTGCCATGGAGTTTTACCAAGAATCATGTAGTGAAGCGAGTAGGCTTAGCAAATAGTGATCTCAATTTTCACACATGCTGGTACAAGGAGCAGTGGCCTCAATAATCATTCCCAGTGTGTTTTTCACAGGGATCCTGTAGTCACAGCAAGGCCCACAGTCTACTCATGCAGATTTCTGGAGATACCAGCTAAGTGTTGGCTTAGGCCCAGGTCAGCAATGAGGTTCCACCACCTGCACATGCACAAGTTAATGAACAGCTGTCCCTGGGTATTCCTGGCCCCCTCAGGACTTGAAAATGCTCATGTCACAAAAGATAGCATGTTTGCAACTACACTGTTTGTGACAGGGCACGTGGAGTGGGCAAAGTCAAGTGGATGTCAAAAAGCATTTAAGAAGTCATTCTGAGAGACTAGGGATTTAGCTCAACGGCACAGCACCTGCCTGGCAAGCTCAAGGCCGTGAGTTCGATTCCCAGTACTGGAAACAAAACAAACAAAAAAAAAAAACCCAAGTCATTCTGTCCAGTTTTTTGCTTGTAGAGGTCCTTCCTAGAAAACACTAAGCACAAGAGATGTTTCAGGTGTCCAGGTAGGAGACTTTCAACTCTGGGAACAGGGATTTTTCTCTTAACAATCATCCTAGCATCCAGGTATGGTTCCAGTGTGATGGCACAATGACTTACTGATACTTCTTTTCCATGTTTTAACAGTATCCCTTGAACAGAGGTATGGAATGGCAAGAAGAATGTGGACACAAACTCTTGCAAATGTCAGATAAGAATCAGGGTGCTGGTATCTCTTTGAGGACCACATGGTCCACCATCTCCAGGTCAGGAAGGAGTGTGTGCATAACAAAATATTCCCATGTTTACTAGAAGCACAATCATTTTTATTTTAAAGAGAAAAAACAGTAACAAAATAGCAACAATGAAGACAAAAACAAAATAAAAACAATACAAAATTTCAAAACAAGATGATAGGAATTAACAATGGTTGTTATAGTACACATTGTTATCTTCAGTGAAGTTGCTCAGATTACCAGATGTAAGAATGCAAGATTGATCAAGCAATTAAAGACAATAAGAAGTATTAAAAAATATTAGAAGCAGTACAGAGCTAGAAGCACAATCTCAACAGGACTTTGCTGGTATGGGGTTCAGAGCCTGTGCCCCATTCATTCTCAGAGCATTTTTTTGGTATAGATTTCTATACAAATGATGAACCTTTCCGGGTCCTGCCTTTATTTGTCAAGTGTGGTGTGCAGTACTTCTTGCTTCCATAAGGGAGTTCCAGGTGCTTTAGAATCCCTTTTGGCATATCTGGTGCATTTCCTATTGTTTGCAGTGGGGGAATGACTCAGGTAACCGATCACTGTCATAGGGTGGGTTCCAGAGAAATGACTTGGAACAGTTTTGCAGCTATCTCGAGTATGTCCATTTCCACAGGCACAGCTCCACGCTGAGCACCTAGGAGTCTGGTAGTGGTGATGGACCATAAATAACATGAGGATGTGGAGATTTGGCAAACTCTCCATGGACAAGTAAGTGACAGAGGGATCCCTCAGAATTCCGGGCCCCTCCTTGATTTTGAGCTGCTTAGGTCAGAAAGGATGGAGACCTCGGTGATGCCATTGTCAGTCACTAAATGGACACTTGGCATGGGTGTAGTCCAATGGATGCCAAAACCATAAGCACAGAAGAAGTCATCCTATGCAGGGTTTTTTGGCTTGTTGAGGCCCTACATAGGGAGCCATAAGCATTGGAGAGCTTACAGGTGTCCAAGTATGAGACTTTGGACTCGGGGCAGGATGATGTCCCTCGCAATCATACCAGCATCCAGGTAGGTTTACAGTGTCCTTCAATGGTTTATGGGGGCACCTAAATTTTTATTGACTCTAAATGGACCATCTTTTCTTCATGTTTTTTCCTGGCTCCTCTGAAGAGAGGCGCAGGATGCCAAGAAGATCAAGAAGAACCTGTTGCAAATGTCTGGTAGGAATTCGGATGCTGGTATCTCAG
Source organism: Chinchilla lanigera (assembly GCF_000276665.1). NCBI lineage: Eukaryota > Metazoa > Chordata > Mammalia > Rodentia > Chinchillidae > Chinchilla > Chinchilla lanigera. Next base: position 6,836,033 of record NW_004955499.1, on the reverse strand, counting down.
TGGGGACCAGATGGTCCCACACGTGCAGGTGGATATCAGGAGCATGTGCGTAATGAGGTTTTCTCAAGGTTACTGGAAGCACAATCACTTCAGGATGTAGGTAGTGTAGCCCTGAGAGCCTATGCCCCATTTACCCTGTAGATAGGTGTCTGCTATAGATTTCAGTATTGATGGTAGAATCTTGATGGTTCTAATTTTATTTGACAAATGTGGTGTTCAGTGCCTTCTTGCTATCATGAGGGAGCGCCAGGTGCTTTTGAATTCTAGCTGACAAGTCTCTCACATTTCATACTAGACCTAGAAGGGAGTAAGCAGGCCAGGAGGTCATTTTCCTGGCTTGGGTTCCAAAGACATGGATTGTAGCAGTTTGAGAGTTATCTCATCAGAGGATCTGTTTAGTGTTGCACAGGTAGACTGTGGACACGTAGGAGCAGTCTAGAGTTAGGGATGAACACCAAGTGAAAAGATGACAAGGGAATGTGAAAGTAGACACAGAAAGGGGACCAGAAAAGGATAGGGTATTCTGAGCCCCTTTTCCGTGGAAGGATCTAAAAATCACTATGAGCGTGTAAAAACTGGTGAAACTGTTGAACGTCTCCAGGTTCCAGGTAAGGGCAAATGTGGTCCTCTTTGTAGCAGGGAATCTCCATGGATTTCATGGAGTGATGGTGGGGTTCCTGTGTGTTGATGTGGCTGTGTGTTGGGTGCAGGTGCATAGGGAAGTGATGAGGCGGTGCTAAGCCAACAGAGTGAGCAGGAGTTTGCCTTTGGTGTAGGGTGCAAGAGAGTGAAAGTTGAGGGATTTATGTATTTATGTATCTTGGGGTTGCTTTTTCCCCAGTCCAGTGACACTGTGGTGGAGCAGCCTTCTGAACAGGAAGCACAAGAATCTTGGTAGGTGACCAGCTGGTGAAGATGAGTGTCTGGGGTTGATAGAGTTATCTTCTGATTGGTTTTGGTACCAGTGGAGTAAAAGCCTTTCTTGCAATTGGTGATAGCCAAGAATAGGCCAGCTGTTCTTGCAGAGGAAGTGCATCCTGAATGGTGTGGTTTTTACATGTTGCTGTTGGACTTCCCTTCAGGTCAGTGTATGCAGCGATGTAGAAAAGTGTTTGCAGTGGAGATTGCTGATAGTCAGGTAAGTCCTAACATGGACATAGGCTGGTTCTCAGGGCTTGATGTTCTTTAACCATGTTGAAGTAGAGCCTCTGCCTAACCTGTTGTTGCCATATTAGGGCCCAGGTTTCTTTGGAAGGGCCCTGTTCATGCTCAAATGTTATGAGATATTGCCACTTTCAGCCACAGGACAACTCTTATCACACGCATATTGCAAATGGGCTCTTCGGCAGCCTTTTCTTTTGCCTGCTGTTTGACATGTGTGACAAGAAAGGTACAAGAGACTCTTCCCAGTGGGCAAGGTGAGCATTACATTTGCTACTGGGATTGCTGGCTCTTAAGGTGTTTTCCATGCTCCAGTCATTTATTGAGATGCAACGATTATTGTTAATACGCACGATGCCACCCCAATGATACTGACCTTTGTGACTTCTGCAAATTTCCATGCAAGATAGTAAGATTTCTCTTACCAGTCTTGTCTGTGGAGTTCTGCAAGGAATCACATAGTGAAGCAAACAGGCTCTGTAAACAAGCACAGTGACCTCAGTTCTTACATGTGCTGGTGTAAGGAGCGATGTATCAGTATTCCTGATGTGGTTTTCACAGGGATTCTATAGTCACGGCAAGACTCACAACGTACTAAGGAGATTTCTATGGATATCAAGTAAGTGTGGTCTTGGGCCTAAGGCAGCAATGAGGTCCCACTACCTCATGGCGCATGGCAAAGGAGAGGCTATCACTATGTATTCCTGGGCCCCTCATGCTTTGAAGTTGCTTAGGTCAGGAAAGATGGCGCCCTTGGCTCTGTTGCTGTCTGTAAATGGATATTTGGAATGGGTGAGGTCAAATGCATGTGAAAAAAGAGGCATAGCAGTTCTTGTGTCCAAGTTTTGTGCATGTCGAAGTCCTGCTTTGGCACCAGTAAGCACAGGAGAGTTTGTAGATGTGTAGGTAGAACACCTTGAACTCTGGGGAAGGGACATGTTCCTTGGCAATCATCCCAGCATTCAGGTGAAACTTCCCAGGTCATTCAGTGGTTTATGAGCTACTGAACTACTCATGGGCTCCACACTGACACCATCTTCTCCATGTTTTTTCCAGGTTCCTGGAAGAGAGCTTCAGCATCCTAAGAAGGCCACAGACAAAAACTTGTAAATGTCAGGTAAGAATCAGGGTGCTGGTTCCACATAGGGTGCGTGTTGTCCTTAGTTTCCTGGTGGATAACAGGAGAGTGTGCACAATGAGATGTCTCGTGTTTATGGGAAGCACAACCATTTCAGGACCTGGCTCATGTAGGGTTCTAGCCCATGCCCCACTGCCCTGCAGAGCCTGTTTTTTCTGGTGTAGATTTGTGTACAAATGGTGAGCCTTGCCTGGTTCCACCTATATTTGTCAGCTGTTGTATTCAGTGACTTCTTGTTACTGCCAGGGAGCGTCAGATGCTTTTGAATCTTTTTCAACAGATCTGGTACATTTCCCATTGCTCCCAGCAGGAGAATGAGTCAGGCAACGGGTCATTGTCATAGGTGGGCTCCTGAGAAATGACTTGGCAGCTGTCTCCTCAAGCCTGTGTACACAAGCACAGCTCCTCCTTGGGCACCTACATGTCTCAGAGAGCAGTGAACCATAAATGATATGGTGAGGTGGAGATTTGGCAGGGGGACATGGGAACATGGATGAGTAATAGCTAGAACACCTGGGACACCTTTTCCAGCACTCAGAACTCACAATTAGTCACGAAAGGCCATCTTGTTGAACATTGCCACGTTCCAAGTAAGTGTGGTGTGGTTCTGCCTTGTAGCACCTGTCGGAGGACCTCATGGACTTCAGCAAGTGATGGTGGGATCCATGTGTTGTTGTGGCCGTGCTTTGGGTTCAAGTTCCCAAGGAAGTGATGAAGCAGGAGGTAAGCCAGTCCACTGACCAGGAGTTTGACCTTGGTGTAACATGTAGCAGTTTGAATGTTGAGGGGCCCAGTGTTTTGAGATGACTTTTTCCCTTTTCTGATGACATTGTGGTGGAGCAGCCTTCTGAGCAGGAAGCACAGGAACCTTGCATATGACCCTTTGAGGATGATGAGTGTCTCGGGATGATAGTGTGCCCCTCACTCAGGTCAGTTCTGATAACAGCGTGGAGTGAAATACTTTTCTCCCAGTGGTGATGGCCAAGGAAAGGGCCGGGTGTTCTTGCAGACAGAAGTCCGTGAAGAATGACATAGCACTCACGTGGTGCTGTTGGACTTCTCTTCACTTAGGAATATGTAGGGATGAATAAACTTCTTTTCAGACTTGCAAATGGTCAGGTAATTTCTAAAATGGGCAGTCTGGTTCTCGAGGCCTTAATGTTCCTTAACAAGTTTGGAAAGGAGCTTCTGCCTCATGTTACCATATTTTGTCTCCAGGTATCTTGGGAAGTGCCCTGCTGGTGATCAAGTCTTGAGAGATGTTGCCATCTTCATGGCATGGGAGAACTTTTTCTTTGCACGTGAACATTGCAAAAGGGCCCCTGGGTACCCCTGTCTCTGCCCTGCTGTTTGATGTGTGTGACAGCAAAGGTATAATGAGAAACTCTGCCTAATAGCAACCCATAAGCATTGCATTTTCACATAGGATGTCTGGTCTTTGAGGTGGTTTGCTGCTTATTGTCCTTTGTGGAGAGGCAGGGATTCTTGTTAGTATCCAGGTTTCTACCACTCCTGATTCTGTCCCTCGCAGCTTCTGAAGGTTTCCCTTCCAGGAAGTAAGATTTCTCTCACTATACTTTGCCTGTGGAGTAATGTAAGGATCCAGATAGAGAAGAAAGTCGGCTCTACCAAGAAACACAGTGATCCCCTGTAATTCTCACCTATGTTGGTATAAGGAGAGGTGGACTAAAACAGTACTCCTGATTTCTTCTTCACAGACATTCTAGATGTCACAGTGAGGAGTACAAAGTACTCACATAATTCTCTGTAGACATCAAATAAGTGTGGGCCTTGGCCCAGGCTCCCAACCATTTCCTGCAAATTCCCCATTTACAAGTAAGTGATGAAGGTGTCCCTCAGCATTCCAGGCCCCTCCTTGATTTCAAGGTACTCAGGTCAGACAGGATGGAGACCCTGCCTTCAGGAGACCTCTGGTATGGGTGATGTTAAAAAGGTTCCAAAACTGTAAGCATAGAAGGAGTGATTCTGCCTAGGTTTTTTTACTTGTTGATGCCCTGCCTGAGGAACCATAGGCGCTGAAGAGTTTTCGTGTTTCCAGGTATGCGAGGTCAGACTGTGGATGGAGCTGTTTCCTTGGCGATAGCGCCAGCATCCACACAGGTTTCCAGTGTCATTCAGTGGGTTACGTGGATACCAAGATACTCATTGACTCTACAATGACAGTATCTTCCTCTTGTTTTCCCCAGGCTCCCTTGAAGAGAAGTGCAGGATGTCAAGAAGGCTGTGGATGGAATCTCTTGCCAATGTCAGGTAAGAATCAGGGTGTGGTACCTCCTTGGTGAACACGTGGACCTTGTTATCCGGAACATCAGCAATGCATGCATAACAACATGTTTTCATGTTTCCTGGGTGTGACTCCACTATAGAACTTGCCTGCAGTACAATTCAAGCCTGTGCCCCATTCACCCTGAGAGCTTTTTTGTCCTAAGTGGAAATCTGAATGCTGATGGTGAACTTCTTGTTCTGCCTTTATTTGGCAAATGTGGAGTTCAGTATGTTTTCATTCTTGAAGGAGTGCCAAGTGCCTTTAAATTATAGCTGGCAGATCTCATGCATTTCATACTATTCCCAGGAGAGAAATAAGTGGGGAGAGCAGTAATTTTCCTACTCTGGGTTCTAGTGAGATGGACTCGAGCAGTTTGGCAGGTGTCTTCGCATAGGATCCATTTACTGTTGCACAGCTAGCCCATGTGCATGTAGGCAGAGTGCTGAGGTAGTGGTGGACTCCAAGTGATATGATGACATTGGAATTGTGCAAGTGGATGCAGTAAAGGGGACCACAGAAGGATAACTTTTATTGGACCTCTTTTCCAGGCAGGGGTTCAGAACTTCCTGTGAGCCTGTGCGCATTGGTGATCCAGTTGAAAATTGCCAGATTCCAGGTAAGGACAGATGTAGGCCTCACTCATAGCACTTCACAGAGGATCTCCATGGACTTTAGCAGGTGGTGCTCGAGTTCCTGTGTGTTGTCATGGATGGGTTTTGGGTGCCTGTGGAAGTGATGAATGGCTTGCTAACCTAATCCAGTGACAGGAGTTTACCCTGGGTGTGTTGTTCAGGGTAGTGAATGCTGAATGGTCTGTGTGCCTTGGGAAGGTTTTTTCCCTGGACCAGTGACATTGTGGCAGAGCAGCCTTCTGAGCTGGCAGCACAGATGATTCATTGATGAGGATGAGTATACACATGGTAAAGTTCCCCTTGGGCTGGGTTTGGTATTAGGGTGGAGTGAAAGATTTTCCTGCCAGTGGTGATGGCTAAGATAAAAGCAAAATGTTTCTGCTGAGCAAAATGTGTATCGAATGCTGCAGTTTTTGCATATTTTTGTTGGATTTCCCTTCAGGTAAGTGTATGCAGAAATGTACAAAAAGGTTTGGGCCTGAGATTAGTGATTGTTAGGCAAGTTCTAAAGTGGACATAGGCTGGTTCTCAGTACCTGAATGGCTTTCTTAAAGAGGTTAAAAGAAGTTTCTGCCTAACCTGGGGTTGCACATATTGTCACCAGGTCTCATGGGTAGGTCCCTGCTGTCAATCAGGTTTGATGAGAGTTTGCTCCTGTCAGCCACAGGACACATTCTTCTTTTTCCTGTAGTCACATACCAGACTTAGGAGAGAAATAAGTATACAACATACTCATGCAGATTTCTAGACATCAAATAAGTATGGGCTTGGGCCCAAGGCAGCAGGGAGAGAACCCACCACCTCTACATGTACGGGGGAACAAGAGGCTGCCCCTGGGCATCTCCCCACCCTGTGATTTGCAGGTACTCAGATCAAAAGGCTGGTGTCTTTAGCAGTTTGACTGTCTGTGAGTGATGGTGAAGTCAGGTGGAATTAGGAAAGTTGGCAGTGAAGATGGGTGAAGTCAGGTGGAATTAAGAAAGTTGGCAATGAAGAAATCGTTCTGTCCAAGTTTTAAGCTTGTTGAGGTCCTCCTGCCCAGAGACCAGAATGCAAAGGAGAGTTTGCAGGTGTCCAGATAGGACACATTGAACTCTGGGGATAGGACTGTTTCCTTGGCAATTATGCCAGCCTCCAGGTAAATTTCCAGGGTCATTCAGTGGTTATAGGGGAACTGAAATCTCATCTGCTCTACACCAATGTCATCTTCTCTATTTTTTTCCAGTTCCCTTGAAGAGAGGAGCAAGATGCCAAAAACGCTGTAGACAGACCATCTTGCAAATATCAGGTAAGAATCAGGGTCCTGGTGACTCATTGGGGAACACGTGGTCTTTAGTATCCAGGGGTATGTCAGGAGCATGTGCATATCAACAGCTGCTCATGTTTACTGGAAGGATGATCGTGTCAGGACATGGCAAGTATAAGATTCATAGCCTGTGGGCCATTCACCTCACATCTGTTTTTTCCATGATAGATTTGAGTGAACCTTTCCTAATTGTGCCTTTATTTGGTGTGTGGTGTTGTTCAGTGCCTTCTAATTACTGCCAGAGAGCCTCAGGTATTTTTGAGCCCTTTCAGAAGATCTGGTGCGTTTTATGTTGTTTCCAGTGGGAGGATGAGGGGGGGAACAGGTTGTCATTATAGGGTGGGTTCCAGAGATATGATTTGGGACACTTAGCCACCTGTCTCCTCAAACACATTCATTTACATAGGCACAGGTACGCCCTAGGCATGTGGGAGTATGGTACTGGCAATGCACCATAAGTGATACAATCATGTAGAGATTGTGCAGGTGGACATGGAAAAGCAGACAAGAATTGATAGAATATCTAAGGCGTCTTCTGCAGTGAGAGGTCCAGAACTCAAGATTAGCCATGAGAAGACATCCTGTTGAACATCGCTAGGTTGCAAGTAAGTGCAGGTGTGGTCCTGCCTTGCAGCACCTGTCAGGGGATTTGATTGGACTTCAGTAAGTGGCTGTGGGGTCCCTGTGGATTATCCTGGTTGTGCTTTGGGAGCAGGTGCCAAGGGAAGTGATGGAGGGGAAACTAAGCCTCTCCAGATTGCCCTGAGTGTAATGGTTAGAAACCTGAAAGTGGACCAGTCTACGTCTTGGGATTACCTTATCTTCCAGTGACACTGTGATGGAGCAGACTTCCGAGCAGGAAGCACAGGAATCTTGGCTGGTGAGCAGTTGACGAGGATGAGAGTCTTGGGATGATAGTTTTCTAGTTTTCTGCTAAGATTGCTTCTAATATCAGTTTGGAATGAAAAAACTTTCGTGTCCCAGTGTTATCCAAGGAAAGGGGCAGGTGTTCTTGCAGACCGGCGTGCATGCTGAATATTGTGGTCTTGTCATGGTGCTGTTGTTTGACTTCGCTTCAGATAGGTATACACAGCGATGGAAAGAAATTTTTTTTTGTTGGATTGCAAATGATTAGGTAAGTCCTGAAGTGGACACAGTCTGGTTCTAGAGACCTGATATACCTAGGCATATCACAGGAGCCTCTGTCTAACCTGATGTTGCTGTAGTTTGTCCCCAGGTGTCCTGCAAAGGGTCCAGCTGGTGACCAGATCTTGTAGATGTTGCAACCTTCAGCCATGGGACATTTCTTCTTTTCAAATGAACATCCCAAAAGGGCCCTTGGGCACCCTTGGCTTTTCTCTGCTGTTTGATGCATGTGACAGCGAAGGTGAAATAGGAGACCTTTCCCAATATCAACCAGTAGGCATCGCATTTTGATGTAGGATGTCTGGGCCTTAAAGTGCTGTTTCTGTGCTTAGTGTTGTATGTGGAGAGGCGGAGATTCTTGTTAATGTCCAGGAGTAAGATTCCCCCCACAGGCTTTGTCCATAGGGTACCACAAGCACCTGGGCAGAGAAGAAAGTTGGTTTGACAAAGAAAAACAATGATCTCCTTGTCATCTGAGCAGGTGCAAAGAAACATGACCTAAAGCAGTATTCTCAGTATTTAATCCTAGTGATCCTGATGTCACATTGAGGAGTATTTATGAAGATGGCTAAAGACTTAGGAAACTATGTGCCTTTGCCCAGACCACCAAGGTCCCTCAACCCCCCATGCACAAGTATGTAATGAAGATGTCCTCAGCATCCCCAGCCCTCCTTGAAAGGATGGAGACCTTGGTGATGCTACTGTCAGAAAGGGGACCCTTGGCTTTGGTGAGGTCAAATGGATTGGACAAGTGTGAGCCTGGCAGGAGTGTTTCTGTCCAGGATTTTTGTCTGTTGGGGCCCTGCTGGGAAAGTGGTAAGCATTGGATAGTTTGCGGGTGTCCATGTACGAGAGGTTGGAGTCGGGACAGGACGGGTCCTTGGCAATCATCCTGGCATGCAGGTAAGTTTGCAGTGTCATTCCGTGGTTTCTGGGGGAGGAAGAGGAATGAAATGCTTATGGCTCTGCACCAACACCATTTTCTCTGTGTTTTCTTTCTGTGTCCCTTGAAGAGAGTTGCAGGAGGATAAGAAGGCTGTGGACAAAACCTCTTGCAAATGTCAGGTAAGCATCCAGATGCTGATACCTCATTGGAAACCATGTGGTCCTTGATATCCAGGTGGATGTCAGAAGTGTGTGCATAATGAAATGTTCTCATGTTTTCTGGGTGCGCATCCACTATTGGACTTGACTAGTGTAGGCTGCAGAACACCATTCACCCTCTGAGCCTTTTTGTCTGGTATAGATTTGAGTAGTGACCGTGAGCTTCTACTGGTTCCACCTTTATTTTACAAGTGTGTAATGTTCGGTGCCTTTTTCCTATCACAAGGGAGCACAAGGTGCTCTTGCTTTTCTTCTGGCAGCTCTTGCACATTTTGTACTAGACCTAGTAGGAGAATTCTTGTGACATGAGGACATTTTCCTCTGTTAGAGTCTAGAGACACGGATTGGTGCATTTTGACAGGTACCTCCTCCAGTGGGGATGTAGGAGTCTTTGAGTGGTGGTGATGGACCCCAAGTGATATGATGACATGAGGATTGTGCAGATTAACACAAAAAGGAGGACCATACAAGCATAGGTTATCCTGGCCCTTTTTATCCAGGGAGGGGTCTGGAACTCACTGTGAGCCAATGTCACTGAGTTCCAGGTAGGATTTCCATAGACTTAGATAAGTGACGATGGGGTTTGTGAGTGTTGCTGTGGTCGTGCTTTGGGTTCATGTAACCTGGGGTGTGATGAATGGTGTGCCAAACCTATACAATGGCCAGGAGATTGCCATTGATGAAGTGCGGAGGATAACAAATGTTGAGGGATCCCTGTGTCTTGGGATTGCTTTTTCCTGTGTCCAGTGACATTGTGGAGGAGCAGCCTTCTCAGCAGGATGTACAGGAATCTTGCCAGCTGAACAGTTGTTGTGGTCGAGTGTCTCTGCATGATAGAGTTCTCTAGAATTGCTTCTGCTAGTAGAGATGGCAGAGGAAAGGGTCAGGTGTTCCTGCAGAACAAAGGGCATGTTGAATGCTGTGGATTTTGCGTGTTGTTGTTGAACTTCCCTTCAGGGAGGTATACCTAGCAATGTAGAAAAGTGAAGTTAAGACAGCTGATGGGGGGCTGGGGATTTAGCTCAGCAGCACAGCGCCTGCCTGGCAAGCACAAGGTTGTGAGTTCGATTCCCAGCACCAGAAAAAAAAAAAAAAAAGAAGATTGGGGCTGGGGATTTAGCTCAGCGGCAAAAGCGCCTGCCTGGCAAGCGCAAGGTCGTGAGTTCGGTTCCTGGTACCGGAGAAAAAACAAAACAAAACAAAAAACAAAACAAAACAAAAAACAAGACAGCTGATGGTCAGCTAAGTCAAAGTGGGCCTGTGCCCATTCTCAGGCCCTGATATTCCTTAAGGAGGTTGAAAAAGAGCCTTTGCCTAAACTTGTTGTTGCCATATTTTGTTCCCAGATACCCTGAGAAAGGTGCTGGCTGATCAGGTCTGTGTGATGTCACGTCCTTTAGCCATGGGGCAACTTCTTTCTGCAGAAACATTGCAAAAGGTGCCTTGTGTGTCCTTGGCTTTTCCCTGCTGTTTGACATGTGTGACACCAAAGGTGAAAGAAGAAACTCTTCCTGATATCAACCAGTAATGATCACATTTTCATGTAGGATGTCTGGCCTTTAAGGTGTTTTCCGTGCTTACTGTTATATGTGGAGAGGCAGGGATTCTTGTTAATATCCTGGTTTCCACCACTACCCATATTGTCCCTTGCAACTTCTGCAGATTTCCCTTCCAGTGAGTAAGATTTGTCTTTCCAGACTTTGCCAGTGGCGTATCACAAGGACCCAGATGGAGAAGAAAGTGGGCTGCACAAAGAGCACAATGATCTTAATTCTCACATGGTCTCCTGCAAGAAGACACGGCCTAAAGAAGCATTCCCACTGTTTTCTTTGCAGGGATCCTGACGTCAAAGTGGGAAGTACAACCACTCATGCAGATCCCCGCAGACAGCAGGTAAGTGTGGATCTTGGCCCAGGCCCCCAACAAGGTCCTGCCACCTCCCATGCACAAATAAATGGTGAAGGTGTCCTTCAGACTTCCCCAACCCTCTTTAATTTCCAGGCGCTGAGATCAGAAAGTCCTCGGTGATGCTACTTCAGTAAATGGACACTTGGCATGTCTGTGGTCAAATGAATGCCAAAACCCCGAACATGGATGGAGTCATTCTGTGCAGAGTTTTCGGTTTGTAGAGGCCCTACATGGGGAGCCATAAGCATTTGACAATTTGCAGGTGTCCAGGTATGAGACTTTGGACTTTGGGGACAGGATGGTGTCCCTGGCCATCACACCAGCATCCAGGTATGTTCCCAGTGTCCTTCAATGTTTTATGTGGACACTAAAATTTTTATGGGCTCTAAATAGACCATCTCTTCTCCATGATTTTTCCTGGTTCTCCTGAAGGGAGGCGCAGGATGCCAAGAAGACTGTAAACAGAACCTGTTGCAAATGGCGGGTGTCAGGGTGCTGGTTCGTCATTGAGTACCACGTGGCCCTCATCCTTAGGTGGATGTCAGGAGTGTGTGCATAACTAGATATTCTCATGGTATCTGGGCATGCATCCTCTGCAGTTGTTGATTAGTGCTGAGCTCAGAGCTGATATGACAGTCAACCTCAGTGCCTTTTTTGGGTATAGACTGACATTTGATGGTGAACTTCTGATGTTTTCTGCTGAATTTGGCAAGTGTGGTGTTGAGTGCCTTCCGGTGATAGTGAAGCAGCAGCCGGTGCTATTGCTTCCCTGCCAGCAAATCTCGAACATTTCATACTAGTCCTGTAGCGGGACAGGTGGGTTCTGTGACCTTAAGTGCGTGGGTAAGAGGTGAATGTGACCCTTGCCATCCTGCCTCCTTCCTTGATTTGCAGGTTCTCAGGTCAGGGAGGATGGAGTCTTCTGTCATGGCAGTTGCTTTGCATGTGCGTTTTGCATATGGAGGGAAAACGAGTGCTGAACGGGTAAACATTGGGGCACTGATTCTATTCTGATTTCTTGGAGTCTTTTCCAGGTAGTAGTAAGTCAAGATATATTTGCAGGTGTCTACTTAGTCCAAAATGACTCTCAAGTCATAGTTGTCTCTTGAATTATTCTAATTATCCAGGTAGATTCTCTCTGACTTAACCATGGTTACATGCAAAGGAATTCTGAAATATTAATATTTATCTGAAACACAGTTTTTATGTTTTTTCAGATGTGTATCAGGAGAATATAATGATCCAGAAAGCTGTAACACTTGTTATAGTTAGAAATGAGGAAGACATTCTCTTGCGATCCTACAGTGCAGCAGTGTAATTGATCTTCACATTGTAGTGCATGTCGAAGCAAACTAGAAGAAAAATATAATCATTTTCAACTTTAATAAAATGAAACCTATCTGAAGGTATAGTTACTTATCTAAACATTGCAAAGTGCTTATATATAAGCTCATATTTCATATTACTCTATTATATTGTATTTGTATGTTTTTGTATCAGTTTTATTTAATAATAGCAGCAGCCTTCCTTATGAGGAAAGAGAGAGGATTTTTTTTAGACAATAATCATAATGACTCCATTTTTCAATTTATAGTATGATGGACTATTACTTGTCTTACCTGTTTCTGTCGGTGTTCCCTGCTGTCCCTTCAATACAGAAATCAGGAAGCATGACGGGAAACACAACTTAAAATGTAAATCAGTTCCATTCAAATGCACATGCTTCCCTCCTCACATTAGTTTACATATGTTAATTTCTAGTTTTAGGAGAAAAACACTGACGCCCTGAAGGACATACCCATTATGATAGATGCTTTCATTTGGAATCATTGCCTTGATTGTGTTCTATTAGGTTTTTATATACATATATTTCTCATGATATTTAAAGCCTATTTGTGTGTGGATTGTAGCTAGTCCTCTCTGTGGAATGCCTGCAGAGTTATTGAGCGTTCTGTCTCTACCTCCTGCTGTGTTTTTAATTTCCATGCCATTACTTAATGTTGTCCAAACCCTTATTTTACTTTAAAAACTCAACTGGGTATATGGTAGAATCAATTGGAAGCTAATGATCAGAAATGAGAGAGACTTCGCACCTTTGGAATAAAGAGCAGATGCACAAATTGCCATTAAAAGCTCTCTGGAATAAAATACATTGAACTGTTTAAACAAAGAATAGAGAGGACATGTGCAGCCTGTCGTGATGGTGGTGTTTGCTTCTTTCATGAAGCATGGAGGGAAGGACTGCAGACAGTTTCCTAGTTCTGAACAAATGGATTCATCTGGAAGTCACTGTGTCTTCTGATTTACTTCAGAGGGCTTGAAACTTTTCCTGTTAATTATTCAAGAATATCTTGGTGGCAAGAACTTTGTGATGGTAAAAATTGTGGGAAGTGGTACATATTGGACAAAAAAGTCCTTGAGTAACGTTAACTTTGATTTGTAGGGAAATTTTTTTAAAAATTCTATTTTCTATTTCATTTACATAAAATTATTACTGGATTATTTTCTGAACCATTCCACAATTCTCCATTTTTCTGTCTCTCTAAAATAACTGCTCTCTCTGTCTCTTTCCCTCTCCCTCTCTCCCAAAATAAATCTCTCCTGCTTTCAGTTGTGGGTGTAGGTTATTGTGTGTCAGCAAGGAGGAAAGTGACTAATATATCGTCCAGAATAGATAAATTATGTGAGGCTAAACTGAAATAGGAAGTTAAATTTGAGCATCCATTCTGAAGGATTTAAGGAGTAAGTGTAGTAAATGTTTTTCAATTTTCCCCCATTTTGAGGCCAGTAGTAATCTGACACTGTGTGGTTTCTAGTCTTAAAATATTATTCTTAATCTTCTAATTCTTATATGGCGTGGACACACTAACTTTAGTGATATGTAGACATGAATCTGTCTCTGCATAAACCTATCGTGTATACCATTTTGAATGAGTCCTTAAGGTTCGCAGTCCACTTCCTGAGGCATGAATTCTACTTGTGTTTGAGTGTAGGATCAAATGTATTTAGCTAAGCTACTTGTGACATGATCTAGAGGGTAACAGCTAAGGCAACGGCCAATCTGGCAAAAAGATGCCTGGGAAGCGAGCTCTTACATCAGCCTAATGCAGACAGCTTGGAGACAGATTTATCTTTGGTCAGGAAGCTGGGAAGAACTCAGAATTTCTGAAACAGAAGTCAGGAACTCAAGAAGTAGAAGAGAGGGAGGGATGGAGGACAAGTCACAGATACTCAAAAGAATGCAATGCTGGTTACTCTGGCCCAGTACATATTTGCTAGGAGGTACATTCATTTGATACATGATTATAGGAGGACAGACTCTGGAATCTTGATGCTGTTACAGTTGAATGGGGATTGCCCTATTAGCCACAATCTCAACATTTAAAGCTGTGTTCAGCTTTTTGGATTTTTGTTTGTTGTTTACTGTTGCTGTTTTATTGTTGTTTTGCTTTGTTTCATCTTGTGGTACCCAAGATTAAAATCAGGGCCTTTGCACTAGCTATATCCCAATCTTTTTTATTTTTTACTTGGAGATGGAATCTTGCCAAGTCACTAATTTTCTCAGGCTGGGTTCAAACTTGTGATTCTCCTGCTTCAGCTTACCAAAGAGCTGGGATTACAGGCATATACCACTACACGCTACTCTCTTTGTTATTTTATTGTTTGCCAATTTATTTTGATATGTTTTGTTTTTACCTCCTGAACTTTTACTTATAAAATAGACCTCAAGTTCCCCTTGTATTTACCAATAATCCTTTTTCTCTCAATTAACCTATTGTGTAGAATACACAGTTTAACCAACTCTTTGCTAGTTCAGTTTTTCTGCTGGGCTGTGAGCTCCTTGTGGGTTTCTGGGTATATCTTATTCATCTGTACACCTCTAGTGCCTACCATAAAACCTGGCATGCAGAAGATCTCAAATTGCCTGACTCTTCTTCCTTTGGAAAGTAAGGCTTCTTTCTTCTCCTGTTGGTCCTGTACTGGCTCCCTGGTTGCTTTGACCAAAAAATACAGTGGAGGTAACACTATGACATTTTCCATGCCCAAGTCTTAAGAGATCGGCCCTTCCACTTCTTTTCACCAGAAATGCTTCTCTCTGAGATTCAGCTGCCATGTTCTGAAGAAGCCCAAGCAGTTCCATGGAGAGCCTAAAGGGGAGATGAACTGAGGCCCCAGGCCAACAGCCCCTGCTAAATTTCCAGGCCACAGTAGCACCAACTTGTGCCAGTGTGTGAGTTCCATAGTCTCTGACTGAGTTTCTTCACCTGGTACTGTGGGGAAGGGAGGTAGGTCATCAAAACTGAGCCCTGTCCAAATAAATGAGTGTTGTTGCTTTAAGACACAATATCTGGGGATGAATGTTACACAACCATAAAATATTGAAACTCTGCTCAATAAATACTTCTTGCATGAGTAGGGAAATTGACCTTGTTAGAAGGCGAGTTAGGCTAGCAATATGACTTTGAATTACCGAAAAATAGACAAACGAAACATGGGTAAAAATGATCTTAAAAATACTAACACGAAAAGTTTGTACCGTTGTCCCAGTGAATAGGCCAACAGTTCTCTGATACCTACAGAAAGCAATTTAGTAAGCAATTTATCTGATATTCCTGACTTCCCTTTATTGTGGGTGTCCAAATTAGATCAGTTCAATAAAGGAAGCTCCTCTGGACAGAGATAAGCTGCTATAGTGTTAGCAGCTGCATTCTGAGATCTTAGAACAGTGCCGGGCACATGCTGGGTATGCAATAAATATTTGTTGAATGAATGAGCAAATTGCATCTGGCTGTAAGTCAACCTTAGACATCAGATCATTAATATATATTCTTTATTTGTCAAATGTGTTTTGACACATCAACCTACTAGGAGTGAGCTAACCCAGTTGTCCTCTGGCTCTGCCTCAGGAAGTGTTCCATTCCCTTATTAGGAGTGTTACACCTGCCACTGAGAATGCTCTGTCTTATATCTCACATGACTGGATAAAGTAGTTAGAAAGGTTCTCGTGAGTACTCAAAGAATTCAGGATTTCCCTACAAGTTTAAGGGAGACACTTGGGATGATTTTCTTTCTCATGTGTTTTTCCCTTTGTAGTTGCACCGCTAGTAAGCAGCAGAAAGGTAAATAGCCAGATTGCCATGTGCGTAAATCAGACCGGATAATCAGGTGGTGAATCATCAGGAGCAATAGTGTAAGTGTGAAAAGCAGTAATAACATACTACTTTGGTTATGTAAAAGGCATTGTAGTTCCATCATCCTAGAGGCAGGAACAGCTGCTTAAGTTGGAAAAGGGAAAGATTAATTGGAAACTATGGGACAAATCTATCTCTGTTGATAACACTTTGACTCATAGGCTTGTATATAATGATGCCGTACTCCAGATTGCTTTTTAGCAAACAATAGCAATTTCAGTAGTATGAGTCAGAAAGCTGACACCAGGTAACAACCAAATCAGTTAAGCACTAACTTTGAAAGTGAAGCTTTTAGTTAATGTGATAAAAACTGTTCAGCTACAAATCCATAGAAAGGTTAATCCATTGATGAGTCCTGAGTCCTCACAATCTCCCAAAGGCCCCACTCCAAACACAACAGGACTGAGAACCAAGCCCTCCCACACATGAGCTTTTGAGGGACATTGTAGCACTAAACTATGCTATACATACATCTATGTAAACCATATACAAATACAGCTGCTGAACTGAGGTCTCATAACCCATTTCACATTACCTGGGCTGTACTCACAGTTAAAGTCAGATTGTGGCTTATTTTGATGTGACATTTATGTCTGTTGACAACACACACACACACACACACACACACACATGCTGTTTATTCTCCTATTTACATTCTGTAGAGCTCAAATATAACATGAACATTATGTGGGAATTATCTTGAGGCTTTTGGCTTTCATTGAGAGAGAAGCCTTAAAACAGAAGTTTGCAAAATGTTTTCTGTAAAATTGTCAAAGAGTAAATACGTCCAGCTTTGTGGACCATAGACTCTCTTGCAAACTATTCGGCATTGCCAAGGTAACGAGCAGGCAGCTGTGTATGTCCTTGTAGAGAATGTGTTCTTTGGTAGTGTTACAGTAAAACTTTATAGACACAGCTGCAGGCTGGTCCTGACAGAAGTGACAGATGGACCTGAATTTACTCACATTTGGTGGGAAAGCCTGTAGAGGCACTGCTGAGGGCCACTTTTGACAAGGGAGAGAGGAAAGCATAGATGAACAGTGAAGGAGGCATTCTGCAGCTGTCAGATACAGGCAGAAGGGGCTAAAAGTGTTGTCTCTCTAAGAGAGGTGTCCAGGTGACTTGAAATTATTTAGAGCATCACTGAACATCTGAAAACATAAGAGCTAAATAAACTAATATTTCAGTGACAGTGTTATGGTTGACACATTGTGTCAACTTGGGGAGTCTAGAGGTTTGGCTAAGTGACTCAGCAGGAAGCCAGGGTGCTTACTTTGTATACATCCTGAGCCTGTGCAAGAGGAGGGCATAGAGATTATGTGAGAGCTGCACGCCCCTTAGGTGGGGGTAGCCTGTTTTACAAAGTGAGGCAGGGAAAGAAGCTGCTTGCTGCCATTCCTTCTGTTTGCTCTGGCTGTTTGCTGTTCGGCTGCCATTCCCCCCTTTGCTCTTGTTGCTTTACTACCTTCCGCCTTGGAGCCAGCCAAGTATGGACTGAAACCTCCACAAACTGTAAGCGAAATAAACCTTTCCTTCCTTCATTTTGGGCGTTGGGTATTTTGTCTCAGTAACGAGAGAAAAGTAACCAAGACACACTGAAAGTAACTATTGCCTTGGTTTGGACTCTGTCCTTAATATTTGGCAAGTATTCAAGTATCTGAATATTTTGTATTTGCAAAAATTATAAACATGCATTAAGTGTTATCTTTTTCAATGCTGAATTTTTGTTTTTAGATTTTGAACTTTAAACAACTTGTAGAAATTTTAATTAAAAAGAAGACATTTTATTGTTTTACCTGACTGTGTTTTAACGGGTAGAGAATCTCAGGCTGCTACACAGTTAGTGACTGTACAGTAACATTCATGCATGGGAGAATAGAGTAATGCATGTTTTAACAAGTAATTCTTAGATCTATTTTCATCTGAGGATTGCAGTCAGTAGCTCCTTATCTGCAGTATAGCAGGGGAAACAAATATGACATCTATATTACATACCTAGGACTTCCATTAAAAAGTACCACAAATTGTGTGGCTTCTACAAGAGAAGTCATTTCATATTTCTGGAGACTGGGAGTCCAGGGTCAAGGTGTTGTAGGCAGAGCTGGTTCCTGCCAGGAGCAGTGAGGATGTGTTCCATGTGTTTCTTATGGCTTCTGATATCCTCAGAGATGCCTTAGTTTGCAGGTAGCATTCTCCCTATGTCTTTACATCATCATTTGCCTTCTCTATATACCTGTATGTACACTGAAATTTCCCTTTTTTATAAGGACACCAATCGCTGGATTAGGGTCCACCCTAATCACCTCATATGTGGGCTCTGATTTGTGATCTGTTTCAAAGCCCTCTTTCCAAATATGGCACACTTGCATGTACTAGGGAATAAGTTTTAACATCTTTTGGGGGGGGGCATAGTTCAACATAGCTCTTAAACTATTTTCAACATTGCAAGAATGCCTGGAAAAATAAGAAAAAATTTATGGTCAATTATGTTTCTGGTGCTAAATCAGCCTCAGCATTGATTTTAGCAATTAGAATCACAATTCTGAGGAAGCTGAGATCTTTATTTTGAATATTTTCCACTTATGTTTTGAGTCTTCCTTTGCAAGTAAAAAGACGCAACTATCAGAAAAAATATGCATGTTTCACAGCCAGTTTCTTGCTGGCTTAATTGTCTGTTCATGGAAAGTACCTTAAAATATTTTATAGAGATTTTTCTTTTTTTTAAAAAAAAAATCAAGCTGGATGTGCGGTGCATGCTTATAATCCTAGCATTTAGGGAAGCTGAGGCAAGAGGTTTACAAGTTCAAGCCCAGTGTGGACAGTTTAGCAACTTGGTAAGTCTATCAAATTACAAAAAAAGAAGGTGGGGGTGAGGTGTAGCTCACTGGGACGGCCTTTGGTTCAGGTCAATCCTCAGTACTCAAAAAAATTTTTTAAAGTTACTTGTTGCGGCCAGGGATATAGCTCAGTGGCACAAGTGCCTGCCTGCCAAGTGCAAGGTCCTGAGTTCTATTCCCAATACCAAATAAAAAAAAGTTACTTGTTTGCATCATGGGGTGGAGAGTAAATGGTTAAAAATCTACAAAAAGCAATCAAAACTCCATGCTCTTATATTTTGATCCTCAAGTCAAATCACACTGATCACAAATAATTGGAAATGCTAAATAGGACCATGGAAAGTGAGTGTCCCTGAGTGTCAAAGATGGTTGCTACTCTAAATTTGAATCTCCAACTTCCTTCTCTGCGGAACTGCACACCTGGTGGAAAATAGGTATAGTTTTCATTTCTTCCATATGTGGTGATGTCAAAACTGTGTCACTGTCATCAGTGAACTGCAGTGACATACACATGGCAAAGGAAGATGCACTGGCAAGAGATACATTGGAAATTCCTGTCATTACTGTAACCCTGGTTCAAGCAGAAAATCCAAGTCAATTCATTTTAATCAGACTTACATAATTGACCACTTCATACCTACCTCAACCAAATGAGTAAAATCTGTGCAGTGCTGTCAAATTCAAATTATCTTTGGAGTCATGTTGGAGTGATCAGCTAAGTCCTTGGAAGAAGCTTAGGTGAAAATACGAAGATCTTTCTCAAATGGAAAGGAGATCAAAAAATGGAGGGGGGAGGGAGCGAGGGAGGGGGAGAAAAAAGGATGCAAAAGGA
Organism: Chinchilla lanigera; assembly: GCF_000276665.1. Lineage (NCBI taxonomy): Eukaryota > Metazoa > Chordata > Mammalia > Rodentia > Chinchillidae > Chinchilla > Chinchilla lanigera. The sequence continues at coordinate 6,816,490 of NW_004955499.1, read as the reverse complement.
GATTGAGATGTGTTGTGTGCATGTACTAGCTCCACAAGAGGAATGTAAACATGACATACTGCATACATATACTAATAAAAAATGGAGGAAAAATACATAGTTTCAAACTCCTTGGAAATTCTTTGTATGTAACTAGCTCTTCCAAAATCCAACAGCTTATAGACTATGGAATAATTGTTATTTGTATATAAAGGCTGTCAGAAGTAGAAGTATAATTACAATTCTTTACTGTGTCAGGGAAATGAAGGATTTTTGTCCTGAAAGCCTCATACACCCAAGACTGTTTATGAAAAACTTTAGATGTGATGCACTTGTATCAGCTAGTCATTACCACAATGTTGCTGCATAACAAAAGACCCCATGATTTATTTTCATGAGTTAACACTTCTTGTGTTTCTCCTCCTCAGTCAGGCATCTGTGGGTTGATGTGAAAAGTTGCTTGGTGACAGTGTTACTTGGAATCTGGTCAGAGGCCTGAATCTGGCCCCTCTATTCAATCTAGATTCATTTATCTGCCCACCGTCAAGAGCAAGAAAGCCAGTAAGAGTGGAAAAATGTATTTATTTATAATTTCTCCAAATTAGGAGGGCAGATAGTTCTCCCTCCACAAATGAATAGAAGAACTTTTACTTGTAAGAGAAGTAGTAGAACAAAAGTGAGGAGGTATGCGTAGATATGGTCAGCAGGCTTTGGCCCACCAGCAGGCTCTGATTTTGAAAATTCTTTGGTGCCACACCCAGGGATAGAAGTATCACTTTTTAATATGAAGAAGGTAGGTAAATGCTTTAAGCTTAAAGTCCTAACACTTAAAACTCTGTTTCAGAATATGTGAGTGATAATGTTTGAAGTTTGGGTCCAGATATCCATTTTTACAAGTCACCCTATTTTAGTTTCTAATTGCTGCCATAACAAAAAAATTATCATAAACTTCATCGTTTAGAACAACACAAATGCATTCTCTTATAGTCCTAGAGGTTAAATTTCAATATGGGTCATATTAGTCTCAAATCAAGGGATAGAGGATTGTGTTCTTTGTGGAGACTCGTAGGGGAGAGTATGTGTCCTTCTTCTTTTTTTTTTTGGTTTTTCTCCGGTACCAGGAACCGAACTCACGACCTTGCGCTTGCCAGGCAGGCGCTTTGCTGCTGAGCTAAATCCCCAGCCCCTGTGTCCTTCTTCTTTGTCCAGGTTTTGGAGATCATCTGTATTAGCCTAGTGGCCACTTCCTCCATCAAATGCAGCATGTAACACTGTCATTCTCTCTCCTCTCCTTTCTTCTCTCTTTCTTTTGTCTTTGCCATGAGGTGACCAGTTTGCTTCACCCTATTCTGCCCACCAGGACCTGCTGCCTCATCTCAGGCCCCCCAAAATGGGATCAGTTGGCCATGGATGAAACTTGCAAAACTGTGAGCCAGAATGAACCTTTTCTGCTTATAAGTACATCAGGTATCTGTTATAGTAATGGAAATCTCACTAACATACATGATTCTAAGGTTTCCTACAGCACTAATATTTTATTAGTTGTGGTTCTCCAGAGAAACAGAACCAATAGGATGTGTAGGTAAGTAAGAAGAGATTTAGTATAAGGAATTGGTGTTACCCCAACTTGAGGATAGTCAAATAGGACTAATTAATCTCCTCCTTAGGACAGAGCCAGTACTTTTGTTTTGTTCAGGCTTTCACCTGGTTGGATCAGGCTTTACTCAGGCTACGATTTTAAACAATAATCCCACCTAAAACATCCTCCTAGAAATACCCAGAAAAATATTTGACTAGGTACCCGAGGACTGTATGCCCCAGTCAAGCAGGTACATGGCATTAATTTTAAGCTGAAGTTTTTGAGTATCCTTTGCACTCAATCCAGTCCAAGCTTGCAGTTGATGAGCCATCCCTGAGGCAACTGGCCTCATCTCTATAGAGATGGATCTTTGATGTGTGTAAGAATTAAAGTTGGAATTGTTGACATAATGTTTAACATTGTCCATGTTGTAATTGTTGTAATTGTCAATCATGGTAACTCAGATGGAATGGATTAAGAAATGGCTAGCAGATTAGTAAGGCAGAATTCTGGGTGTGTCTGTGGAAGACTGATGCACAGGCCAGCAGACTGAGGGAGGATGACCCACCACCTTGGATATGGGTGGTACCAACTAGTAGGCTTGTAGACTGGACAGAATAAAAAGGGAAAGAAGAAGGAAGTATGCTTGTTTTGCAGAGTTCCAGTTGTCCTGAGTGGTTATATCTATCCTTTGCTGCCGTCGCCTTTGGACATCAATCTCCACCTCTCCATTTTCTCCAGCCTTCTGTACAGGCTTGCACCAGTGACCCGTCAGTGGGCTTTGACCTTTGGACACATGCTGCTCCCTTACTCCTTCTTCTTCTACAGTGTTCATCATCTTGGCTGAATAGCTACTGGCTCCTTCAGCCCTCTGACACATAGATGTCCATTGTGAGCTGTACTAGCTCAGAACCCACAGACAGCTGATGTGGGCTTTCCTACCTCTGCTCTAGTAAGTCTGCCTAATAAATATGGATTTATATTTATATTTATATTTTTTATATACATTATTCCAGAGACCCTAGCTGAGATGTCTAGAAAATTCATACCATGAAAGAATTTAGGAATTTGCACTGGAAGCTCCAATTCAATTGAATATCTCAGAGTTTATTGCTTGCATACTGAATGCATAAATTTAGATACATGTATGCATTGGCAAGGGGGATATTTTTTCTATATGTTGCATTCCCAGCCTGTGCCCAATTGTCCATCTTTTCATTCAGATGCTCAATCTCTCTTTGTTAAAAGTAGCACAGCCTATCTTTGTGTTTGCTGCAGGAAGGCTGTTGTCATGCTTGAGGCTGCAGCTCGTGGAATCCGAGTTCTTCATCTGGCCTCTTAGGCTCACTCTGTGGATGTCATGTGAGTCTTTTAATAACTGTGATGAATTCAACACATCAAATAAGAAGGGAAAAGAGGGCTCTACAGAAAGGAGTGGAACAAAGGGAGGAAGGATATTAAAAGACCAAGAGTTAAAAATATACAAAGTAGCCACCAGACTGCAGAAAAAGAAAACATCTAACTTCTCAATGGAAGGGAGAAATAAAATGTAGAGAGGAAGCTAAAAGTATAAAACTAAAAAAGAGGAGAAATATGAACCAAGATGAAAGAAATAAAAATAGAATGATAGTTTTGTTTCACAGGATAGCCTGACTTTCTCTGACTTTCCATCCTGATGGCATTCTTTGCAGTACTTCCACTGGCCTGAGTATCTTTTATAAGTTTAAATATGATGAAAAGGATTTCAGAGCAAAAGATTCTGAAGCAATGACATGTGCCTCTGCGATTAATACTTCTGTAATTATTTCAAGCTAACGGAAGAAATACAGATAATTCTAAGCTTATCAAGTACTTTCACATGTATTTGATTAGCATGATTAGCTCAAGCTAGTTAAAACCACCATGAGATCTTGAGTCCATTTATGTTTCCAAAATGATCAGCTAACTAGAAGAAGACTTCTTCAGGTTTTTATTTACTTTCTGGTATTGTTAAGGGCGGTTAGTTCACATTCAAGTATGCACATGTACACATAAAAAGCACTACTATTACCACCAGCAATGATAAAAAATATTCTGTTGAAAATTTAACAGGTGGGAAAATCTATTTGAATTCAAAGCCAAGGAAGAAAGTTCTCTAAAAGTACAAAGACCATGATCAAAGATGAGTCATTTTAAAGTTTATTTGCTTTCAAAGCTTCACTGTTAAAGCTGAGACTTGTAGACTCAGAGCCAGTATGCAGTCCACTGTCAGTCTTGCAGGAGGACAGACATGTGGATTGTCACGGACCAGTGTCTCCAGATGGTGTCCATGTGGACGCCGAGACCTTCACACATGTTGGAGGCAGATAGAGGTCACCTCAGGAAACACAACTGCCTGTGAATTTGAAATTAAATGCTTTTTTTTTTTTTTGGCAAAAGCCAGGAAATGGTTGAATGAAAACATATTGTGAGTTTAGTTGAAATAAACAAATCCTTATCATTCCTTCACCCTCACTAAGTTCAGATAAATCTCCCAAGAACCACAAGAGCAAATCTAGCATTTGGGGTAATCCTGGGGGGAGGTCAAAGGTCCCAAAATAGAAAGAGTTGAATGAGTTCAATATCCCAGATGGGAAAGCCGCTTTTAAGCCATTAATATCCTCTTCAAGACAACACAGCTGGATGGGACAGCATCAGAAGGCCAAGCTTGTTTCAGTGGGTGACCAAAATATACAGTGAATATTTAAGTTTTAAAAGCGTCGTCACAATACAAGACGCATTACTGTTAACCCTAACCCTAAAAGTACTCCAGCTTATTTTGGACACCCTTATCCCATTGTTCTTCCTACTTCCTGAAGCATTTCTGGAAGTTTCCTTCCCAGAATATCTTTGCAAGATGTGACCAAAAATTTGGTGAATGCTGCTGCCGAGTGTCACCCAAGGGAAAGACAGGCTCATAAAAACAAACCAGAACAGCACAAACAAAGACACAGCAGTTGGCAAGAATGATAAGGGTGTGCAGAATGAGGAGGAGGATTTTGAGGAGGTTTATGGCAATGTGGATTTCATTGTCATACATATTTGTAAATTTTGAACATTCAGTTTTTGATCACACTGGGTACCTGCAACAGTGATACTCCTGTGTAGACTTAATCTTAGTTCAGTTTAGGATTCTTGAACTAAATGATGGCGTAAAAGGAATATACAGTCAGTAGAAACTATATATTGAATTAAATTTTTTTTGGTTTAGTTTCTCGAGATAATATCTAACTATATAGTCCAGGCCAGAGTTGAACTTGTTATGTAACCCAGGATAGCCTTGAATTTAGGATCCTGCTGCCTCAACCTGCCAAAGGCTGGGATTACAGATGTGTGCTCCCATGCCCACCTTTGAATTTTGATCTTTTCTTGGACTACTATACAGTATGGTTCTCTCACTGTGCTGGCCAGGAGCAGCAATCTGCAGCTCCCGTTCAGGCGTGCAGTCACTCTGGTAGGCAGCTAGGATGCTCAGTGGGTTAGGTGTGTGTCAAGTACATGGAGGTTGGTTAAGAGGGGTTACTAGGGATTGAACCCAGAACCTTCATCAAGGTACATCTTTAGCCTTTTTCTTATTTCTTTTATTTTGAGACAGAATCTTCCTAAATCCCAGGTAGGTCTCAAAATCGGTCATCCTTTTTCCTCAGCCACACAGATGCTGGGATCACAGGCACACACCGCCACACCCAGCATTCAGTACATTTTTAATTTATGATGTGTTTTTCAGGACACATTCGCATCATAAGTCAAGGGGCACTTGTATGTGTTTTTCTGCCTGGGATGTCACAGCCCAAAGAGACTTGCTGTTGCTCTTGGAACCACAAATTAAGCATGCCCAGTCTCCTTGAAGATTTGTTTTACGCTTGACTACTCAAAAAATTATTTACATTAAATTACCATAGGTATTTCACTTAATAATGGGCAAAAAAACAAAGTTAAAATGACCCTGTGCCCACAGGCCCCAAATCAGGCTTGAATTAGACCATTTCAAACCCACTCTTGCCTTCCCCTGGTAGCTTGTATCATTTTCTTATACCAGTTTTTTTCCTCCTCTATGTATTTGATACCTGAAGCAAAAACTGGACTACTATTTTTATAATTGCACACCAGGACCATGTATTTGTTGAATTTACTTTACAGACGCTGCATCATGGACAGCTGAAGTGTGTGACTTTCTAGACTTCTTAATCACAGTTCATTTATTACCTTGTGTGCGTGATATGACCTTTCAGAAAGCTGGCTCTGGGAAAGCAGAGAGCTCACCCTGACTGTGGAGTTTCAGTTATATGCCCTTTCCTCTGTGCCATTACTCGTTTTCTCTGTGTCTAGTCAGTTTAGTTGCATGGGCAACCATCCCTGAGTCACAGAGCTCTCCTAGACTTTTGCTTTGCCTTACCATGAGTTGAAATAAGATGCAGTGTCTCATTGTCCCATTAATAGGATCCAGAAAAAATGTTTTCAGTGTTTTTTTGGGGGTGCAACCTTATCCTCAGAATCCCTGCCTACTAGGCCTCTGACATCACTGACAGAGAATTTCACACAATGCATCCCTCTGGCGTTATTTCCAAGGAAAGCTGAGGGCGATCTTCCTTTTATTAAACAAAATGGGAGAGAAGTTTGTACTACGTTCTATTTTGCTATAACTGCCAGAAAGCTTAACGTCACTGTCATTGATCTATAAAATGCAAGCGCAGGAAAGCTCAGAGTTCAAAGCATGATTTCCACTGAATGTGTTTTAACTTTCGGTCATCATAGAGATTCAAAACTCCTAAATAGAGTCATCCTTAGTGAGGGACCATCTGTACAGGATGATCACATAAGAATAAAAATGTAACATGTATATGTTTTTATTTTATATTTTGTATATTTTGCTTTTTGGCCTACTTTTTATAATAGAGGAGTTACTATACAGCAAAAGCATCAGAAGAATCCCTCACATGTTTATAGAGCTCGTTATAGTAGTCATTAAATATTTTGCATGTACTAACCTGTTTAATAACCACAACTACTGACTTAGGAAGTACTATGCCCAGTACATAGATAGATTGAGTAACAATATTCAGAAAGGCTAACATCACTTTCTGTAGCCACTAAGGGCCTGCCAAGTAATGAGTTCTGTGTAAATCTTACCAATGTCGTATATTTGCATTTTTTATACAGCAAATATCCTTAATCTTTGTGGAAACAGAGCATATTAACCAGAATTAGGGGACTGATACATATTGGGACTAAGTAAGCTGGCTAAGCTTCCAGAGAGAGGGAGGGAGGGTGAGAGAGAGAGATGCTTGGATTTGTCCCCTGGACATCGTCTTAAATAGACGATTGAAATTCCCTTGGCAGTGTTTGGAATTGGGACAGTTGGTACTTTTGACAAAAGGAATGCAGGAAAGAAGGTTGGCGGTACAATAGGTTTCATTACATTTATTAATCCAGCAAATGAAGGCAGTAGTGTCCAAATGTCCCTGGACAATCCAATACAGAACAACTTTACTGCTGACCATCAGATGTCTATTGATTTTTTCCCCCCTGCTTTTTGGATAGGGTTGCTTGTTTTGCTGCCAAGAGAAAGAGGACAAAGGCTTTTTAGGGACAATGTATTCTTCATCCCTTTTTTCCCCAAGAGGAACATCTGGTGTTGTTGAGCTACTGCTTTTTGATTGATATTGTTCACCAAAGGAAAGGCTATCTAAGGGCACATACCTTAAATCTTTACATGCTGTCTTTTTATTCATAAGGACTGCATTTGCAGTAGGGTGTAGTCATACGGCTACCACTGTCTGAAATAGGAACATTTCACAGGCAGTCATAAAAAACTTTGTACTCACTCAAAAAGCCATTTTAAAAAGTACTCCTTTCTCCATAAAATATATCAAATGTTCCCCCCCCCAACCCCGCAACCGAGATGATAGCTAATTGCATTTGCTCTATTCTATGACATTTCTCATCACAGCTGGGTCTCTGTTGATTACTTTAATTACCCAGTGAATAAGTAAAGGTCATTTCATTTCAATCACATTTATTAATCACCCACATTTTCTCCTCATTAACATTTTCTCTATTTACATGGAGCAGGCTCCTAAGTGATTCCATCAGAGCTATTAAGATATTAACGTCAAGTCTGAGTACACTGAAGCAAGGCCTCGATGAAGATGAGCTTTTGCTGTTCGCCTCCCCTAAATTGTGTTTGTTTTCATTTGGTGACTGTTAATAATTGATGCCAAGAATGATCCTAGCTCTAATAGGGCACAGATTACTAGTTACCAGTGGGAAATTCATCTTTATCTCTCCTGGAGAGGGTACTGCTGAGAGATGCTGGCTGGGCTGGACCAAAGGGGAATTTTTCTGGATGATTCTGTAGGTCCTCAGGACCTGGGTCATCCAACTAGTATTAACCAATACACACACCATGTGTTTACAATACTAAAATTTTAAATGTGTTGCTTTAATAGGTAGATATACCAATACATATGTTTAAAAGTATTGGCATTTTGGTGATCTACATACAAACTTGTTATGGACACATACACATACACACAACTGTGGTAAACAGCTACTAAGATGACCTTCAGCAATAACAAACTCTTGGTATAGGAAAAGACAATCTGTACTACAAATTACAAATGTAGAAACAAGGGCTGGGGATTTAGCTCAGCGGCACAGCGCCTGCCTGGCAAGCGCAAGGTCGTGAGTTTGATTCCTGGTACGGGGAAAAAAAAAAAAAAAACAAAAACAAAAAACGTAGAAACAACAAACAATTACAAACAACAAAATCTTAAACAAGAATTTTGCAATAAGGGTGAAGACTACTGCAATTGGGAAACAAAAAGTAGGAGAGACCTTTGGTGCGGAGTTGTGCTAGTAGAAAAGTATTGGAAGACATTCTAATGTGATGAGGCCTTCTGTATTTGCTGATTGGTAGCAGTTCCTGCCTTACCCACAGACATAGGGATCTCATCATTTCTGGTGAGATCCAGAAATCTTACATTTCAAAGGTAAGGCTCTGAGTTGCTTGAGAAAGACATTCCAGATACGTAAACCTGGCAAGAGGTAGGATAAAACCTCCACCTCTGAGGGGCAAGTAGAGAATTAGCAACTACAGTTTGTAAAAGAAAATGCTCTAAGAAAGAGAGAGATCGGGCCAGGCGTGGTGGTGCCTGACTGTAATCCCAGCACTCAGGAGACTGAGGCAGGAGGATTGTTGCAAGTTTGAGACCAGCCTGGGCTATAAAGTGCGCTCAAGGGCAGCCTGAACTGCATGGTGAAACCCTGTCTCAAAAAGACAAAAGAAAAGAGAGATCAGGAGTCTATAATCAAGAAAAAGCTGGTCTAAGGTTTAGTAGAAGGGAATCTTCTAGCCTTCTTGGCCAGTGTATACACTTATGTGATCCTGAGTGTTGCTCACACCTAGTGCATTAGTCACCCTTTAGCTGCTATGACAAAACACCTTTTGTAGGCAACTTAAAAGAGGAAAAATTTATTTTGGCTCATGGCTTCAGTACAAGCTCACTTGGCACCATTGCTTCTAGGCCTGCGGCAAGGCAGACACATCGCATCAGAAGGATGTGGCAGAGGCTGCCAGGAAGTGGGTGGAGTGTATGAGAAAATAACGCCCTATAGTCACACTTTCTTTGATCTCCTTCCTCTAGGTCCTACCTGCTAGTGGCCCATGCATCCCTGCACTCATCAGTAGGTTAATCCGTTGGTGTGGTTAGCATCCTTGCAAGCCAATCAAGTTATCAAAATTAACTGTTGCAGCTGCTTCTAACTGAATGGAGCCAAATGTGATGGGCTGTCCCCTGTGGTGAGAAAAGGCTCCATCCTGTGAGCTTGCTGTTCCTCTTGACTTTGGCTTCTCTTTCCTGCTTGCCTGTTCTGATGGAGTAGGTTGCTATGCTGAGAACAGTCCTATGGACAGGCTTCCATGCAAAGGAAATAGAGCATTCCATGGGCCCACAGCTAGTGAGCAGCAGAATCCTGCCAAGAAACCTAAGCAGAGAAGATTCTTTGCAAAGCGCTAATGAAAATAAATTTTTGGTTGGCAGATTTCAGTTTCTAAAGTAGAGTTCGGGCTTCATCTGCAACAAAATACTTGAGATTGGGTAGTGTTAAAAAGAAGAGAAATATGTTTCTCACAGTTCTGAAAGCAGATAAGTCCAAGACTAAGGAGTTTGTAGTTCAGCCCATGGGGAAGACTAGGTCTGTTTGTTTATGTAGGCCTTGCGTCTGTATCTTCCGGAAACTGGTGTTTCACACAGTGGGAGGAGGAAAAGCCAAAGGGACAGATGCTATTTTCCTCCAGCCCTTTTTATGACTTAATCACATCCTAAAAGCTCCTCTTCGTAATAGTATCACATTGGCAGTTAGGTTTCAACATACAAATTTGGGGGGAGTCATTCTGACCACAGTACCATTTTTTAATATGTAAATTCAGCATCTGATTGAATTTTATTGGAGTTAATTAGGGAAACATGCAATAAAGTAGTAGAAGTGACATCCAGAAATTCACATGATCAGTTTTACATACTGACTTAAAATAAGCATGGAGAATTAATCTTATACTATATTCTAGAAATGTAGGTTGTCTATATTTTCCTAAAACTTACAACTCATATTAGCCTGAGTATTATTCTAACTCTATTTACTCTGACAATAAAAGGTAGAAAGTAAACATGTAGCCTGAGTTTGTACGTTATAAAGTGATGCTATAGCATTTGTCATTTTATGCGTGTATATGCAGTCAGAAAATTCAAAACTCACTTTTGAAATAAATAGAAAATAAGACAGATCGTTATGGAATCATTTAATAGGCCAAAGTCATTATAAAACCCCTTGGCTGGGTGTTACATAAACAGAAGTATTGTGGAATGATAGCTGGCTGCTGTAGCCACCTGATTTTTCAACATGCTTTTGATGACTTGTGGATACCTGCTTTTAATATGCTTTTGAGTGATTTATATTTAAATATTCTCCGAAAGTCATACAGGAGATTCTTTCCACACTTATGAAGACGGTGCCTAATTACAGCTGGCAGAATTGGGAGCACACTAATTGTGGGCTTGTGTTGTGCTGTGAAGTAAATATTTATTTCTTATTTGTGAAAAATAAGACCATATTTGTTAATGAAGCCCATAGAGGCAGGGAAGATGACAGCGCTGATTTTGAGCTTCCTCGCTTTACATGGGCCAGAAGAGTAACATAACAGCTCTCAAAAGGCACCAGAAATAGATCTCTGAGTGAAAAAATGGACTCATGAAGAGTTTGGATGTTCAACATCAATATGCTTGACATCGTAAATTGGGCCCCATTAATAGAATCGCGTAGACTTAGGGCAGTGGTGGTGAACCTGTGGTATGCATGTTACTTGTTTTTCTCTTAAGACAAAAATATTAATGCATGAGTTGATTTTTCTAAACTAAAATCTCAGTATTGAGGTTTAATTGTGTTGGCAGTTTGCTGTAAATAAGTGGGTCTGGGGTTGCAGCTTGAGCACTCATCTGTAAAAGGTTTGCCATCGCTGGACTAGGAGGCTTACATCCTGGAAGATAGAAGTCGAAGGTCGAGTTGTGACAGATTCAGCGTCTGCTGAGGGCTGCTTCCTGGTTGATAGATGGCAACTTCTCCCTGTGTGTTCACAGTGTAAAAGGGGCAGGAAACTCTCTGGGGTCTCTTTCCTAAGGACACTGATGCATTAACAAGGAGCCACATTCAGACCTTTATCACTCCCTCCACCAATACCCCCACCTCTTTATACCAACACCTGGGGGGATGACGTTTTCAACATACAAATTTTAGGGGACATATATTCAGACCATAACACGTACCATACTGATACATCCATGACTACATCTACATCCATGTTCACGTTACACATGCACCTAAATCCAAGTCTGTAGCCTTCAGGTATAGTTTGGCTCTACCTGCATCTACATACCTATCTATACCTCTTCCTGTGTCTTCTTCTGCGCTTACTCTGTGTATGTCTAAGGCTGCATCTCATCTGTGCCCTGGGTGGACTTGCGCTGTAGGCATAAGCTGGTCTAAGGGAATTATAACCTGTGCAAACATCATACGCCCCGAGTCAGGGGTCCTCAAATCCATCTGGCCCACCTTCACCACTCTCCACTTCCTGGTCTGCTGCCATTTTCCAGGGTTTATTTCATGCCACCAGTGGGAACTGAGGATCTATTTGCAGTCTTCCTTGGAGAGAGCAGGGACCTCTTCCTTCTATAGTTTCAGGACAATTTCTGGTGCCTGCTCTATGCCCACAGTGATGAGCCTATCCTGTGGAACTGTTCAACTCCTCATTGCACTCCTCATTCCTCTAGAAGAATGGAATTTCAGCTTTGACTTTACAGATCCAAGTGATTCATTAAGATATTTCTGTTCCCAACATGCAAAACTCAGTCTTCCTCCTCAAATGAGATTTGATTCTCCTGCTAGGTTAAAGAATGCTACTGACAGCTGTTGGCCCACTTCTAACCATCAAGCTTCCAGAAATACTGGAGTCTGCCTTCAAAAAGAAGCAGATAATATTTTCCCATGACCTCTAGTAAACATATAATTAAAGCATTCTTCAACTTCAGTGCACTGTCAGGATGCATCCTGGATGCAGTCAGGCATTTCAGAAGTGAAATGAGCTGGGATTGGCTGGGAGATCAGCAGCAGCAGCAGCCCTACCCTCAGCACTCAGGCAGCATGCACTGAGAGGTCAAGCTGACATGCTGGTTGTGCTCTGGACCAGCTACCGGCCCTCATTCACGACCCTGCCATCCCTACCTACACTGACCCTTGATTTTGGATGTAGGCTGAATTCCCTGGCATAAGCCTTTTCAGCTTTACTTTCTGCTTTCCTCTAGTCTGATCTCTGTTCATGAGGCCTCTGCCCTAATTCTCATTGCTTCCAGAAACACTTATCTGCATCCTATATTCTCCCTGAATAAAAGCCTCCCCCCACTTCCTTTTTTTAACAAGTAGACTCCAAACCCAGTGGGGCCAGTTCCTGCTCCCAGTCATCTCAGCAGCTGGTACACAGAACTACTCAGAACCCCCCTGGGCACAAGTCAGCTATCCTGGACCCATCTCAGTCCTGGCCTTCCCAGTTTCACAAAACTACTTCCTGTGCCCAAAGGCCCCTGATGGGCTCTGCTGGCCGTTTCCCAGGTAAGGAATTCACATGCCATCTCCTTCCATGCATGCCCTGTGCTGGACCTGGCGTTGTCTCCGCTCTTGGAATCAGTTCACATCCAGCTGCAGTGCCCCTGATGCCGTGGAGCAGTGTCCTCCACCCCATCAGTAATGATTCTCCTTCCCTCTGCCTGAGCTCCCACTCATTCCTTCCGTCCCACAACGCCGCCACACAGCCTTGTGCTAATGATGGCCGGTTTGCGTTTCACCTCACAGGTTACCTGGACTCCCTGCCTTACCCTAGCCCTGCTGACTCTGGGAAGGGGGTTTGGGATGCATTGTCTTAGGCTCTCCCTGTGATCTGATGCTTGGCTTCAGTTTTCACAGTGCTGACCTGCACTGTAAGCTACCCAGGGACATGAACTTTATTTTTCCCCTGACACAGCAGCAATAGCCTGCGGTGGTAGTTTTATAGCAGAAGTTATATTATCAAATTACTATTTTTTCCTCTGTGATTTTCTTGCCCTTTTTAGTACATTCCTTTCTATGCTAGTCTCAAGGGGATCCTCTGCCTGGGCAAGAATGAGGGTGTAAATGAAGGTCCATCCTCTTACAGAAGAAATGAAAGAAGTATCATTATGGTATTCGGTTTCTGCTATCCAATGCACACATTTGGAACAAGAAAGTAGCCTTGTGACGCAGACTACAGCCCTGACCAAGAACTGATAAATGCTTCGCTTGTACATTAGGTATTATAAGAGCTGTTTCCTGGGTCTGATCGTAGAATTGTATTGGAGAAAAGATCCAAGGATGAGGGGAGAGTACGTGGGGGCCTGTGGTGTCATAGAAAGGAACAGAACGAATGGGGTTGAAAGAAACGGATGTATTAACTTTCTGTTGCTGCTATAAGAAATGGCAGGGGCTGGGGATTTAGCTCAGCGGCAAAAGCGCGTGCCTGGCAAGCTCAAGGTCGTGAGTTCGGTTCCCGGTACCGGAGGAAAATCCAAAAAAAAAAAAAAAGAAATGGCAAGTTGGCTTCCAGGAGATTGGTGGGAGGCAGGAGACCAACCCCAAGACCCATCCAGTGCAAAGTTGTGGTAACTCTGTTCATCCACTGCCCCTTAAACCCTGGAAGTAATAACTTTACCAGGGTGCTCCAACTTCCCTCTCTGACATGATTGAAAATAGCTTAGTAAATTGTCTTTAGTGTCTTTTCTTTTTTTCTTGGTCTGGATTCTCACACAGTAGTTTTTTTATTTACTTTGTAAAATCTGCAAAAACAAAAACTTTATAGTGTGAACTCTAGTCAAGTAATTTTTAAAATATACTTTTCAGGTGAAAGATTAAAACTATGTGACCTAATTTGGTATGCTGCTCCAGGCAATATTTGTAGTCCATACTCAGGCAAATAGCTCCTAAGGATAATGAATGGTTCTTTCTTGTTCGTTTGCTTTTATTTTAAAGGGAATAAAACAATGAGAGGGACCTAATTCTGATGGAGAACTACCTGGTTGGTAATCTAGACACAGTAAGGAATGGTAGTGTACTGTTCCATTTCTTGCATTAGGGAGAGGTGAAAATTGTGTTAGGAGGTTTCCACTGCATTACCTGTGCAGAGTTCTGCAGGGATGGGCCTAGAAGGCCTATAAAGTGGAGCTAAGGGGCTGGGGATATAGCTCAGTGGCATAAGTGGCTGCCTGGCAAGTGCAAGGTCGTGAGTTTGATCCCCGGTACCACAGGAAAAAAAAAAAGTGGAGCTAAGGATACTTTCCTTACAGGGTAGTTGTAAAGATGAAAGGAGATTAAAGGAATCATCATCAGAATCTCCTAAAACAAAAATAAGACAGTTGTTTATTTGCTCTTCATCGGAGAAAAATGACTTAATCTTATGTTGGATTCACGTAGAAACCATGTTGCTGTCAACAGCCCTAATTACATTGTATGCCACATCGCTGATAGCTTAGAGCAGTCCTACCACCGGCTGAGGATGCAGCTTAGCTTCGCACAATCTTCCCACGGTAGATTGCTTTACCAGCAAGTGCTAGGTCCTCAGGTCTTCCCTAGCACTGCAAAAAAAAAAAAAAAAAGAATGCATGCCATAAATCCTTTACATTTTTTAAAGAAAAATTTAATCCTCTTGTTTATTAATTTCTTTTTTATTTCAAAGAGAATTAAAAAAATAGTGATACGGAATTTTAAAGCAAGATGAAAGGAAATTAACAATGGTTATTATATTGCATAGTGTACTCTTCAAAGTAGTTGCTCAGATTACCAGATATAGGCATGTAAATACGAGGACACTATCACTGCCAGGATGGTGCTGTATTTATTTTAGCAGAGGGCATAGAAATTTCTTAGAAATTTCCTTTAGAAACTGTTCAGGTCATTTCATGTCTGTAGTCACTCTTGTTCAAACTTTGGACTTGGCCAGATAATTCTACTTCTGGAAAGCGTTTTTCCATTTGAGTGCCAACCGGCCGCTCGTATGCGTTATTCACATGGAATTTAGGAAGCATTGTAGGCTGAGTAACATTCCTTGTCTGGTGTTTGGTTCTTCGTATAAGAACTCAGGGTACTGTGTGGGAGCAGAAGTGTTCTCAAAGGAGGTCATCGCCTGTAATGATAAAAGCAAACCAATTCCTGTGTGTTTCTGTTAAGGAGATGGACCAACCCCTGCTGGTTTACCCCCAAACCCAGTCCTATCCTACCTACTGAAAATGCACTAAACATATTCCTGACTTAAAAGTCTGTGGTTAAAAAAAAAGACAGGGAAGCAAGAAAAGACAAAGGAGGTAGGAGGCATCTAATTCTATTCCAGGCTCCATTGTCTTCAAGGGTGACCTTTTTTTAAGCATCGCGGGAATGGTATATTTTTGCAAGGTTTCAAAATAGAGCATATGCGTACATCATTAAATTTCATGAGTAGGCTATTTGCATTTCCCAAATTCTCACTTTTTATCAGGTTGACAGGTATGCAAATGGGAAAAAAGGCAGAGAAAACATATTTCAAGTTGTTGCTAAGACTTCTTAGCTACACTAGGGTAGACTAGTGGTAAGTCATGTGTAGGGAATGAGCTGTCTCCTTGCGGAATGTCAGCCGGCTGAGCAGAATGCTTGCATGAATTTTGGATGCTGCCATGTTAGGCATCTTGATTTTTTATAGTTTCTGTTTCTCTATGAAGAGCTTCCTTAGGCTACTTAATAATGAGCTGCACAGTGACATCTAGTGTAGGAAGCAGAAAAAAATTCATAATCACAACACATAGTTTAATCACCATTTCAGGCAATTTTCCAAAGAATAGAGCGGATATGGCTGAGAAACAACTTCTCTTTTCTGAACTTTCTCTTCTTTTTCTTAACAACCAGGACCACCCTCTGGATGTTGCTCAGGTAGAGTGAGCACCCTTCATACCAGAGTGAAGGGAAACTCTCTCCAGCAATGCTCTACAGCCTACGCCTATTACATAGCAGAGGCGTCTTCTATGCTGGAGTTCTCATTTACAGGACAAGTGTGGAGAAAACGGGGTGTTGTCGTATAAACTCACACATATTTTGGGTTTCAGGCAGTGACTCACAGCTCAGCTCCTTCTGGGTGGTGGATTAATCTTTGGATGGTGCTGCTACTTACGTAGATCTGGCACACGGAAAGAAGGGAATGAAAAACTTACATGATGAGATGCAGAAAGAAATGGTGAAGCAGAAAGTGGGAAGGAGAAATCACAAACTTTACTCATTTCTTAATATTCATCCAGAGTCAGCATAACCCAGAATCACTTCCTATCAGTCACTTCCAATAGTGTGGTTTTAATCAACATAACAAACCCAAGCCATTTAAGAAGTACCTATCTGCGTGTGGCAAGTGCAGCATGATTTCCTGTGTTTTCCAGAGTGTGCAGAGTTGATGAGCAGTGGGTGATTTATTCCAGCTCTCCTATCTAACCTTTGGTGCTCTGCTGCTTCAACCTACTAGGGATGTTCCCACTGAAGGCTTATTTCCTGTGCATAGAATACTGATCTTTTTTTATTTCATATACACAAACTCGACTCCTCATTCTGATCTTAGATAAGGGTATGCTTCACAGAATTTTTTCTAACCAGTGCCCTAGGTAATGCAGCCATCCTTCTCCACCTTAGCATACATTGTTTATTTTAAAAACATTTATCTTTATAGTGAAACACTATATGCATCTGCTTACTAAAAATTATGACCCTGCCATAGCCTCACATCAATGAAACTACTCCTTCTCCCATAAAGTGAGAAGATTGTTTGGTTCATTTTAACTGGGTCTGGTAAAAAAAATCTAAGATAGAGAAAACCAGGTAATTTCCAGGCAGCATTCAGAAAGCTGAGGTAGGGTTGGATTAGAAAATAAAATTGCTTCTTATCTGTAGTTTCTCCAACTTGTAAATGATTCCCCAAATAAGAGGTAAAGTGGGGAATTAAAGTTAAGAGTATGAGCTTTGTAGAAATCAGGTTAGCATAATGCAAAATAAATAGATCTTCTCAACTACACAGAAGAATTTCTAAGAATTTTTTAAATAACTAAATGTATTAGTACAGTTTAGATATTCACAATGGTCACATTTCATAGGGAATTTGTACCTGTCCATGATACATTTTAGTTCCACTTTTTTTCTCATTCCCCATCCCTCCCTTCAACCCCTCATCCCTTCCTTATTTGCAAAGCTTTGGCGTTGCTATTAACAGTGTCATAGTTGCAGTTTTGTCTCTTGGTCCACGTACATGAAAGTTCCTTCTCTAGAATATGAAACCTGGGAGTGGAATGACTACATTGCAGAGTGTACACAACTCAGACTGCGTAGAGGACACCAAATAGTTCTCCAGCTTGCAGCATGTGAGTGTCTCCAAAGCTTCACACCATTGCTTACAGATGATGCTGTTAAAAGCTTTTTATAATCCATTGGGTGTAAAATGATGTCTTGCTGTGAATTTAATCTGCAGGGTTTTTATTTCTAATTAGTAATGACATTTCACATTTTTCTTCTGTTTGTTGGCCATTTGCATTTTATAGTTTGTGAACTGCCTCCTTATATATGCTATCCATGTTGGGTTTTGTTAATTGGTCTCTGTGCCTGTGTACATGCATATACTTATACATATTTATTGGCTAAGTGGCATTTGGTCCTGACTATCCTATCCCTGTAAGGAAATAGAAAGCAAAGGGAAGAAAACTAAGAGGAAGAAAAAAGGAAAAGATCCATCCAAGTTTTTCATTAGTGTATTCTGGCCCTCAGAAACTCTGTCAAAATGTTAATTGGAATTACATTGAGTCTGCAGATCAATTTGGTGAGAACTGACATCTATACAAATTGAGTTTTCTAGTGAGGACCATGTTGTTTCCATCCCTAAATTCATATCTTCAGTGTTTTCACTGTGTCTGCCGTTACCTACAGAGAGTGCATGGGGTTTCCTCTGTAAATCCATTAACAGGGTACAGTTACCTGGTATTCTGACTTTGATGTATACTTGATCTTAATGCATTAGTTTGATTCTTATGTATTATGTTTCATTATATATTGCTGATAATATTTTAAAATATTTTAAGACTGGGATATAGCTCTTGCCTAGCATGTATAAGGCCCTGGATTCAACCTCCAGCTCCCCCAAAAGAATAAAAATAATTATGATTTTTACATCTATATTGATGAATGAATTGGATAGCACCTTTTAAAAGCAGATTTTTGGGGCTGGGGATTTAGCTCAGCGGCAAAAAGCGCCTCCCTGGCAAGCGCAAGGTCGTGAGTTCGGTTCCTGGTACCGGAGAAAAACCAAAAAATAAAAAAAATAAAAGCAGATTTTTTTGAGGCCTAACATAGCTATCATATCATTCATCTACTTAATATGTAGAATTCAGTGGTTTGTAATGCATTCAGTTACTCAAGCATTACATAATTAATTTTATAGCATTTTCTTCATCCTACAAAGAAACACTATACTCATTAGCAGTCACTCTTGATCCTGCAGCTGCAGGAAACTAGTGATTTGTTTTCTGTCTCTATGGAGTCACCTATTCTGGATATATAATTGGAGTCATGTAGGTGGATGCATTTTTATTTGTTTTGCTATTTTTGTTTGCTTTAGATGTTAAGGTTGTATTAGCCTTATATAATTTACTAGCAGGTTTCCCTATTTTTATGGTAAGAGACATTGTGTAAGATTGAAATGTTTGTTCTCTGGATAGTTAGAGAAAGCTATCCATTTGATTGTTGTGCTGTATTTGTTTCTGAGCGCATTTCTTTTTTTACCACTAATGATTATATTCAAGATAAGGATCTCTATTTATCTGATCCCCTTAATTAACAGACTTACAGAAGAAAGAATAGGTAGGCTTGTCAGTAAATGCAGGAAAAACTTAATGTCAATGTAAAGTTTTTAAAAACAGCCTCTAAAAATCAGGAATTGAATAGAATATACTAAAGTTGAAACATAGCTTTAAAAATGTGACATCAAAAGTCATACTCAAGGAATGCCTTTTCAAATCATAAAGGGGAAAAGAAAAACTTGCCTTCTTTTCTACTGTACTAGTCCCAACTAGCAAAAATAAAGGGAAAATAAATCAATCTAAAAATTGGAAGCAAGCATTACTATTTGTAAATGATGTGATTGCAGAAAACACTCACATCTAGGGAAATATTAGAATGACTAAGGCACTTTAGTAAGTTGCCAAAAATAAGATAAATATGTAGAAATTTCATTTCTATATGTCAACAGTAAAGGTTACTTACCACATATACATACAGTGTATCAGTCAGCTTTCATTACTGTGACAAAATATCCAAGAAAAACAGCTGAACAGAGAAAAGGTTTATTTTGACTCATGGTTTCAGAGGTTTCAGTCCATGGTAAACTGGCTCCATTGCTGTGATGAAAACATCATAGAGGCAAGATCACATGACACAGCAAAGATGTTCTTCTTGTGGTGGTCAAAAAACAGAGAGAGGGAAAGAGCCAAAGAGAGTATTTGGGGACCAGATACAGTCTCCTAGGTCATGCTCCATGATCTGTTATCTTCAACTAGGCACCACTTCCTTGTTTCCAGCACCTTCCAATAATGCCATCATGAAATCATGATCATTTCAGAGGATTAATTCACTGATGAAGTTTATAGGTAATCAGGCCTTCCACACATTGAGCCCTTGGGGGCCTGTTATATCCAAACCACAGTACACAGCGAAGAACTATGATAGAAAAATGATTCACAAGGATTTTCCACATGTACTTTAGTAAGGTAAACAGGAACTAAAATCAAAGGACCCTTTCCATTACAATGTAGGCTTACGATTTTCAGAGTTCAGCAGTAATGTGCCTTCAAATCTGAAAACACACACATGGACTTTTGGTTTAAGAAGTTTCAAAGATAGTTATTTTGCTTTTTTTTTTTTTCTTTCCTCGGTTTATGTAATGGTAGGTTATAAAAAACCAGGTTAAATAACCCTAAGTTATTGCATGCTGATCAGGCCTGCAATCTCCCAAGCAAGTGGATGGCGAAGGCTTAAATAATTGAGACAATGGAAATGATTTCAGGGCTCCAGGAGGGACTAACTCTCTTACAATTTCAGTATTCTCTGAGTTAACCAAAGACTTCTCTGGGTAGCCCATATTTATTTGGTTTTCAAACAAAGGAGGATACTCAAGAAAATGCAGGATAGAAGCCCTTTATCTGAGGGACAGTCAGCTAAAGTTTTTTCCAAGTTTGTGGGTTTACTTTTTACTCTGCTGGTGATTTCTTTAGATGTGCAGAAACACTTCAGTAGGATGAGATTCCCAGTTGTTGATTCTTTGAAGTGTTTCACGTGCAGTTTGGTTTTTGTTCATAAACTCTCTGCCTACCCCTAACAAGAGACCATACTCATAAGTGAAATAGATCAGAACTGCATGTGCAAGCACCACATTGTCTCACTAGTGTAAAACCTGAAAGAGTTAATTTAAACTTGGAGGTATGATAGATAGTGTGAAATGATAGGAAGACACTCAAGGGTAAAGGGCAACTGGGGTGGGGGAAAAGAGAAGGGAAAGAAGGAGAAATTCTGTATGTATGTATATACAGGATAGTTAACATATTTGTTCTTCTTCTATTTCTTTGCTGAAAGAAACTGTCAGTGAGTCCTTGATTGATCAATATTGCATGTCTCTATTTGTTTTCATGAGAAACCACTTTGAGGATACCAATATGTAGTACAACAAGCATTGTTAATTTCCTACCACTTTGTTTGTAACTCTGTATTGTCTGTACTGTTCTTTTGCTATTTTGTAAAAGGTTGTCTGTCTGTTAATGTTTTCCTCCTTTTATTTTTAAAGTAAAAGAAAAAAAAGAAAATGCAGGAATCTCGCAGGACCTTGGGAGAATTTTCCCAAGTAGTAAATTATGTCAATCAGGAGAACTACTTTATCTTTAGGTTGATATTTATTGTAGGAGTGTGGGGCCTGCAGCTGCAGTCTCCTTGTAGTAATTGGGGTTGGAACCAGGCATCTTCAGCTGTGGCCTTGTCTTGTCAGACAAGGTGCCTAAGCTTCAGACAACTCACAAGTAAACACGGAAAGCCAATTGGTTAATATTAAATCCTGCTCAGAGCCACTTCGTAGTGGTCCCCAACAGTAGATCAAACAAGTGCATTTGTCATTACACACTTTATCCATGGGCTTCCTGTTTGTCAAGGGTTTCTTATGAAGGAATCCTTCAGTGTGGCCCCAGCCTAGTCATCCCCTTCCAGGGCCTGGCTACAGGCCAACAGGAAGCAACAGTAGGTCTCTGTGGTTCCTGCTTCAACTCTTCATATTTCCCTGAGTATTCTTTCCTGTCATTTCAGAGACCTAATGGTTTTCGTTCCTTGACTCAGCACAGCAATTATCCTACACATATTTTCAGCAGACCTGGAATAGTTAAGTGATTTCTACCAAAAAATGCTTTCTGGAAATATAAGCCCCTTCATTATGTTAAAGTACGCAGATTTGCTTTTTTTAACAACTGAAAATTTATTTAACTAATATATATTTGATGGATATGAAAAAAATGAAATAGCACAAATAATTTAGTTTAAGATAGTTGTTAATGTCTTAAGTTGTTTGAGATTCTATAAAAAAAATGCATAGACTGGGGATAGGGAGTTAACAGACTTTATACTCCTAGTTCTGGAGTTTGGATGTCTAAGTTATGGCATGGAAGGTCAAGTGTCTGATGAGGGCTACTTCCTGGGACATAGATGGCACCTTTGTGCTGTGTCCTCACATGGTTGAAGGGTCAAGAGAGCTCTCTGGGGTCTCCTTGGGTAGGGTGCTAATCCCACGTGTGAGGATGCATCCTCATATCCCAAGGTTCCACCTCCTTACACCATCATCTTGAGGGCTATGCTTCAACATAGAATTTTTTTGTATTTTAGAATATTTTATTTTTCCATTTAAAGATCTTGTACTCGTTAGCAGTCACAGTTCTCACACTTACTTCTTCCCCATCATTAAGAACATAGGCATTTGAGGAGGGTACAGACATTCCATTTATAGCAACCAGGAATGGTAGCTGGATATTTACATCACACATGCCACATGTATCCTTGCAGCATTATATCCATAAAAGCCTGACCTGTCCAGCCTTTAATGAGAAAGCCTCGCCTGGGCCAATAAGTGTAGTGGTTAGACCCAACATAGTCTTAGCGAACCCTGCTGAATCCCCATCCTGGGAATGTGGGCGGGACCCGATACTAGTGTACACTGAGAGAATAGGATAAGATTGAAGGGATTCCGACCTCCATCTTGCGAAAAGCTTTTCTTGCTGCCTTTGATGAAGTGGCCATGAAAGGAAGCTCATGGGGCAAGAAACTAAGGACAGCCCACCTGAGCTGAAGGTGACTTCTGGCCAGTGGCCAGCAATAACCACAAGGGACTGAATGCCACTGCGCTTTGAAGCAAATGTCATACGGGCTGCCGGCCTTGGCTTATTCCTTGATTTCAGGCTGGTGACAAATCCTGAAAAGAAAACTAGCTTCACTGTGTCCACACAGGGCTATGGCTATGTTTTGTTTTAAGTTGCTTCAGTTGTGGCCGTAGAGGTATGCGACAATGAAAAATGAGTAGAGCAATTAATTGGTCATAGAGGTTGTTCACATGGAGACTTTTACAGCAGCTGAAGATGTTTTCGAGATACAGTATCTCCGTAGCAATCTAAATGACTGTACTTTGGAGATGACACCTAAAACTGGCAGTTCTATGTGAAAGCCCTGATCCTTGGAGACGTGTGCCACGGCAGTCTCCGTTAGCAATCCACAGACCACAAGGGCTGAGTGCCAGAGTTAATTTGTCTTACCTACAGATTCAAGCCAAATTAATACCACAAGCATCACTCTCTATTACTCCCTTCATGGCTTATCACTGGTTCATGGTGATGAGTTTCAATGCTTGCAAGGCCAGAGAGGAAAATTAATGGGGGCAGTCAGGAAAGGTTAAGAGGAAGGTGAGTGAATTTGGTTAAGATTGAAGACGGAACAATAAACCAGAAAATCACTCCAGTTCTTTCTCTCTCCTGTTTCTTTCTCTCACTTACTGAGGTCCCTCTCTGAAACAGGCATTAAGCACTAACATACAATAAAACTATTGTTTTGCATACATGACACACAGGTGTAACTCACTGTTCTATGTCTTAAGAGATCTCATGTTCAGTCAGTGGTGGGAACAGTTGCATAATCAATTCATTATTATAACTGGATAAATTCTAATAAGATAATGTGCAAGAGATTCTCTTTCCAAGAGGGAGGCAAGAGTTGTATGTAATGCAGTGATGGAAATGGCATCCCATCCAGTGGCCAGAATTAGGCTGAATGGACCGCTCCACTTTTCTTCCTTTCATGAAGGGATTCAAAGGGGAATGTAATAGAGAGGCAATGTCCTCTGTATTTCACTTAGGAAAATTTGAGTTGTAGTGTTTTGAGTTGAACTGTGTCTCCAAAAAAAATACGTTTGACTCCTGAGCCCCACTATCTGTGACCTTATTTAGAAGCACACTGTTTACACACAGAGCCATGCTGAAAGGAAGTCATTAGGGTGGACCACAGTCCAAGGACTGGTTCACTTATTGGACAGGGAAAGTTGAGACGCAAAGAGGGATTCTGTGTTTGACAGGGAGAGTCAGAGGTAGAGTATGGAGTGATGCGCTTCAGTCAAAGGGACCCCAGATGGGCCCCTCTGGAAACAGGAAGAAGAAGGAAGAATCCACCTCCATCACTGCCACTAATGCCTGCAGGCGGAGCACAGCTCTCTTGCCTCTTGATTTTCGATTTCTAGCCTCCTAACCTTCAGAACAGTGAGATAATGTATTTCTGTTATTTTAAACCACCTGGTTTGTGGCTGCCATAGGAACCTAATACACATAGTTTTCATAAAAAATCACATCAATTTGGCACTCGGCTTGAGGGGAGGGAGTGAAAATGTCCTCCATGAATAAACAGAAAACTTGGAACCCACAGAAGGCTGTTGTCTGTCTGTTGTGTAGCTGCACAAGAAAGGTATGTGTAGTCGGCAAACTGAACAGACTTCCTGACACCAGAAAATGAACTCCGGGGGTTTTCCCATGCATCTTGGTTTAAGACACACATGCACATGTGTGTGTACGTGCACATGCATGCACGCACACACACACATGCCCCCAAACAAAATGAAGCTCTTCTAGTCTTTTTAGCATCGTAATTTTTCTGGAAGTGTGTTCCACCCATCAAAATGCACATTCAGCTTTCAGGTGGTGTCCTGCTTCTGCAAATGCCATCTTTTGCATATACTGACACACAGCCCCTTGGTTTCACCAGTGACCTTCTCCCCAGCGAGTGGAGGCTCCGTGCCACAGCTCTCTGCAGCAGAGACCTGGGGGCATCCAGCTCAGGCCCCACTTCTGCATTGCTCCCTCTTTGTACTTCTCCACGCCCTGCCCCCTCTACCTTCTGAAGAGTTCTCAAGAACACTCACTTGTTGAGGCTCCACTCACACATCTTTAGGGTAAGACGTGACCATTTCCTACCTTCATGATGGGCAAAACATTAAAGTAGGGTTCTCTCTTTGCATCCGGCTAGCTAATTTATGGCCCCCTATGACCAGAAAGATCATTTAAAATTGTGGTGTGGATTGTGTATTGACTACACTTTCCTGCTTCTGACGTTTTCAATCTTAGGCTCTTGGGATGGAGACCTGAATGGGCAGCATTAACTCCAAGGCCCAGTTCTGGGCAGGTCTCTTGCCTGGTCCAATATGACTGTCACTCTTGATCTAACAAACTCCCTCATGCTGATGTGTATTTGCTGCTGTTTTGTATGGAAGACTCCTCTCAGCATCCCGAATGTCCCTTGTTTAGGGCGACACCCAGCCCCTTGGTCACATGCCCTCAGAGGGCTGCGGAAATGTTTGGAGCATAACTTAACAATGGTTCTTTCTTTCTGAGATTCCTAAATTAGTGCCTGTCATCTGCACCGGATGTCAGTTCCATGAGCGCAGGGTCCTCATTCCTTTTCAGCTTATGTTTGCATTTTCAAGATCAAGAGGATTTTTTTGTGGGGTAAGTGAAGAAACAATAAAAGAACTATACTTTGAATAACAATTGGGTCCTCAATTCACAAACTCTGTTTACTTTCTAGTTGGATGAGACTCTTAATTCTTTTGTTGTTCCTTACTCTGGTTCATTTCTCTCTCACAGGGTTAGAATGTAATTAAGCAATAAATAATGCACACTAAAACCTAGATCTTCAGGATATAAAGAAGGGAAAAGGACACTTGAAAATTCGTACTACAGTAAAACTCATCAATATTCATGCCCAAGGGAAGTCAAATAGGAAAAGCTTGAATACACTTCAGATAAGAATGAAAAGTATAAAATTCATTAAAATAGTTTAAAGTCATGAAAGCTTATCCAATTATGAGATCATGGCTCCCAGTCCTATAGAATATCATTGTCAATAAAAGCAAGATTGATTATAATTATGTTTCATATTTTGTTGTGCTATTTCATTATCTATAATGATTCAATTCGCTGATTATCATTAATATGTATGGAATTGTTATAAAGCTTAAAGCTGTATTGCTTAGATGATAACAAACTACTTCATATGTAGATTTGATAAAATGTAATGTGCAGTGCCAGAAGTGAATAGAGTTGAAGGGCAACCTGTATAGAAAAATAGTGCCTAAGGCTGTACCATCCAATATAGTAACCACTCATGTAGCTATTTAAACATAAATCAAAAATAAATTTAAATGGAATAATCAGCCCTTCAGATACATCAGCCACATTAAAAATATTTCATTGGCTTGTGGATAGCTACCACCATACTGGAGCATACAGATGGAGAATTTTCCAGAAAGTTCTGTAGACTGTGGGTATCTAGGCAGTTTTGTGAGCTCTATCCTCAATGCAAATTGACAAAATACATCAGAGGTCCCCAACTGGGCCACACAGCAGGTGGTGAGCCTGGGCCAGATAGTGAAGCACCATCTGCATTCACAACAACTCCCCATTGCTTGAATTATTACCTGAGCTCTGTCCCCTCTTAAATGGGAGTGGCACTAGACTGGCATAGGGCGGATAACCCTAATGCAAACTCTGCATACGAGGGATCTAGGTTTTGTGCTCCTTATGAGAATCAAATGCCCGATGATCTGATGTGGAGCTGAGATAGGGACGCAAGTGCTGAGAGTGGAATTCCTATGTATCACAAACATATAATAAAAGAAGAAATTAGTGCACCTTAGGTCTGTGGGAAAACTGTCTTCCATAGTACCTATCTACAGTGCCAAAAAGGTTGGGGACCATGTATATGCAATACTGTACCTGCAGAAGTTGGTAGGTAGAGAAGTTACAATTTCATAAGGGGACCTTTTCTACTAGAAAGATGAGTTAGCCCCTCCTTACTACCAAAGTTGAAGCTAAAATACAGATTTGATGGGCATGTGTAGGTAAGGTTCCAAACCCACAAAAATGGACGGATTCATCTCACCGGTATAGTTTCCTGGCTTCCCGACCCCACTGAGAACTCCTTTCCAAGAGAAATAACCTTCCACAGATTGCACAGCACCATCAGTGAAATAAATCTGTGAATGCTTAAAAACCCATCTCTGTGCCACTTTAACAGTCTTTCTAGTTCATAAATTCCATGAAATGAAAATAGCTTTGATCCTGCAAAATCTGCATCCTTAAAATTTCGGCTCAACTCATTATCAGTCCGCTGTTACACGGCACAAAATTTGGATACACGCGCAACAAATGTGCAAACGCCTTGAAAACATTGTCTTCAGCTAAGAATGTTAAAGCAAAGACCATGATGGCAGTGTTGTATTCTAGGAAATCCTTTCCTTCATGGATGGTTTTGTAGTAGACTTAAAAATACAACATTAAGTTCCTGGAAACAAGAACATACAAAATAATGTCCATGTATGTAGACATGTTCACTTATATGGTAGCCATTGATTATAAAACCTGGTTAGAATTATCTGAATGGCTGACTGCGTACTTTAAATCCTTTATCTCCTTCCATTCACACTTTCAGCACTGTTAAATAATAGCTTCTTTTCCTTTCCTTAAAAAAAAATTTATTCTGATTCCCTGTCTCAACTATATTTGAGCCTATGAAATGTAAGAAATCCAAAGCAGGTACTAAGAAAATTCACCAGTGAATAAAACTTAATATTATTATAGGCATTTGTTATATATCTAAATCATATTATGTCATCAGAAATCATAATAACACCATTATGCTCTGCAATTACGTGCTTCAGTGGCAACTCATCATGTGTTTACTGTAATTACACCATTTGACTAATTACAGCAATTATGCCATTTAGTGGCTGAATTCTTAGTTCTGAATTCCATTGATTGGGTGGACTTTCTCTGTAATTTTGTGAGGTTTTGTGTCTTGAATTTGTTGAATGTAGAACTCGAATTTTGTGTTGCTGGAGTTTTTCTTTTTTAATTTCCAGAGATGATTTTTAAAGTTGGAAGATGAATAAGTTACTTTTTTTTTTTTTTAAATCAAAATATCCAAAAGAATGCAAGTCTCTCTTTCCATCACAAGCCTGGTTATTAAAGCTGTGTGTGCTATTAGACGGCCTGGACTTCAGACCAGGGAGTCATACCTTTATCATTCTCAAGAGCCACATGTTGGGTTGAAGTGACATCTTGTTAAATTGAAATGAGAAATTAGTTTGTTATCTTAACAAAAATAATCAATTTGGATTACCTCTATATACTTCTTATACCAGATAGATTAAGTATATTACAAGGGGGAGTTATCATTAACATATCTTGCAAATAAAGACTGAGGCACATACCAACACAACTGAACGCCATATTTTCTAGGTGACTTGTACTGTCTTCTGAGGAGATAATTAAAACACTACACTACAGGCTCAGTCTCATTTCCACAGTGCACAGTTGTTGAATAGTCTTCTCAGCTGGGCGTGGTGGCACAATCCTGTAATCCCAGCACACAGGAGGCTGAGGCAAGAGGATCACTGTGAGTTCAAGACCAGCTTGGTCAACAAAGTCAGCTCAAGGCCAGTCTGAACTGAATAGGGAGACCCTGTCTCAAAAAAAAAAAAAAAAAAAAAAAAAAAAAAAAAAAAAAAAAGCCCAAAAAGAAAAAAATGAATAATCTTCTCTTGTCAGGGAGACTGGGGAAAGTTAGACTTCCTAAGGAAAATTACATGAAATACACATTCATTTTCACAATCCACTTCATTGCCATCCTCCATAAGAAAGCATCCAGGCAGGATCAGATCTTCAAATCCTCCTCTCCAGCAGCGGTTTCAGCTGGGTGGAGTGAAGGGAATCCAGGTCCTCCGCATGCTAAGCACATGTTCTATTGTTAAGCTATACCCCATCTCCTGGGTGTGCAGTTTGAAAACTTATATTTTGGAAAATCTGACAAAGTCCATGTCTCATAATATTCTCCTGTATAATAAGGAAATTAAAAATAGGACTTTTGTGAGGCTGCAGGGAGAATAAGAAAGGTGTTTGTAAGGTACAACATCCAAATATGTGGATTTCAAGAGGAATCAATTTATGAAGGAATCCACGCACCTTTGCTGAGAGTCAGAGTTCTTAGGTGTGGTGTAATTGATGGCACTAAACGTCTACAACTCCTTGGGACATTTCCGTTCTGATTCACTTATTAAAATAAGCAAAAGCCTTGAAACTGAAAGCGATGAAGCAGTTATTTTCCTTTTCAAAATTAGAAAAACAGGAATTAGAGGATCACAGGAAACAGCTTGGAACTTGAAAGCAGATCTTAGGAAAAGTATCAAATATTTACCATTAACCAAAATCTGATAAACAAGCCAAGAACATAACAGGATGTCGTCCCGTATCAACCTTAGCGGCTGACATTTAGGTTGTGATGTTTTTGTTTCTCTATTCTGTCAAATCATTTAGTTATGAAGCGAATGGGTATTACAATAAGAACAGGGAAAGAGACCATGTAGGATAATGGAGCATGCATATATATCTTCTTTTAATTTGATGGTGGCTTGTTAATAATGAATAATAATCAACATTAATGGGTAGTCATAAAATAGTCATTATTTTAGTATGTTCTGAACAAACCTTATAATATATTCCATTTGATTACTCTGCATTACTAATTCAAGAGCGCTACAGATTATGAAATCATGTCCTACATATTCACTCGTTTCTTTTGGATCCTCTCTCCCTCTTAAGAGTTCATTTTTGGAAGTTGAACTTTTCCTGAGCTGTAGTAAACATCTGACATGCCTCAGAGGGGCAAATGAGCATGCTTTAGAGAGTTATCTTTAGACTATGATTATCCTCCCCTGCCAATTTTGCAAAAATAATAATTCCCACAGGACAACAGTAGTTGAAAGCGAGCAGAAGTTGCCAAGTGACAATAATGAGTGAAATCGACCAGTTATTCTATTAGCCACAGAGCTGTGATGAAATAGAACATTAATGGCAATGAAGTCGTACTTCCTCTGGTATTTTAAGGGAGAGATTACTTTCACTGCCCAGAAAGTCATTTTCACATTTTTTATGCAGTAATATAGAGAGACCGAATGTTGCTTTTTGTATGGCTAGAACAAACCAAACTTCAGTCGGAGCAGTTCATGGGACACTTGTGTTGGAGGCCACCTGAACACACTTGCAGTTAGTGGCTGTGTGGCTTTGCCTCTCTAGGTGTGGATCAGTGTCTGCCTGCACACTTCCCTGGCACATCACTGGGTGTGTGCAGCTGGGAGCCTTCCGGGTGGGACCTTATTTCACTTAAACTCCGAAAAATGGCTCCCAGGGTAAGACCTTATTTCAGATGTGGCTTGTGGGGCATGGCTGGTATTGCATTTCTTTCAACCCATCCATCCTTTCCCATTCCGGCAGCCTGAGTTTGCATCAGTTGTTTGTGCCCCATCACATTAATGGTTTGGGGGATGCTTGTAATCATCCCCAAGTGTGTAGGTTCTTTCTTTATTTTGCATAAAAGCACAAAATATTTGTACATTTAAACCACTCTTACCACTTTGGAATATACTGAGGATGAGTCATTTTGATCTACAAAATTGGGTTATTTTTCTCCCTCACTAAGATTTGCATTGTTTGTGTCTTGGATTTAGGCATATGAAATTGTGAGCGTTAAACGTAGCCAAGGGCCAGGGATATAGCTCAGTGGCACAAGCACCTGCCTGGCAAGTGCAAGGTCCTGAGTTCGATTCCTGGTACCAAAAAAAAAAAAAATTAAACGTAGCCAACCCACTATTCAATTCCTGGTTTCTTCATTTATATCTAATCACAGGTAATTCATAGGTTTCCCATAAACCTTACTTTTTTCACTAAAAAACCAGGGTAAGTTAGTTTTATGTCTTAAAGCTTTGTTGTATTAAAGTTGATAATGGATGTAAAGTATTTGCCACAATACATAAAACATTATAATTATTTAATAAATGTAATTGTTTTTGTTCCCCATTTTTCTGGTGGCTTCGTGGAGAAAATCAAATTTTTTACAGTCTGTCTCTTCTGTCCTCTGTGTTTCCCACAGACTTTTTATTTCCTTGTTCTGTGTCTCTGAATTCATAAAGTATCTCTCATTTGTTTGTTACTTCGTTGATTTAGGTTTTCTCTATGCATTGTCTTTTCCTACCCAATGCAGGCTTTAACTCTGCTTTTGTAATTTTGGTTTCTTTGTAAAAGATGTGGCCTGTATCACCAAGCTGTCTTTTTTGATCTAGGCTGGTGTTTGTACTTCCTTCTGTTAGGTTGTTCATTCCTACTTACTCTCTCCTAGGGGACTTGCTGCCACTGTGTCCCCTGATTCCAACAGCAAATCCAGCTCCTCATTTTACCTAATCCTAGGATAAACAGTTTTGCTACTTGAAGTTTTTTTCCTGAAAGTTTAAAAGCTCTGTGTTAATGTTCTCTGTCCTCATTTCTGAAGAAGCAGTCCATGCAGCTTTGGTATTTGTCAACAGAATAAAAGAATGAGTGTCATTGAAGGTCTCTGCCCTAATGTTTCAAGACCTGCACCTGGGGACATCACACTTTCCCTGAACACACTACAGTCTAGATTGTAGGCTTTGCTATCCATATATGTGCTGTCCATCTCTGTTACTATGACTCAATACTCCTTTAATCCCTGATAGTGAACTTTAGTTTCTTATGAATCACATCTTCCTACATATCCACCTTGAAGACTATGATAATGTAGAACTGTAAAGCGTTGATTGTACTGTAATTAACACTATTTCAACCGCCCCAAGCATTGAATCTTTACCTCCTTTGCTCCACTTCGTGTTAAATAAGACTTTAACCATTTTGCTTAGAGAGTTTTTGCCAAAATTGCTAAATATTTCCTGGAATTTACCATCTGGGGTATTGTTGGAAGTGAAAGGACAAAAAAAAGGGAAAAATGTGTACTGTGATTATGATTCCAGAGAATAAAGCAAAAATACCCTTGTGTCTTCCCTCTGTAAGGCATAATCCCTTTTGCAGTTTTAGATTCTGGAGAGAAGAACCTCATTATTATGGAAACAGCAAAAGGAAAGCAAGAGCTTCCTTATTAAGGTTCCCCCCAGCCTCACACAAGGCAAATTTAGTGGACAACCTTACCCTCCCAACAAGCTTTGGACTGGTGTAATTTGCCAGAAAATGTTATGTTCAGGCCATTTTCTGTGGAAGCCAATTACTCTTTAAATCACTTCCAAGAACTTAATTTGGGGGAGGGGGAAATGTAGAAATTTACATATTAATGGGCCCCAATTCCTTAGCGTTTCCTAGGCAAGCTCTGCTCCAGCCTGCCCAGTGAGCGAAACTTTCTAGAGGAAGTAGAAATTCCACCCTCTTTGTTTGCAGTCTTGAGTGAGTAATCATCTTCACTGCCCCCAA
Source organism: Chinchilla lanigera (assembly GCF_000276665.1). Classification (NCBI taxonomy): domain Eukaryota; kingdom Metazoa; phylum Chordata; class Mammalia; order Rodentia; family Chinchillidae; genus Chinchilla; species Chinchilla lanigera. The sequence continues at coordinate 6,784,417 of NW_004955499.1, read as the reverse complement.
ATTCCTCCTATTCTTTGGCTTCAGCTCTTAAAAAGTCATACTCCTTGGGGTTTTGCTAATGAGCCAGCAAAGCACCTCTGCTACAGAGGAAATTGGTGCTTTTTCTCTTGGGAGAAGTCTTAGGAGCAGCATGTCACCGAGTTCAACACCCTGTGTAAAATATGGAGGATCCAGCCAATTGTACCACAGCAGCTTACAGAGGTCTTGATAATAGGAAAATAGAAACTCCCAACCTGAATGATAGCTGGGCCGAGTTTGTGTTCTCTAAAATCAAAGAATGCATTTTAGGAGCAATGGAGTTAAGAGCAGAATATATTTATTGAAAACTTATGTGCAAGAGAGGGACAGAAGTGGGGCCCAAGTGGGTTGCCTAAGACTGTCTTTTCTAGGGACTTACAGATCAAAACCATGACGTGAGGTGGGTCCATCATGGGGGGGAAATGGGAAATCACATGGGCATGAGGTGGGTCAAAACTATGGTCGGCCAATAAAAATTGTTCAAGTGAAACTGATTAAATTGGGATCAAATGGGGAAACAAGTCACTTAACAAGCAGACATGAATAGAGAACAGGGGCTTTTCCTGTAAGGGGTTGGGTCAGTGACTCTTCAAGGTGATCACTTCCTATTTAGAATATGAATCCCTGATGTCCATCCCTAGGGAGATATGCGGGTGCATTTGTTTAGTCCTTTGTCTTGAGGTCTGCCAGGCAGCAAATATGTCTCCATTTGCAAGGTGTCTTGTCTTCCATACTGGCTCCTTCGAGGGCCTGTCCCTGTCTGAGTGCCTTTAATATTTCTGTCTAACTCAGCTGCCTATAACAGTCTGACTTCAGCAGGGCCCTTGAAGATGCTACATAACTTGAATGTTGGATATGGCATTGTGTTCAGGTTAAGGTAAATTGTATCTTATCATCAGCTTTGGTATTTGGTGCTATGCTCCCAGAGAATGAGGCAATTTATACTTATCTATTATCTATCTATCTATCTTATCTATCTATATTGGCAATCCATATTTAGGAGTTCAAGGGCCACAATTCCTGTACTGCTGGCTTCTATGTGGTTCACAGATGCCTTTATGTATCATGACTGGCATTGGATTCGGTGCAGAGAGTAAGCAACTGGCCATGAGAGATGCACAGTGAAGAGTCTACCTGGATGGAAAGCAAGCCTTTCCACGGCACGTTCTGCCTTCTTGACCTGATGCCAAGCCTTTAGTGACATTGCAGTCTGCCCAAGGAAGTGAAACCGTTTCTTCCCAGACCCAGCACGTGACGAAGACCACCAACCCATGGGAAGGGACAAGGGGTGAGATCCAGACTGGGCAGCAGAGGCCTGGACAGAATTGAGGGAGGAGAGAAGAAAAAAAGATAAGTAGAAAGGAGACAAGGAAAATCACAATTTAAAAATTAAGCTTTTAAGAAGGTGCAATTTCAGGACACAGACAGAGTTGGCTAAGGTGATCCCCACTGACTCCTCTAGGTTAATTTGTGCTTCTTGTTGGGGATCGTGAATTGTAAACTGACATAGTCTGTGCTAGGCCCCCTTGTCCTGCCTACCTCCTGGGCTGGTTTTGGAATGCAGAAATCACCTTCCTCTGGGTCAGTGAGATTAGCGCCCAGGTGTGGGGGTGGATCTTGTCCTGTTTCTTCTATGATGTTAAACTTGTCCATTCTGCCCCTGCCTCTATGCTGTCCCAAGAGAAGCATCCTTCTCCCTGCCCTATGCTGGCTTAATAAAATGCTGAAGATTAGGGCCTTTTGCCTGTGGAGAGCTACTGGTGTCCCAGGTCCCTGCTGTGCACCCCTCTACTTTGTCCCTTGCTCTTTCCTTCCCTTCCCGCTGTGCTGGGTAACCCACACAGGAGATTGGAACCCACTGCAGGGGTCTCCAATAACTGGCTCCCTGGGAAGGCTCGCTGCTACTTCTTTCCTTTCAACTTGAGCACCCCCTAAATTTCTTAAGAGTACTGTAAACTCTTAAATTAGTTTTGCTAATAAAGAGTAGGAACTTGGTTTTAAAGTAAAAGAGCAGGTTGGGAGAATTCCATGAATACTTAAATTATCCTTCTTAAAAAAAAACAAAAAAACAACTGGACCACTACCCTTCTGGAGGGGTGGATGATCTCTTCCATAGGCTTCCACCTCTCAAAAGAAACATGGGGTCAGTGAGACTGACTAAACTATGTACATGTTTCCCATGCCAGGTAATAATGTGATTCATTCTCTACATGCCTGCATGCCATTCTTCCCTAAATAAATTGCTTTATGCCTCTCACTGACACATTGTGAAAATTCTTTTCCTTGATGGAAGTCAGCAAATCCATAACCTTCCCTCATATGTGGAGTCAGTTGAAGTTCCTGTCTTCACGTTGGGGACCTCCCATAATCTGTCTGGTGACTGAGTGACTCATCTCCTCACTACAGGGGCAGCCCCAGCCCTCCAATTTAGCACCTGATAATGCCCTCGGGATATTTCAAGGGAGAATAAATTGTCAGGGAAATATTGCTGGTAACCACTCACTGTGCTCTGATCACAACTTGTTTTCATTTATAAAAACTTTCCTCCTGTTCTGTGTCACACTTAAGGGAGTAAAGTATTGAGGTGTAGTTTAAATTAATTGTGTGCATTTGGTAACAGCCGACCGAAAATGCTTTTGTAAAGTGTGATATTTATTTTCTGTTGCTGCATGATCACTGACCACAAAGTAAGTCACGTTCAGCAACACAAATTAGCACACAGAGGGTTCCCTCAGTCCGGGATGTGAACAGGGGCTGGCTGTGCTGTCCATTCATCTCTTGCTAGGTTGTATTTGTGCTGTACAATGTGACCTCCTTTCCTTTCTCATGTCTGCTGTCTTCTGAACTCGTAAGGGGTTTAGCAGAATGCATTTCTTAACAGCTGTGTGTGTGTGAGGTCTGTTTCCCTGCCGGCTGGCTGCAAGTCCTTGACATTGCGGGAGTTTCCCTACCACATGGCCCCGTAGGTGGTTACAGATGAGGTGGTCATTCGCTTCCTCCTTTGAGAAAAACAGCAGTGGCTATGCGTCACTTTTATAATACGGCTGAAGATTGAAGGGAGGTACATCCAGTGGGTATTGACCATGAGGTGAGCCTTGAAAAGAGCCCCAAAGTGATTGCAAGAAGGCTCTGAATGTGCATTCATCCCTCAGTATCTACGAGGGATTGGTTCCCAGACTTGGCGTGGATACCAAAATCCAGGGATGTTCATGTTGCTCTAACATGATGAAGTATTTATGTGCAAACTATGTACATGGTCCCATATAGTTTAAATCATCTCTAGATAATTTACAATGGCTAAGATAATATAGATGTGAACAAGTGGCATACTGTTATGCTTAGGGAATAACGACAAGCAAAAACTCTGCACAGATCTTATGGTTGAGATCTAAAATAGTCTCCTGAAAGGCTCATTGTCCTGAAGGCTTTTAGAAAGATATCGAACCATGAAGGACTTAGGCTCTATTTCATCAAGTGGGTGGATCTTTGGATAGCTTTGTCACTGCACAACATTACCAGGAGTTAACGGAGATTTAAGAGATGGGGCTGAGTTGAAGGGAGTGGGTGACCAAGGCACTCCCTTGGGACTGTGCCTGGTCCCAACCTCTTCCTCTCTGGCTCTCCTGCTGCTTTCTCTGCTTCCTGGCTGCCGTGAGGGAAGCACCTCTCCTCATCCATGCGTGGCCTCCCACCATGACTGAACCCATAAGCCAAAACAAAACTCTCCTTAGGTTGTCTTTCTCAGGTATTTCCCAGGTTAGTCAGCAGTGAAAAGCTAATACAATGTGTTCAGTACAGAGGCAGATTTTCCCCAAGTACTTTCTTCCTGTGGTTGATTGAATCCATGGATGTGTAACTGTGAGTCAGGAGGGCAGAGTATACATATGGGATGAGACAGTGCTTGTAGATCTAAAAAATAGATCTCATTTGCAGAAGAACATTTCAAATGGACTTGATGGTGCTTCTGTTTTCTACAGCTACAGTGACATGTTGTGATATACTTAGTGGCTTAAAAGAAGCACAGTACATTACTTTACAGTTCTGGAGTCAGAAGGCTGCTGTGGGTGGCATCAGGCTAGAATGAAGGTGTTGGGAGCACTGCTTATTCCTGGAGGTGCTAGGAGAGTCTGTTTCCTTGCCCTTCCCAGCTTTGTCTGCACCGCTTGTGTCATGGCTTGCATCACATTTTAAAGCCATTCTCTTTAACCTCTGCCTCTATTACCACAACTTTTCTGTGTCTGAGCCCCTGCCTCCCTCTTACAAAGATCCCTGTGGCTCCATGGGGTCTACTCAGCAATCCAGAATCATGTTCCCTCCTGAAAGTCAACTTTTGGTGGATCTTAGTGATGTGTATATAAGGCTTTCACAGCTATACTGAGTTTTCGCTGTTGGATAGCTGGGAATTTTAGCCACCTGGATCAGTCCAACTCTGAACCTCACGGGTGGGATGGCTGAAATGCAAAAGTGTTTGAAAGCGGTCCAGTGTTTTTTAAAGAAAGAGCTGTGTACTTCATCGGGGGTGCCTCCTGAATGTGTGGTCGTGGAGGTGGGGCTGTGGATTCTTTTGAAGTTTTCACTTATCTTCCTGCCACAAAAGATGGGAGCACTGCTGGTGAAGAGTGTCAGGGATGAAGAGCATCTGTTGGGAAGTTGGAAACTCCTGAGACCCTGGAACTTCATATAAAAACACCAAGTACGTGCTGCGGGAGCAAACCAGTGAGTAAAGAAAGTTGAAAACAAATGCCAGTTGTCATTGTGGAAAAGTTTGTTCTTCCTGCTCTGGCCTTAGCCTACTTTTCTGTAGCTTTTTTTGTTGTTGTTATTTATTTTTGTCTTGGCACACAATGAAACAACGGAGCTGTCAGGAGGAACTTAGTGCATTAGTGTTCATTGTCTTCAGGAATTTACTGCCTCAAAATCACCAAGAGAGGGGCTGGGGATTTAGCTCAGCGGCAAAAGCGCCTGCCTGGCAAGCGTAAGGTCGTGAGTTCGGTTCCCGGTACCGGAGAAAAACAAAAACAAAAACAAAAAAACCCAAAAAAATCACCGAGAGAATGATTGGAACAATGATTTTTCCTCCCTTTTACTGAGCAATTAAATGTGATAAATATGTTATACACGGCAGTGAATGTTAGAATTAATAAGCTGAAATGTCGATGCATAACTATTGGTATACTTGACATCTAATAATTACATCATTTATCATAAAAAAAATCTAGCAATCTTAGACAAGGAGCATTTATAATTAATTTTCGTGGCCTGGAAAGTCCAATTCATTCTACAGTCAAAAAGAGTCAGTGTTAATTTCTTTTCCATCAGCCGCAGGCCACAAGTTAATGTATTAAAATCAGAACATTTACAATAATAGACTAATTAAATTATTTCCTCTCCTGTTGTAGAAAAATGCATGCTTCTGGTGCTGGCAGTCAGTCACCACCATCAATGCCGTTTAATTCTCCTTCAGTCAAATGGCAATTTTAAGCTGTCAGCAAGTTCAGAAATTCAGCTTGCTCCAGTAAGAGAGGATATTGACTTTTGCATATCATTATTGTTAATATACTTTAAATGAGACTAATAGGGAGCAGCACACTCATTAAAGCAATATTTTTTCAATAGAGGAGTTCAAGTCATCAGGAGATGAATGACAGAGAAATTATCTTAACTCACTGGGATAATGAGTCCAGATTTCAAAGTGTTTGTGCTCAGATGCTTTCTGACAAATATAATTCTGTAAACAAGATACGTATTTTAAAAATGGAAACAGCACAACACATGACAGCTTTCCACTTGGAAAGATCTGGGTCACCAGAAGCAACAGAAGAAATGGAAGGATATCGGTTGTGAGCATTCAAAAATATGGCAGTGGAAAAGAAGTCGCCTGGAATAGTTGTTCCGAAAACATAAGCAAGAAAAAAAAAAAGACAGCGATGGTACGTGTGGATCAAAGATGTCTGTATGTGTTCTAAAAGTGCAAGAAAAACATGGCTATGCCAGATATATGCATAGCATGACAGTAATCAAAGCAAGCGACAGCGGCACAAATCTATTTCAAACTCCACAAGAGGAGAGAGAAAATAAAGACATCCTTTGGTGTCTCTAATCCCTGCAGAGATATCCCTGAAGTCCCAAATCTGTCAAGTTATTTCATCCACTCTCTGGAAGAAGACTCTGACAGAGGATTTGGTAACTACACTAACCACATCTCCATCAAAAGCATTGAAACTCCTTCAGAGAAGATACCATTTTCAATGAATATTGTTCACACCATTTTAATGTCTTGCATCATTTATTTATCAGTGTCACCGGTAGGTCAGCCAATTTCTCATCTGATATTCCCTGGTTTTGCAATGGCAGCTCAGCAAAGGTTGCTTAATCTTTAAACTACTGCAGATAGAGGATTGACATTGAGAAACATCATGAGAGTTGCACAGGCTGGCACCTAGCAGAGGAAGGATTTGTACACATCCACTTTTCCCCACCTCCAGACTTAATACTACCCCAGTGGCCACCATGTCTGAGGCATGCAGTGCCGAGGGAGGAGCCCTCACTGCAACTGAAGGAAATCCTTAGCACAAGCAGACTGGAAGGCAGCTTGCTTCCTCCTGATGCTTATGGAAAATGTATGTGTGCACACCCATGGAGGAGGAGGAGGAGGAATGGGCGAGGGAGGAGGGTTAGAAGACTATTAGAATGAGAAGAAATTGATAAGACAAAAGAGGAGGAAGAGGATGATGAGAAAGATGGAAAGGGAGGAGGAGAAGGAATAAAAGGGGGGAGCAGAAAAGGATGAAAAAACAGAAGAGTTAGCATTAAAACAGGAAAACGAAAGCAGAGAAGAAGGAGGAAGAGGAATTTACAGCAAGCAGTAGCCAACCAAGCCATGTTCTACTTTCAGGGATGATAGAAGTCCTAAATGGAATTCCCAATGGCAGGTTTGCACTTTGTAGTGCCCTTCAGTCAGTCCCTTAGTAAGGCAGAAGGACTTTGTGCTCCTTGCGTATTTATTGCATGTCACAGGCGCATCCAGTTTAATCTCCTATAATCTTGAATGGTAACTATTCCTGATTGGATGTGAGAAAGTTCGCGTGCATAAGAGGTACATGCACCCATGCACCCAAGCACACAGCCAGCCTTTGAACCCATGCGAAGACACAGACAGTGAGAACACAGAGGATTGCTCTGGGAGCCAATCAGGACATTGGTCTCTGTCCACTGGTTGGTTTGGGAGAGGCAAACGTGTCCTAAAAAGTTAAAGGGATGACTACGGAGGGCAGCACTTAGAGGGCAAGGTTGGAGCTTCCCCCCCCGGAACCCTCAGATTCCCTGGGCGACTATGCTGACACCCTGTACTTTTTTGCTCAGCAGCCCTGGAATGCCTCCCACCCCGAGAGAACTTTTGATGGATGGTTTATCGCTGTTGGGAGCTCACGGAGTGGTTGGAAGCCAAGTCTTTTTGTTTTGGATGGGGCCAACGCTGAAGCTCAGGCGATACTGCAGGAGCGCCACCTACGGGATAGTGCTGGGATTGCACCCTTGCTTGGCCTCCAAGGTTTCTGCCCGACTGCACCAGCACCATTGCTTTGCAGGGCACAGGACCCTTGCAGGGCACTTGAGCTTACTTCCTTAGGCAGCAGACTGCCTGCCAGTCCTATCTCAAGCTTTACTTCCACATACCCACACACCACATTTTTAAAACTAGATAAGCTCTTGGGAAAATTATGCCTGTTTTGACTTCGAAATGATTATTCCTAGCTGGGCGTGCTGGCGCATGCCTGTAATCCCAGCACTCGGGAGGCTGAGGCAGGAGGATTGTTGCAAGTTCGAGACAAGCCTGGGCTACAAAGTGAGCTCAAGACCTGCCTGAACTGCATAGTGAGACCCTGTCTCAGCAAGACAAAATAAACAAACAAAAAGGCAAAACAAACAAACCAAATGATTATTCCTTGGAATATTATGGTTCCCTTTTTTTGTATTTTGGAGCACCAATTTTTCATTTTGTGTTTTGGAGGCAGACCTTTTTGGTGTTGTTGCTGTTTTTTGTTTTTGTTTTTGTTTTTTTTCCTGTACCAGGAATTGAACTCACGTCCTCAGGCTTGCCAGGCAGGCGCTGTGCTGCTGAGCTAAATCCCCAGCCCAAGGCAGACCTTTTTATAGGTGTTTGAAGAACTTGTGTACGGTTCCCGGTAGAAAAACAAACAAAAAAAAAAAACAAAAAAAAAAGAACTTGTGTAGATCCTAGACATCTGGACCATCATGTGTACCAGAAAAAACCAGCTTCTGTGGATTTGCCACAAGTTTGACTCTCAGGATGATTGTACCCTCTCAACTGTAAGCCAACATTAGGCTGGGCCATGTATGGCTCTGTATTGAACAATCGCTGAGAGCTAGGTGGCAGAGTGTCACACACAGTACTGAACCAACACATCCAGAAGTGTATTTAAACTTCTGTGGAAGAGGTGAGAGAGCTCCTACTGCAAAGGTACTGACCCTGGGAAGCATCCAAGGAAGGAAAGCAGGGGCTTTACAAAAGCAGCGTGGAGTACACCAGAAAGGCAGAAGGTTCATGAGTTCATGGCCAGCCTGGGCAACTTAGTGAGACCCTATCTCAAAATTAAAAAGTGCTGGAGTCAGCAGCTCAGTGCAAGATCCTGATGTCAATCTCCAGTACCTTTAAAAAAGGAAACCAGTTGACATTTCTGTAAGAAGGCTAAGTAACTAGACCCATGTGTAAGACAGCAAAATGTCCTTGAAATTCTATCTGCACCATTCCATTCTCTGTTGAAGAACCCAGATCTGCATTGAAGAACAGAACTGCATTGTCTTCATGTTGAGCTGGCTTCTAAAACTAACAATGAAGAACATTCTTCTTTCTGTGTCTGTCATCTCTCTCATTTGTTTATGTATTTATTTATTCATTTATTCGTTTATTTTCTTTTTGAGACAGGGTTTCACTGTGCAGTTCAGGCTGGCCTTGAAGTGACTTCATAGCCCAGGCTGGCCTTGAACTTGCAGCAATCCTCCTGTCTCAGCCTCCCAAGTACCAGGATTATAAGCATGTGCCATCATGTCTGGTATTATCTCTCCTTTCAAAAACAGTTATTGAAACAGCATTTGAACTTACTTTATTCAACAGAGGCCCTTGAGAAAGTTTTCCTTGAAACCATATGTGGACCGAAAGTATAGGAATTTGCAGAATTGTTGTTTTTGTTTAATCCTTTCCTTTCCTTTCCTTTTACCTTTCTTTTACCTTTCCTTTTTCCTTTCCTTTTTCCTTTCCTGTCCCTCTCCCTTTCCAAGTCCAGTTCTCACTATTAGTTCAGGCTGGCCTTGAGCTCACTATGTAGCCAGGCTGCCTTAAACTTGCAGTAATCCTCCTGCATCAGCCTCCTGAGTGCTGGGATTTCAGGCATGATACACCACTCTGAGGTAGATTTTTAAATATTCCTTAGAAAGTCAAGCTAAAATCAACATTCATTCCCTCATAGTGACAGTTGATATTTCAAACTCCAAGTCAAAAAGAGGGATTTTGAGGAAGGATCAGTTCTTGGCAACTTGTGCTAAAATGAGTAGATGAATTATGTATTAGATTTTAGGTTAGAACCATAAACAGTACATCTTCACAAAAAAAGTCTTGGGTTGTTGGAAGCTATACTGTTGAGAATTACTTCTAATCATAAGAACGTCATTCTTTTCAATAATCTCGAACATCTTTAGAATGTGTTCACTCTGTTTTAAGTGAGAAACATTCCCCTGCATGCAAGGGATGGAAGGAGCTGAACGTTAGACTATGAACATTTGACGACAGTGCACACAGGAAAGAGAGTGCTAATATTAGCAGGTGGCTTAATTATGTGTGCATTCCACACACAGGGACATTTCTTGGAACAGGATACAAGTACACAGTGACAAATATCTTGCAGGGAACTAGGAGAACGGATGTTGGGGGTAAACTTGGGTACTCTTTTTCTGTCTTGATAAAAATCTGCCAAGTTTTCATGGCAATGAGTCAAATATGAGGCCAGCCACTGGAGGCCATGTGCTATGCCCCACCCTTCTTCTGAGTCAAATTACAGCTTCCTACTTCCCTTTCTGTAATATCCTGTTTCTTTTTTCCCACCTCCCACCCAATCCCGGTCAGCCACATCAGGTGGTCCAACCCCTAAACCCCGCCTCCAGCCTGGCCCTATTTAGCCTTTGTCCCCTGGGCCAGGCCCTCAGAAGCTCCACTTTGCTCCTTTCTGCCGTGGTCTTCTCCATGCCTGCAATAAAGGCATTTTTTATTTTGTTCTATTCTCATCTGCACCAAAAAATAAACCTAACACATTTAGCCATTGATTAATGTCCCATTTTCTTAACTCAAAGGTAGACTTTTTAAACTCTTTATTTTACCCACCTACATTTCATTGTTTCAAAAACCAGTATGCATTGTACTTTTAATTTCATGTTTCGGTGTTTCTTCTCCCTGAAAATCTTCACTATTACATCTTTACTACCATGTGCCATGGATGGAATTAGTGTTAGAGTTGGGGAAACACACAAGGTGTTGCAAACAACGTTAAGGATTCTGTATTAGTGGCCTTCCACTGTGACATTACCGCACACACAGAGTGATGTAAGGGAACACACTTTGACTATCTGACATGTACTGTCTCACAGTTCTGATGATGGAGAGTTTCACATGGATCTCAGTAAAATCAAACTCAGGCTGGTCTGGGTGAGACACTGAACTGAAGGCTCAGGAGGAGAATTCACTTCTAGGCTCATGTAGACTGTTGGCATCATTCACTTCCTCAGTGAGGCCTGAGTCCTTGTACCTGTGTTAGCTGGAGACAGATGGGGTCACTCTCAGCTCATAGAGTTTAGGCTGCCCTCTTCATCCCTGGCTCATGATTCCACCCATCCTCAAATGCATTGATGGGGCTGGTGTGATGGTGCACACATGTAATCTCAACACTCTGGGAGGCTGAGGCAGGAGGATAGAACCCAGCTGGGCAACTTAACAATATAGCAAGAGCTTATCACAAAATAAAGGAGGAAGGAATGAAGAGAAGAAAAGGAAAGAAAAGAGAAGGGGAGAAGAGTGGAGGGGGAGGGATGAGAGGAGAGGGGGAGGAGAGGAGTAGAGAGGAGAGGAGAGGAGAAGAGAGGAGAGAGGAGAGGAAAGGAGCTGTAGCTCAGTGCAAAAGCCCTGGGTTCAATCTCCAGAACCACTACAAAGATAGATAGATAGATAGATAGATAGATAGATAGATAGATAGATAGATAGATGATAGATAGATAGATGGATGGATGATAGATAGCAATGGTAGACCTCTCTGACATCTGCCACACCTCCTCAGTCCTGGCTGGGAAAGTATCTCTCCTTTTCAAGTTTTAGAACACATGGGATTGCTTTGGGGCCACCTAGATAATCCAGGATCTTCTCCTCTCAACATCCTTGACTTCATTATCTTTAACTGAAGCCTTCTGTCCACACTGCCCAACACAGCCAGCCCTCTGTATCTTATGTTCTGCATCCTTGGATTCAACCAACCACACAGATCATGGTGACCAAATTGTGTCCATACCCAGAGTACATAGGCTTTCCTGCTCTTGTACAGTAAACTATCTACACAGCATGTACCTTGCATTAGGTATTAAAAGTCACCTAGAGACAATCAAAAGGACAGAGGAGGTTGTGTGTAGTGACCTGCAAATGCTACTCCAGTTTAGAGAAGGACTTGAAGCATCCTCAGATTCTGGTACCTGTCAATCTCTGAGGGTCCCAAGGGATGCCTGCACTTGACCAAGGAAGATGCTAAATGACATGTTGCAGAGCTATAAAGAGTCCTGTGAGCTTTTAAGACATTTCTAATGCTAATCAGAAAACAGTAATTCATCCCAGCTCATCCCAGGACATGAACCTCTCTGGGAGGTTCATGGATACTTCTCTCATTGCTGAGACAAAATACCTGACAACCAAAGTTAAAGAAGAAAGGTTGATTTAGCTCATAGTTTGTAGAGTTTTTGATCCATAACCAGCTGGCTCCAAGGTAGGGTGATATGGCAGAGGGGCAGTAGCTCATGGCTGCAGAAGGCAGCAAAGGCAAAAAGAGCACAAAGGAGGAGGAAGAGAGCAAGCCTCTTTGCCTCCCTTATGTTGTGTGCAGGCTACCACACCCTAGGGTGGGTGTAGCACTCACACCCCCAGTGCCAGCAGTAGACCCTGAGACAGTCACAAACTCCAGATTCAACTGCCTGCAGACGCCTCCAGACACTACCTCAGCTTCTCAGAGTCCTGCATTACAGGCATGCACCATCATGCTTGGCACTACCTTTTCTTTGAGCACACAGGCATACCTTGTGTGTATATTTGTGTCGAGTGTTTCGGGATGTAGAAAGTACACATGCTAATGTCATAAAGAAACACATTGTTGCCTTAGTTCTAGTGTTTCCTGGGCACTCACTGATAAATTGCTGTGATTGGCTTGAAGATGTAGTGAGAATGCCCTGCAGCTACCCCCCCACCCCATGTAATTCCCTAATGTTCACTGAGTTCAACAACACTAACAAAATAATAATTCTCTTGGGTGAGGTTAGGTCCTATTTCCTGATAATTAGGCATTCTTTTATGGCCCTTTTATTAAAGAACTGGCCTAAAAATGTTGATCTTTTTTAGGGTCAAGGGAGTATAATGAAGTTAAAAATCTAATAATCTCTGCTACTTTGGGGAAAGACACCATTATTTTCATTGGACAGGAAATAATATTTTTTAATGAGCTCTAGCTTTTTTATCTGCAATATTGGTGTGGTGGACGATCCAACATGTGGAAACAGAGTTAAAGAGTTTTTACAGATTGGAAAGGGAACCAAGAATTGGAAGGAGCATGGAGGGGTCAGAGGGATAGGGCATTATGATGTGTCACATAAGTGCACGAAGTCTCTGTGATAAATGTAATCATTACGTACTGCAGACATGGGCCAGTAAAATAAATAAAGAAAAAGTAATTTCAAAAGAAAA
>NW_004955499.1:6731056-6771078 GCF_000276665.1 Chinchilla lanigera | reverse complement strand
AGGTTATAGATTCCCTCCTACCTGGCCACACATGGTCTGTGTGGTAGAAGCATGAGGACAGTTTTATAGCTCAAATTTGCAAGTAGCACACACCATGGTGCACAAGATGTATTAGTTATATGAGTCAGCTATTACCTCTATAAGTAAAAGACTTTTTATAAATGACTGCAGCACTTACAGAAAACCTTCATCTATTTAAACTTGTTTAACTTCACTTTCTCACCATTTAAGCTCAATAAAATTGAGTGCTGTTTCAACGTGCTGTTTCCAATTGAACTGGCTATTGCTGAAGACCAGCTGTGATTTCCAGCTGAAGCCGGGAGATTGGGTAAAAAGCCCAAAGTGAGAAAATCCTGCCTTTCAACAATTTCTCAGCCTTCTGAGAGTCATTTTCATTTTCATTGAAAATCTTTCAAGGGGATTGTACCAGACCAAAAATGATGTTATTTATATTATGAAGCTCATAATGTGCAACAATAGGCTCCCCTTCCCCCAGTTTCGAGAAATCTGAAGCTGAGATGATTGCATTTCTGTGGATAACTTCCCTTTGGTCCGGCAACACCATTGCATATCCAGTGAGGCAAGGGTAGTTGGTAAAAATGCTCCACAATTGCTTTTGGGAAATTGTGTGTTATGCATATGAAATATAGTGAATAAATCCTGGCACCATTCTTACTGTATATGAATATGTGATATGTGTCTCAGATCACATACTGACTGCACCCCCATTGAATGTAAAACTCTCAGTTCTAGATGTGTTTTTCCCTGCCAGTGGTTGGAAATATGCTTTCTTCTCAACCCCTGACTTCTGAAGTCGATGGTTTCCTCTTATTTTCTCTCCAGGCAGGAGCATCCTTGATTATATATGTGTACCTATATTTACATATGTAAATATGTGCTTTGAATGTATATTACATCAAATCAGAAAACATCTGGAGAATGATTCGGATTTGAGTAGAATTTCCATGACGTCCTTGCTATTGGGTTCGTCAGTTGAGGAATGTATGGATCCCATTTAAAGTTAAATCAAGGTGTTTCATGGAACCTCAGCTCAGTGTTAAATTATTTTTATTGAAGAAAGAAATAGAGAGAGGATCTATAGCATCCTTCTCCAGGCTTTGGGACCCAGCACTGGGTGTTTGTACAAAGCTCCGTGAATTGCAGCTGAACAGTGGGTGTGCAAACTTGGTCTCGCGGTTCCAGTGAGTTTCCCTTCTGAAAAAGCCAGTTTGGTGACCTTGCTCCTCTGCTTCAGATAAATTTGTGATCTTTTGACATTTCCTTCAAACAGTTTGTCGTATCTTCCCAGTTCCCTCATTAAGAAGTAGTCTTTTATGTATGTATGGCAGTCATAATTGTACTTTATTCTGAAACTTATTTACAGCATATGTACTCAAATGTGTATCAGTGTATAACAAGGTATTTTATTTATGTCATCTGCCATATGCTCCTATCTTAAAAAACTGTAAAATCAAAGTAAACATCCCAATGAAACATAAACCCCATTGTAGTATTTTTTTTTTTTTTTTTGGTACTGGGAATTGAACTGAGGACCTTGTGCTCGCCAGGCAAGCACTTGAGCCACTAAGCTATATCCTCGGCCCAATAAACCCCATTGTAAAGCCCATAAAATCAAATAAAATTGACAATGCTGAGTTCAAGAGATAAGCTACTGTCTTTGACAAACCATGTCACTACCATGGGGCTGAGAAGTGGGATGACAGCTTTTTCAGAATTAAGGTTTTACGTACCAGTGGTTTGGATTTGATTTTGGGTCTCATAGTTTGATCCATGGCCTTTGTCCTAATTAAGAAGCATAACATTTTTTTGTCACAAGGGCCCAATATCATGAGTGTGGCAAACTCTTGTTTATTCTTTAGAATATTTCTATTGATGAATCATTAATTTTAATTGTATGAGTTTTATTATATTAAATAATGAGGGCTTAACAGGGAAAAATCACAATAAATAATCACTTTTTAAATATTCATTGTTAGTAAAAAGTATTTATAAAAATGTTCAACATCGACTAGTTTTTCGTGTACAAATTCTAAAAAAGAGCGACAGAAATAAATTCCTATATGAACGGCAATGAAAATACCAATAGCACTATATAAAAATAAAATACTACTGATGAATTTATAGCTAAATGTGCTGTTAGGATCTGGGTCTGGTTGCAAAGGGGTGAGTCCCTGGGGACACAACCTGAAAGGGTGAATCTCTTTCCCCAGCTCCGCCCTTCACTCTCTGCTTCCTGGTTGTTATAACACAAACTGCCTTTTCCCACCAGGCTCTTCTACTGTGACCTTCCTGACTCATTCCTGGCCAACTAAGGAGTGAATCTTCTAAGAACCATGAGCCCAAATACACTTCCTGAAGTTGTGGGTAATAGGTATTTTGTCCCGGTGATGAGAAGGTTACTAAAACATCTAAGAATAATTTTTTCCATGTTTTTTTTAAAAAAAAAATGACTATACTTTCTGCCACTAAAGGCTTACAGGGCCAAGGATGAGACCTATGCCAGCCTTCTGCTGGGGCTGATCACCAAGAGGCAGCTGTAGAGTGGACCAGGAAGAGCATTTGAGATGGTGCCCAAGAGCTAAAATTTCATCTCTGAAGCAGAGGGAAGCCACGAAGAAGTTTCAGGCAGAACGTGGTTAATGTGATCCCAAAGAGAGAAGGCTTGTGCTGCTCTGAGCAGAGCAGATAACAGTGGAGAAACATGATTGCAATATTTCCAGCAGTGTTGGAGAGATGCTCTGGTCCAGCTCTCTGTGGACAGAATTCAGAAGAAAGTGGGAGAACTTTAGTACCTTCAGGACGAGGGGCTGACAGGGAGGACTCCAGGAATCAGTCCATGGGGTGGATGGAGTACGGTTCCGACATACAGTGTGCTGGTGGAGGGCCAAATGAGGAACAGTGTGGAAAATTTATTTAGGTATGTTGGGTTTGGAGGGTCTGTGGCATGTTTATGCCCAGCCTTCCAATAACTGGGCTCTGTGGCATCTTGGGCACAGCAGAGTGGCACACATGACAAAGACTCTTAATGTCAGGGAAGGCAGCTAAGGACACTGCAAACCAAGGGTCTCGTAACACCAATGGTTTTCATAAAAGATAAAACTGAATCTCACAAAGACTGACACATCATACACACAAGAGGATGCACACACGTCTAGCCAAAGCTGGGCAGCTGTCCCAAACCTACTATACTGTCTCCCAACTCCATGTATTAGAAGTTGTGGTAATCCCAAGAAGCCTAACCCAAACCCCCAAGTGTCTTCTCCCATGACACACCCGCCATGTTGCACCTCAACAAAGCATCCTGTCCAGGTTTTTACACCAAGGAAGAAATGCCAGAGGGAAATCTGATTTCAAGACGAGCAGAAATCAATAAAGAAAATAAAGCAAGCTGTTTCTGCAGCATTTTCCTGTGTGACATTTCCTGTTGGACATAAATGTCCTGAATCCATTATGATGACAAAAATAGGTACAAGCATTGAAGAAGCTAGGGCCTAAATCTATCCTACATAGAATCACTTGATCCTCGCATCTTCCTGTCAAATAACAGCATTTCTACTCAACACCAGGATGTCAAATCCATTAAAAGAATTGACCACCCTTTTCTAGGATGGCGTGTTCCATGAAAATGGAGCTGTACCTTGACTTAAAAGGTCATTTTCTATTCTACAATACACAGAGTAAAACCGTTATGTGTAATGGATGAAATTAATTGAATTATTACCTGTAAAGTTACACAAAATGGCTTTCACAGTTAGCTATAATTATTGTCAGTTGGATTAATTGCATTGACTCCAAGTTCATGTTCTACAAGAATGCATAAAATATTGGTTCTTGGGATATTCAGCAAATGCAGGAGAATCAAAACTATCCACTTGGCAGATTGCTCCCCACTCTAGCTTTAAACAGTCACTCAAAAATTTATGTAACACCACTGGATTTTATGCCCTGCACAGGGTGAAGTGTACAAGACCATATCCCTACGTAGCTTATGCATGTATTTGCACATTTTGAAGTTCTCTGTCTTGCTACTCTCCAGTCTTAGTTGTGATCAGGGATTGTTACGCTAAGTGAGTTCCCATCAACTTGTAGACTCTTTGTCTTAGTTATATTTCCTGTTACTGAGACACAGTACTCACTGTGGGAAAGAGAGGTCCAGAGGTCTGGCTGACGGCCGTGGCGGAGGAGCGAGTCTGAGCACACTTGGACTCATCAGGTCCTCGGCACACGGAGTGAGTCGCCCTGCCTAGGCTGTCCCGCTCTGACCTCTTACTTCTGCACAGCCCCCCGCCCCCCGCCCAGCCAAAAGTACCACCTCCAAACCACGCCCCTAGCCCACCTCCATTGCCACGCCTCTAGCCTGCTCAATAAAATGCCTGGTACTTCTGCAATAAAGTGGATCTGCGCCATCAACCTGGTCTCCAGTGTCCTCTTTGTTCACCGTTGCCGCTTACCACGGGCCCAGGTCCCTCGACCCGAGAGGTTCTACCTCAGCTCACAACTTAAAGGAAGAGAGGTTTGTTTTGGCTCATGTTTCAGTCCATGGGTGGCTGGCTCCAGAGAAGATACAGGATGGCAGAGGGGAATGATGGAGGAAAAGGTGTTCACTTCATGGCAGACAGGAAGTAGAGAGGTAAGACAGATACACCCTTCTGTGTCACACCTACAGTGATCTGCTTCACTCCTACCAGAACCCACCTCCTCACAGCAAATCTGCTGTCACAATCCTGTAATCCACTCGCCTGCCAAATACATGAGGTTTTGGGGGAGATTTTATATCTAAACCATAACTCTCCTATTAGACCCCAGGGGAATCCCAGACTCTGCCTGACTATATAAAGGTGAGAAAAGACAAAGAATAAATTTAGTTTAGATGCTGACGTGTAATTCTGAAGTTTCAGGACACTGAGCAAGAGGAGGAGAAAACAAAAATTTGCCTTAACCTGTAAATCTTTTTTTTTTTCTAGGTTGTAGTATTTTAATATGAATTTTGATATGTGTTACCCAATTGCTTTTTTTAATTTTTTATTTTAAAGAGAATAGTAAAAAAAGAATAGCAAAACATGGATGTCTGCAAAAACTTTGCATTCTTAGTAGGTTGCTGTTATGCTTTGGATATTACTTAATTGGTTGTTTTGTTTTGTTTTGTTTTTTTGGTAGTACTGGGGGTCAAATCCAGGAGCATTCCACCACTAAAGCATATTCTTAATCTTTTCATTTTTTATTTCGAGACAGGGTCTTACTAAGGTGTCCAGGCTAGTCTGGAACTTCTGAGTCTCTCATCTTAGCTTCCCAGTTAGGTGGTTGTCTTGGTTACTTTTCTCTCATTGCTGAGACAGAATACCTGACGCCCAAAATTAAGGAAGGAAAGGTTTATTTAGCTCACAGTCTGTGGGGGTTTCAGTCCATATTTGGCTGGCTCCAAGGCAGAGTGGCACATGGCAGAGGGCCACAGTGCATGGTGACGGAAGACAGCAAAAGCAACAAGAGCAAAAGGGTGGAGTGGTGGCAAGCAGCCTTTTTCCCTGCTTTAGATTGTATGCAAATTACCTGCCCCTGGGCAGGTATAGCACTCACACCCATGAATCAATCATAAACTCTAGAAGCTTATACCTTGACTGCATTAGGCTTTAGGGAGACACCCAGATACAAACCATAGCAGTGGTGATTGAATGTCCTTCAAGACTCCGTTATGTTAAAGACTTGGTCCTGAGAGTGGTGCTATGGGGAGGTACTGTGTGCCTGTGAGATGTGGGGCCTAGGGGAAGAAGTTAGGTTACTGGAGGGTGAGCTATCAGAGGGGATTATGGGAGCCTACTCATTCTCGGTTTTTGGGTTTTTTTTGTCTTTCCTTCCAGTACCAGGAATCAAACTCACGACCTTGTGCTTGCCATGTAGGCGCTTTGCTGCTGAGCTAAATCCCCAGCCCCAAGGGAGCCTACTCATTCTCTCTCCTCTGTCTCTCTCGGTGTCTGCCTATCTGACTCTCTCTCTTCCTCTTTCTCTTTGTATCATTCTGTCTGTCTGTCTGTCTGTCTGTCTCTGTCTCTCTCTGCCTGTCTGCTTCCTTCCTGAGGATGGGGCTGTTTGCTCTGATACTTGCTCCTCCCATGTTGTGTTGCCATGTACTCCCCTCACCAGAACTGAGCCTATGCAGGCACCCTGGCTGTGAGCTTCCAAAATTGTGTGCTAAATAAACCTTTTCTCTTTAAAAAGTCATACTTTAGCTATTTCGCTATAGTACCATGAAGCAGACTGATAGAGTTGATCTTGCTAAAATTTGTAAAACTAAATTTCCTCATTTATTTATTTATTTATTTATTTATTATTTGTTGGTTTGTTTTTTGTTTTTTCCAGTACCGGGAATTGAACTCACGACCTTCTGCTTGCCAGGTAGGCGCTGTGCCACTGAGCTAAATCCCCAGCCCCTCCTCATTTATTTATTGTGCATTAAGGTTTGGGAGCACTACTGCCTGCTCAATTCTATTCTGGGTGGAGGGATATAGCAATAAGACAGACAACACCCTTCGCTGGAAATGTGTTTGTGGGGAGGGGAGCATCCATTGGGCGACTGGGAGTAGAGGAGAAACAGAGGGCCTCTCTACTCTCAGCCATATTCATGGCCACCACTAATTGCTTCCCTGGCTATCATCAGGGTCATAGTGGGCAGTGAGCTGCCGCTTCATCCCATCCAAGTCTTTCTAGATCTCCTTCCATAATACTGGGTTCCCATTGCAAATATTAAACTGTGTATCCTGAACTTTGCCATTTCTTTATGTTTCTACCCTACCAATTGCAGGTTTCACTGCTGCTGTTAACTTGAATGTATCTCTATGGCCCTCTTTTTTCTAACAGTATGATCCTCCCTTCCTTCCTTTTGAAATTCCTCCAAAGCTCCATGTGGAAAAAGTTGTAATGCATAATGCTAATAGCATTCTGTGGCAGGACCTGTCCTACTGGCCACAGGCAATGTTCCTGGATGAATACACAACCTCAACCAAGTCTATCAAATGCCTCTGCTTTGTACCCAAGAGAATAAGACAAATGCCTTGTGTCTTCGTGTTCATCCTGGTGGAAATATTTGAGACTATTTCTCCCAGCCAGTGGGGAGATAGCATGAGGTGTGAGAGATGAAGACAGCACAACTTAGACTGTTTTCTGGAAAGTAGTAAATGATTAAATAGCATGTGCTCACTGAGTAGAGAAGGCCTAATTCCGAGCACATCTTTGTGCTCATGTTCTGGGAAGGTAGTCACCCTGGATCAACCTGCTACAGAGGATGAGTGCCACATCGTTCCATTGCTTGAGTCTGATACCAAATCATATTCATTTTGAGTCAAAGTGTTTATTAATGAAGCCATAATGCACCCCATAAACAAGGGTTGGTGGAGCTATGTTCACTGGTTGTGTACCACTAAAGAGATGGACACATTAGAATAAGCATAGTTGACTTTGCCCTACAGTTGAGAGCACATGGTCATGAAGATCTTCCTATGAATCGTGCTTTGTTTAATTTTCATTTTAAAATACTTATGAACAAATGGGTCAAATGAAAGAAAATGTTACCAATCAGCCAAGGGTTCTTCTGCTCACTTCTGATAGAAATCATGAAATTAGCAAGTACTGGATGGAGTCTGAGGAAGCCCCCCAAAGAGGAGATGGAAACCATAACTTGCTTCCCGGTTTCTGCCATGGGGTATATTGCTGACATTTATCGCAGAAAACGGATTTCAGGATGCGCCAGTGGGAGGTATGAGGCAGAGTTAGAAAGTAAGAGAAAATGGGGAAAGGGCTTTCACTTGAGGAGATACAGCAGGCACAGCTCTGGTGAACAATGTGGCCTATTAGCAAAATAACAGAACTTGGTTTTATGGCTTTGTTGGAGTGAGGTAGTAGCTGGTAACTTTCCATGGGCCATGAGTATGGTCTTATGCTTTAGAGACTCCCCTCCTCAGGTAAAATAGAAATGACTGAGCACTCTCCCTCTTGGAGATATTCTAGCACCCCATGCCTGTTCTGTTACAGCCCACCTGGTCATGCCTTAAGAGTGCAGGAATAAGAAGAAGGCCCACTCCATACATTGTTAGTGGGGAGGGGGGTGTCACCATCATTAATTGGTAAGAGGTCACAGATTAAACCCTGAAAATCCAGCTCTCCTGTCCCTGGAGGGTATCTGTTGTATCACAGAACTATTTCATGATGGATGTTTCAACAGCCCAACATCATTTTTCTCACGTGGCTAAGTATACACTCCCATTACGGCAGGTTGTACCAACAGTTTTTGTTGTTATTGTGTAAGTGTATGAACTTCGCCGTTTAACCTTTTTAAAGTGTACAGTTCAATGACATTCACCTTTTGTAAACCATCATATTTGCGTAACAATTCCATCACCCAATCAGAAAATTCTATACCTATTAAGCATTAAATTTCTTTTTCTCCATTCTTTCTAGCCCCTGATAATCATTATTCTACTTCCCATCTCCCTCAGTTATAACTGTCATTACTGACATGGTTTGTCAGAGAGAACTCTTTCTTAGAAGACGAGGTTCTCTCCAATGCTCTTAGTTCAAGATACTAAATGTAAGCTAAGGTCTTATTCTCCTCTCTGCCACTGTGGACATTTTTGCCCAGTAACTAAATCACTATATCATAGAACATTAGCATTTCCAGGAGAGAAAGCAAAACAACATCTTTTCTCATCTTCAAGTGTTGTATAGATTTTCCCTGTATAGAATCACCACTTTGTCATTTAATATATGTGTGTACATGTGTGTGTCTGTGTGTATGTGTGTGTGTGTGTTTGTGGGTTACATACACATGGTAGAATGAATTATTTTTGACTTAGAGATCTTCTATGAGTTTCTTTGGTATACAAAACTGCATTAGTAGCAAAATCATTTCTTTGCCAAGTTCCATAATTAAAGATAATTATGGGCACTAAGACACCCACCAAGTCATCGGAACGGGGCTATAAATAAGCAGTGTTCTCCATCCCAGAGGAAGCACGCAGTGAGAAGACCTCATTATCCTCTGCTGGCACAGCAAGACGGGCAGGCCTCACCCTGTTATCTTCAGCTTCTCCCATTTTCACAAACTGACATTGCACAGACAGGCAGAGATGAGAATTTGTTTTAACCTCACTTCTAGGAAGCCCATAATCCATTTCCAGGATGTGAAGATGCAGCAGTGCATCTGTTTCTACCTATATTAGAGTCCTGCTTTTAGATTCAGAGCTAAAGGAAATAATCTCTGGATAAAGGAGATTAAAACAAATCTCTCCCTCTGCAGTCCAGATTTCATCTTTAGACAGAACATCTTGCATATGAATGACACATTTTTTATTTCTTGTTTTCCTGCAGTATCCCATGACATCATCAGATTTGACAATGATAAGATTGGGTTCTGCTGGCTTGCCCTGGGGGATGAGGAGAAGAACCTGTAGAAAAGGTCTCGGGTTTGCTTGGCCCTCCTTAGCGGGAATTGTTCTCTCCTGGTTATCACTGTCTTTCTCATCTTTTGTAGCAACATGCTTTTATCACAGTTGTTCTTTTGTGTAAATAGGCAAACTGTCAGCATTCTCTACTCTATTTCTTTGGCTAGGAAAACGTCTCTCTGCTATTCCAGCCCTTCTTCTTCCCATTGGAATGTTTGGCTAATTTGTAACTGTGTTACTATGATTGAATGTGAGTAGTTCTACCATAAAATCTGAATAATAACTTTAAATTATAGTGTCATCTTTCTCTGCTCGCCACCTTCATCCTTCTTTGTAGGAGGGCCTCAAGCTTAATTTGCTGTCTCTAGCATCTCATCAAAGCCCATGTATGGGAATGGGATTCTGGCCTTTAGAGAGAATTCATTTGCCCTCTTTCCAGACAAAAGCTTCTCCTTTTAAGGCTAAAAGGCATACTCACTATTTCTCAGCCTGCCTGAGAGTATATGCAACTCTACCATTTGTGTAAATAAGTAGCATGTAAGTATACGATACTTTAGCAGTTAGGACAGTGTGTGAGTATTTTACAGGACCTGCAAATGATTATGTTACTTGGTCTGTTCTCCATTTGGGTTCAGAATAAGAGTTGGTTTCTAAATATGCAAGGTGCCTTAACATGTTCAGGAAGGCAGCTGTACCCAAGGGAGGTGCTTCCGGGAGAAGAGAGAATGCATTTCTTGATGTTTGATGTTGCCATAGTGTTCTCTGCTAGAAAAAAGCGCTGTTTAGAGGACCAGTTCATAGGTGAGGATGTCTCCTGTTAGCACTAACAGATAGAATTGACCTGGTGTGGGAAGAATAGCATCCTCTATAATGAAAATCCTATTGATCAGTCCAATAAGAAAGGCCAATAAAGGGACCATTTGAGTTGCTGTCAAATAGAATTTGGAAAGCAATGAAAATATTACACTTTCTTAGAGGAGAGAGCTTCCCAGATGCACCTTTCCCCCACAGTGGGGATTAAACACAGGAAGTGGTGAGCCACATCTTTAGCTCCTTCTAAAGTTTTGTCTTGAGGCAGTGCCTCACTAAGCTGTCCAGGCTGGCCTGGAACTAGGATCCTCCACGTAGCTGGGATTATAGGCAGATACCACCGCACATGGCCTGGGGTTTTCTCAGAGCACATCGGAACCCTAGGCTCAGTGACCGCATACAAGCAGCATGAATGAGACGGTAGGGGACAGAGAGAGGTCCTCTTATTCACCTTAGTGCTTACCTGGGCTCTTCAGTTGGATCTAGGAATTCCATTAACATAAAGGATCCTTAAAAAGGGAAAAATGTAAAGGTTTTATTCAATCTGTAGATATGTAGAGATCATAAGATAATAAGTGATGTAGAGATCATAAGATAATGAATGCTGATGACAGCATGGTGCTGTTATGCTTTGTGGGGAGAGCGCTGGGTATGGAACAGATGTTTAGCAAGTGCTCTGCTACTGAGCTGCCCTCCCAGCCCAAAGCCTGCTGTGCTCTTCCGGCAAAGAACAGTAAATTTGTGGAGGGTCAACAGAACAAATGGATATCTGCACTATAGTAGTCACTTCTTGGGAGGTTAACAAGAGACAGACGGGGATATAGAAGTTATTGAATGGTAGGGGAGTACCTCAAATAATTTGATTATTTGATTTCACTGCAGCCCCAATTATATAGTGTCTGGTGATTGGGGCTATTTGCTAGCCATGTTATGGTTTGTGTCTGGATGTTCCCCCAAAGCCTCATGCAGTCATGGGGTGGGCTTCTAGAGTTTATGATTGATCCATGGTCCAGTGCTGGGTGTGAGTGCTACACCCACCCTGGGATGGGGAGCCTGCATACAGTATATGTGAGGGAAAGAGGCCTGTGGCCACTCCTTGATTTTGCTCTTGCTACTTAGCTGTCTTCTGCTGCCGTGAACTGTTACCCTCTGCCATGTGCCACTCTGCCTTGGAGCCAGCCAAGTATGGGCTGAAACCTCCACAAACTGTGAGCTAAGTAAACCTTTCCTTCCTTAATTTTGGGCATCAGGTATTTTGTCTCAGCAACGAGAGAAAAGCAACCAAGACACCACAGTAGGTGAAGGAACCAAGTTGTGTGTGTGTGTGTGTGTGTGTGTGTGTGTGACTTATTATTGAACTCGGATCTTCCCACTGAGCTACCTCCCAGGGAGGATTATCACCAGAATACTATAAAAGGGAAATGAAGAAGGAAGGAGTTCTCCTGTCTTCTTCAGAGGAGCTTTAGTCCTTTCTGTCACCTCAGCCATCCTCTCCTGGCTTTCAGTGCACACTTTCCAGCCTTCTGTCACAGACCCTTTGTCCTCCTTATACACACTCCTACAAGACACTACATGGAGCTCCAGGTCTTTGGATCTTTCAGATCCCCAGTGCGCACACAGACTTTTGCACTCTTCCACAGTCGACTCTGTGGGTGGCCATTACAAGCCAATCTTGTAAATTCTTAATATTTGCCTACTTTGTGTTATACCTGTTTTGCTAGTAAGCACTAACCGGTATAGATGAGAAGCAAGATTCCAATATTCCTAAAGAGTGTAGGAATAGAATACACCCTTCACTAAGAAAGCTGAATGGTGAGCAGTGTAGTTTGTGCTGCACACAGCCAAGGGGAGAGAGCAAATAAAAGACTTTGAAGCACTCAGTAACATGAAACCCATGCTGATAGGACACATAAGAACAACTAAGAAAATGAAAAATAGAGCACTTGGTAAAAATCTAGAAAATGATTGATTTATAGTAAGATCATGTAAATACCTGTCATCCTGGGGCACAAGGTGATTGACATGGCCTAAGAATGCATGTGAGATTTCTGCAGAGAGGACATACACACACATGTATGTGCTCACACACACACCTGTGTGATACGTAAAATTTGCATATCTGTATCCTAAAGTGCATATGTTACTTCGTTTGGAATTTTAAATAACATTAAGTGAGAGCATGCCCTCCTTTCATTTGGTTCACATATTTCTTTATTTTTTTTTTTTTCACCTTCATATGCTTGGGGAAATTAGTATAAACCCCAATGATTTAATTAGTACTACAAATGAATTATTCTTTTGTTCTTTGGTGGTATTAAGCACCTGTTTCATTCTTAAAATCTTCATTATTTACCTGTATCCAAGTGCCAGATTATTTTCCATGTTGTGAAATATTTGACCACATAGTTTTGAAAATTTAGAAATTGCTACTTAAACTTGAATAATCTATATCATTTAGCTATGGAAGAGCATCACTATTATTAGTTGCATTATACTCATGGAAAACGTTCTGTATATTTTCAAAAAGTTAACCTAATTTAATGACACTGGTTTAGCCTTGAGCAGATAAAATGACTGTGTTAAGTACAGCACAATGTGTGTTCAAAAAAAACTTCCTCACTGATATGGATAAGAGATTTGGGATACTTTATAGGCCATCTTTCTGGAAGAATTTTAAATTTCAGAAAATTTGAAGATGTCACACAAATTGAGAAAATGAGAAAACTCTTGTAACAGGCAGCTTCATATCATGGTGATCAAGTACCTGAGAATAATAATTTAGAAGAAAAAAAAACTTATTTTGACTCATGACTTTAGAGGGTTTGGTCTATGATCAGCTGGCTCTAAGGCAGAAACATCATGACAGAAGGGTGTGGCATAGGAAGTCTCCTCGCTTTGTGGCAAGCCGGAAGCAGAGAACAGGAGAAGAGAAGAGGACCAGAGAGGAAGAGGTGAGAGACCAAATATAGTAATAAGGGTAATATCCCCCTGACCCACATAAGTGGGCTTTACTAATCTCCAAAGCATCTCTCACGCCAATCAAACTGAGAATCAAAATTAACCGTCACAAGGCCATAGTCAAATAGACAGGTTTTAAAGTATCTATAAGGTATACATTTAACTTTTTAGAAAAACACACAAAGCTACTACTAATGAACATAGGAAGCATATTTTACTTTGCTCATGAGCAAAATTATCTGTGAAACGTATTTCTTCACAGGGGGAGGAAAGTGGTCTCTAGGGGCTTTTGGGCCTCTTCAAGTTACATGCAAATTTTTGTGGGCAAATTCTAGAGAAATTTCCACACCTGGGTGGACATGAAAGACTTCATTCAATGTGTTGTCTTTCTGGGTTCCCACTGCCATGATCCCTTCAACTTCCCTATCACCTTGTCCTGTCCCAGGAACCTACTTGTTATGGTTTGTGTCTGCGTGTCCCCCCAAAGCCTCATGTGGCCATGGGGCAGGCTTTTAAAGTTTCATTGATTATGGGTGTGAGAGCTGCGCCCGCCCTGGGGTGGATAGCTTGCATATGTGAGGGAGAGCAAGAGGTGCTTGCGGCCATTTCCTGGCTTTTGTGCTTGTTGCTTTGCTGTGTTCTGCTGCCATGAGCTGTAGCCCTGTTCCATGTGCCACTCTGCCTTATAATCTGCCAAGTACGGACTGAAGCTTCCATAGACTGTAAGCGAAATAAACCTTTCCTTCCTTAATTTTGGGCATCAGGTATTTTGTCCCCGCAACGAGAGAAAAGTAACTAAGACAATACTAAAATTCAATTACTAAATATTACATTCATGGATAGGATGTTGAAATGGGGAAATTATCAAACTAGTGTCCAAGTTTATAACTGAAAGAAGAAAATGATCTCATAAAATGAAGAAGATATTTAGCATCAACAAGGTCATCAGGGACTGGTGAATTTGCAGGTGGCCAGATAAAAATGAAAACAACAGAATATTTCTAATAGTGTATGTATTTATGTGTACACCTGGGTGAATTTCACTACCTTCAACTTGCACGGTTCTAAGGCAATCACCATTCAGATAATTCAATACTATATTCCAACTACATGGATCCCTACCTCATTCTAACCTGCTGTCGCTAGCCATCTCTTCATAGGTAACCGCAACAATGAGCTCTGACGCTATAAGTGACTTCTGTCCTTTTTAAAGCTTTACATACATGGATTCATACAGTATGTCCTTTGTGCTCTCTACTTTCATTTGGGGATAATTATGTGACATTCTTCTATGCAATTACATGTAGCAGTGCTTGCTTGATTTTTATTGCTGCCTAGCAGTCTATTGTTTTAATTGTACCACCAGGAATTGATTATTTTGCTACTATTAGACATGTGGATTCTTTCTTTTTTTTCTCTTTTACAAATAGTGCTGCCCTGAATACATTTTTACTTAAAAATTTATTTTACCTATGGGGATGAAATTCACATAACATAAAATTATCCATTATAAAATACATAGTTCAGGGGCATTTAGTAGACTCAAAACAGTGTTTAACCACTGTCTAGTTCCAAAACATTTGTCATTCCCCAGAATGCCTTGAATTTCATTGTGCATGTTTCTGGTAAATATATGCATATGAATATGTACTTAGAAGTGTAACTGCTGGGTCTTAGCTCTGTATATATTTAAAAACAACTACCATAAATCTGTCATGTACCTCAGATATTTTATAGGGAGAAGTTTTGCATTTTAAAATAATATTTATGCATTGTAGACAATTTGGCAAAGCTCATAAAATCCCAAAGTATAAAATCCTAAAGAATAAAAGTCACCAATAATGTTCACATCCACCCTGGACTTCAGGGTGTTTTAGCCATTTTTTATGTGTATATTTCACTTACTGCTTTTAAAGTACTTTACTTTTACTTAATAGTTGTGGTTTTGATCTAGAATGTCCCACAAAGGCCATGTGCTGGGGGCTTTTGGGAGGTGGCTGGATCATTACCTTGTGGCATTATTGGGAATATATAGATACTTAGGAGATGGAGCTCTAGTGGAGGCGATGGCTGTGATGTATGCCCTCTGGGATATATCTTGGCGCTGGTCCCTTCCTCTGCCTCTTTCCTTTTCTTTCTGCTTCCTAGCTGCCATGAGGTGAGCAATTTTTCTCCACCATGCCCTTCTGTGATGATTTTTCTACTTCACCACAGAACTGCAAACAAGAGCAAGCCAAGCACAGACTGAAGTCTCTGGAATCATGAGTCAAACTAAACATTTTCCCCTTTACATTATTTATCTCAGGTGTGTCATCACAGTGATGGAAATCTGACAAAGACAATAGTCCATTATATACACCTACCATGGTTTATTTCCCTCTATTTGAGCTTTTAGGTTATTTTAAATTTTCATTGTTTTAAATATCAGTGATGTGTATCAGTGTGCACTGACTTTTTGGGGGTGTGTGTCTCTGATTATTTTCTTAGGTTTACTTCATAGAGGTGAATGTCATAGAAATTGCTGGGATTAAGGGTATTATCCATTTTAGGGTTCTCAGAACTCATTTCAGAGCCGCCCCTTGTGAGTGGTATTGGCAGTGTATGAGACATTGAATCACTGGTCCTCTGCACCATAGCTCATGCAATGGTCTAATTAAAATCTTTGGCAATTCAGTTAGTACAGGCTGTACTGAGTATTACATATATCCTAAAATACACCAGCCAGATTACCCAGAAATGCATTGTTTTTCAATAGTAGGGATGTAAAAACAGGAAGTTTAAATAATATTAGGATGTTCAAAGGAAATATCACACTGAATGCTAACCAGCCTAGCAGTTACTGGAATACTCGAGAATTGTCTCTTAGGCCCTTATTTTCATCTGAAATAGTTATCAGTATTTTTCTGCGGTATTGGTACAAATACTCAGGGTGCACCTCCAGCTTGCTAGGTGCAATTTGAGGTACAGCATAGCATCCCTGATATTGAATGTATAAGTTAGTAGGGAAATCTTACTTGGAGACTGTGAGAGGCTTAACTGCTATTGTAACAAATGAGTGAGAATGCAGAATAACATTGGAAGCATTTTCATGAGGCATTTAGTGATAGAAATCACTAGACTTCTAAAAGCACGTGACTGTCCTGACCAAGGAGACAGAATCGGAGCATACAGGAAGCAAGGAAGGTTGGATTATTCCAACCAAATGAGGGAGTAGAGGGGCTGGGGATTTAGCGCAGCGGCAAAAGCGCCTGCCTGGCAAGCGCAAGGTCGTGAGTTCGGTTCCCGGTACTGGAGAAAAACAAAAACAAACAAACAAAAAAAAAACAAATGAGGGAGTAGTTTAGACGTTTTTAAAAACCCGAACAAAAAAATCACAAAGGACAAAAACTCGATATGTTTTTGAAAAAGTGCAGTTAAAGCTGTGTTCTCTTAGACCCCCAAACTGACTTCTTTCACAATTTAAAGCATGCACCTGGAGATGCGGGTTAGGAAGAAAAGGAACAAGCCGGAACTAAGCGGTTCTGTGCATTTATCTTGGTGCAAATTAGCTCGTGAGACTGCTTTTCTGTGGGAGATTTCAGGTAATTCTGAGGAGAATTTAAAAGAGAAAAGAGCTGGCATCAAGAGTGAAGGGCCATCTGAAACGGAGTGTGGTGCTTGGTGCTTTCAACGGGCATAAAAATCTGCCCCACCCAGGAAGTCAGTGCGCAAGGACTGGGTATAGTACCCACACTGCTGAGACAAAAGGCCACAGGTACCTTTTACCTATTTCATAGTTTTGTTTCACGGTTTCCACGGTCATCTTCGTTGCCGCTGAAATAGGCAAAGCTTTTCTGGGGAAGAAATCAGAAGCATCAGGCAACATATTGCTAGGTCTTAGCAAAAGAGCCTGTGTATGCCTGGAAAGGAAAACATCTTGGAATATCTAACACATCTACACATGCGCAGCCGTAATGGAAAAGCATTAAAGGAGAGGTGCGGGAGTTCAAGATCCACCAAGGAACTGTTAGACATCAGGAGAACAGTTATCCCAGCTATGAATTCCTGTCCTCTTGTTCAGTGAAACTTTGTATCATTTACAATGTTTTTTGTTTTTATTTGTTATTCTCTTTAACGGTTTGATCAATCTTGCATTCTTACATCTGGTGATCTGGCCAACTTCGATGAAGATAAAAATATGTAATATAACAGCCACTGTTAATCCCTATCATATTGTTCTGAAACCCTGTATCATTCTTGTTGTTTTTGTTTTGTTTTCTTTTCATCTATGTTGTTGGCATTTTGCTATTGTTCTTTTTTCAAATTCTCTTTTAAATAAATGGATAAATAAATAAGTAAGTAAATAAAAAGATTCACCAAGGACCAGGCACAAGAGACCTCAGAACGCTGTCCCTCAAAAGTTTTATGGGTCACCTTTGGAAGTATGACAGCCAATTGTTTTGAAAATGGATACATAAGGGCAGTATTACACATTTATCTTGCCTTTTCTGTTTGGATTTTACTTGAAGCTAATGGTGGAAATGCATTGGTTATAGAAATATCCCACTAATAAATGAAAGTGGAATGTTAGAATGAGAAGATTATACTTTAAGATGATCTTAGATCAAGGCAGTGATTCTTGGAATGTGGTTAAGTCTTTAGGGGGATGGTTGATAGGAAACTCCCAAATGATTCCGTCAGGGTTGTCCCCGGGGCCATCAGATAGGAAACAAGTTCAGTTGATAGGAAACTCCCAAATGGTTCCATCAGGGTTGTCTCCGGGGGCCACAGATCTGCCCCAGTCACCAAGCCTGCCACCACTTGAGTACAGGGGAAAGTACCCAGTAGGGAACATTCATGCCAGAAAAAGCACCCTGAAAACAGACCAAGTTCTGGAGCTAGATGGCACTCTGGCTAAAATACATGCAGTAAGAGTATATCCAACATCATCGCAGGAACACAGTCTGCAGTGTTGAATGTGGGAAATTTTGATAGAAAAAGTCACTCAGATTCTTAAACAAAGGACACAGGAAAAAATACAAAAGGAACCTGTTACAGGTTAAAAGAAATATAGGTGATGTTTCCACCATATGAATCCTGATTCAAGTAA
Source organism: Chinchilla lanigera (assembly GCF_000276665.1). Lineage (NCBI taxonomy): Eukaryota > Metazoa > Chordata > Mammalia > Rodentia > Chinchillidae > Chinchilla > Chinchilla lanigera. Next base: position 6,752,769 of record NW_004955499.1, on the reverse strand, counting down.
GTGAACTGCAAAATTGATCTTTTTGCAGAAAGCCAAGGAAAAAAAAAAAAATCATGACCAAGGCTTGTATCTCATGATATTAAGGACTGAATGTTAATATTGTTTGATATGATACTGGAATCATATTTTTCAAAGCCCTTAATTAATTAGACATACTGAAGAAATTGGAGGTGCGGGATGATGCCTGACTCAAGGGTGACCTTCAGTGTGAATGTTAGATGGTTCCTTGGCAAATCGGGTCAGTGGCTTGCTTGCTACCCCAAAGGAAAACCACATTTAAATAGGGAAACTTCCAGTAGTGGGTGCAATTAGACAGAAGGGTGACTAGAATTTTATTATCCTATCCTGTCTATTTTGGGCTGCATTTGCACATATTCTTTGTAATAAAATCGCTTGTAAAAACAAGTCTCCATTTGGAATAGTGGCGTGTGTTTGTTTCTGAATCCTCCAGGCGTGTTCTGTCCCTTTGTGATCCTCTGAGAATGGATGGATCCTGGCAAAGAAAACCTCCAGAAAGTTGTGGGAAAGGAGCAGACCACAAAAGGGAGAACTTTTAGTCAAGGTGCCCAGCAGGGAGGTGATTTCCTTCCAGCTGGATTGCTTGTCCTAAAGGCCACTAGCCACACTGGGCCGGGAATGTACTAACTGGCTAGACAAGGGCTACCTCAGCAAAGAATTTCTTTGCAAGGAAACTTCTGTGTCTCTGAGACTTCGCGTAAATTCGTACTGGAAACAGATGGCCAGTGTGCTTCAACAGCGACTTAATTCTGTGGTGCTAAACCTGAGGGAGACAGGTTTCCTGAGAAACTGAATTAGAACTTTCAAGTTCAGTTGGCTGTTCAACGACACCACAACAAATTTGGAAGGGTGACAGAGACCCTTGTCAAGTTACCTTATGGTTAGCAAGGTTCAAACAAACATTCGGATAATTTCCAGATCAACGCTTGATCAGAGTTTCAATGAATGACTTCCAGGGACACTTCAAATGCTGGGTTCCCTGCGTGGTGATGATGAGATAAAATACAGCGGCATACAGCCCCCAATACTTTTATTTTCTCATTGGATTTGAAGTTGATGCTGTATGAATCTCATAAATCCTCTCAGCTTACTTAAATAAAGAGCATGCTGAAGAAGCCAAGGGAAAATAGTAACAGTATCTGCAAATGGCAAATGGCAAAGAGGAAGGTGAAAGAAGTCTTTGGGAGAAACACAGGATGCCTTGTCCATGGGCAGGCTTGGCACAGCAGTCCCTACTTCTCATCCAAGTACTCAAAGCAGGAGCAGGGCCAGTTCATGGGGCCCTGAGCTCTGCACACCAGGCTATTCTGTGTGTGCTTGTGGGCATGTGATTCTAAGTTCCCATCCCATAACCCATCCGTGACTAGGACGCCCAATTCATTTCCAGGGCAGGAAGCCATCCAGCCTTACACAAGAAGCAGACCCCAGCAGAAGAGAGTGACAGGACCTATTTATTTGAAGCTGCCAGCAGCACCCTGGGGAGGAGCCACTTGAATTCCAGGTCACTTATTGGAAGCAGTCAGGTTTGCTTTATTTTTCTAACTGCAAGCTCTTTTGAGAGCCTGATGCATGGGATAAAATATGACCCTTTGGTGATAGCTGAGTAGGAGCAGCCGGGTTTTGGCTTCTGCAAGCTCTGCTGTCAGGTCTTTGCTTTTATGAGAAAATGCTATGTACTTCCAAGGCTGGAGGGCAGGTTCTGTCTTCCAAAGCCTGGTTTGGGGGTTGTCATATCTGCAGCACTGTCACCAGGGCAAGTGTGGGACATGCGTGGTCCCCAGAGCTGGTGGCAGATATTGGGAAGAAATTTACAAGGAGCAAACACTTAACCTGGTAGGATGGAGATGATGGTGATACTCGTGATGATGGTGGAGGTGAAGATGAAGATGATGACTAGAGAAAAAAATCAAGCTGTGGAACTTCCATGCTGGAACTTCATCCTGAACTCCTGAAATAGCTAGGGAGCTCAAACCCAGAGCCCATCCTGTCCCAGGAAATGGAGAATGTGCTCCTAGGCATGGCGAGAGGATGGAGATTCAAAGCATGAATGGGGTAGAGAAGACCAGGACAAGTTGAGATGGAGCAGAAGTGGATTCTTTGTTGCTTCCTGCTGGGTATGGGCTGATTGCCGAAGAAGTGTGTGGCCAAGCTGGGCCTTGCATTTCCAGGGAAACTTTCCTTGTACATGGAGACCCTCAACTATCTGTGACAGTCAAAATTTCTCTGCACAGCTAGTGGTTTTTGTTTCCTCTGACAAGAAAAGAATGCACAGCAGAAACATGGAATATTAGCAAGCGAATGGCTCGCTGGAGCAGGCAGGTTTCCCCAAAATCCCGAGGAAACTTACCCAATGGTTTAGTCCTCGTGTCCTGCTGGCATCCCCAGGTGTGAGTTTCAGATTGTAAAATAAGCTCAAGAGAAGAAAATTTACATGTTTGTTCTGTACACTAAACGAGATGCTGGGAGCAATGACATACATGTGCTAAAATCATAGCTCCTTTTTTATTGGATGGTTGATAGTGTATAAAATCTAATTAGGAAGGAAGAGGTTATGGGCACAAAATGGTTAAAAAAAAAAAAAAAGCAAAACTAGAAGGTGCAACTGTCTATTCCATGTAATGGGCGCAGGCTGGTATGGGTAGAGAAGGTTCAGTAGCTAGAAGTTTCCTAATCTCCTGCGAATAAGCCTTTTTTATGGAAGGATTGATATGCAGCATTCTCATTTCAAAGAAAATCCTAGTTGACATGAAATAGTAATGAAATTAACCAATCATTATTGTTGGTTTAATGAGCACCTACTATGTCTAATAGATGCTAGATTTGGTAATTTCATACTCTTTCTCTCTTTTGCTTTATTGTGAGGTAGGATTTCACTAAGTTGCCCAGTCTGGCCTCCAAATAACAATCTCTTGCCTCAGCCTCCCAAGTAGCTGGGATTGTAGGCGTGCGTGTCATCCTGCCCTGCCGTACTTCTCTCTCTTTCGTTTTGTAGAGCTAGGTGGATGCAATCATATGCCGTTAGAGAGGAAATGACTGAATAAGTCACTGAGATTTTTTTTTTTTTTTGAGTCTGTGAAGTCGCACAACTTGGAAGAAGCAGATCTCCTTGGTTTCATATGTATAAATTTTTCAAATGAACTTTGACAACGGAGTATACACAGTATTTCTGCAGTGAGCTATAGAATGTGTATGTACACAAAATCATAGTGCTTTCTTGTATGGATATATAGATTTTATGTAGCACCTAGATGACCACATTTACATGCTGTCATTTACGTGGGTGTATTAACCATCGATGTAAGAAATACTAGATTCAGGTAAAGCTATGTAGTTTGTTATTTAGAGGAAAAACAAACTTGAATTCATCCATAATTAGCTGATGTCATACAAATTCATTGTTTAAGTTTTTCCTTCATTTTTCCTTTTAACTCCTTGTCAGAAATAATTCTGTGCATATGGATCATTTACCTAAGTGATGCTGCTTCAAAAATTAAAACAAGATTAATAATTGTGATTTATTTTTAAGTAAACTATATGGAGAAAATGAGCGGCATATTGACATTATAGAAGTTCCTGATTAAAACTGTGTCTTTTTATCAATATAGATTTTCCATTCCTGCTACCTAACTTTTCTCCTGATAGAAGCTGTTGTGCTGTTTGTGTGTGTGTGTGTGTGTGTGTGTGTGTGTATTGGAGGGTTGCACATGTGTGTTTTCTACTTGACCATGGTGTTTTGACTTTGTGGAATTCAAGGATAGCAACACTGCCATCTTGTGTTACATTTCTTTATTATTCTTCTGCGGCCCTTGCTTTATTTATAGCCCTTCAATTTCTCTAAGCAAGGAACCATTACAGTCATAGATAAATACCTTTTTTTCTTTCTTAGAAAAGCGGGATTATAAATGTACATGAAATTCACATAGTGAATATTTAAGTTTAGAAATCCAATATAGGCTTTAGATGGTATTTCCTTCTGCAGAAAAACCATTCTTTTATGTCTGACAATGCCAAAAATATTTTTTTTTTCATTTTGCCTTATTTCACTGCATCACAATATTATTCAGTTCCTTCACTTGGAACTGACCAGACCTATATGGCTCCCTAAGGGATAAGCTTTAACTTGGAATTAATTATACTGTAACTGGTATCATATCACCTGGTCCAATAAAGTACAGATAGACATCAGCCACGTGGTAGGTGATCAGAGCATCTGAACCCAACCCATCCGAGAAGTGCCTTTCTTTTGCTTCCATGTTGGAATATTGATTGGCATATTCGTTTCATTAGAATATTTTCTAAGAGGCTATTATAATCTTATTGGTTGATTGCACTTTTGTTATAGGCAGCTGAGGTGGATAGAAATATTAAAAATATTATAGGCAGTCAGACAGGGCCAGGCCCTCAAAGGAGCCAGTGCGGAAGATGAGATACCTTGCAACTGTGGGGGAGACAGACACCTCTGGCTGTGGACAAAAGGTTAAACAGATGCGCCCACATACTTCGCTAGGGATGGACCTCAGGGACTGATATTCTAAATAGGTAGCGATCACCTTGAAAAAGCCAGGAAGAGTCACTAACCCAACCTCCTACAGGAAAAGCCCTTGTTCTGTGTTCATGCCTGCTTGCTAAGTGACTCGCTTCCCCGTTTGATCCCAATTTAATCAGTTTTACCTGAACAGTTGTAATCTCATTATTACAAGTTGTACTATTACAAATCTTATTATTACAAGTTGATTACAAGTTATAACTTGTAATCTTATTGGCTTACATAGTTTTGTCCCACCTCATGCCCACCTTGCGATTTCCCATTTTTCCCCTACCTCGGACCCGCCTCACCCAGTGGTTTTGCTCCATAAAAAATCCCTGGGAAGGAGAAGGTCCTTGGCAACCCACTCAGGCCCCCTTCTGTCCGTCTCTCAGACGGAAGCTTTCTTTCCCTTAGTAAGTACATTCTGCTCTTAACCTCCACTGTTCCTAAAATTCATTCTTCAACTTTAGAGAATTTGAACTTGTCCAAGATATCGTTCAGGTTGGGAGTTTCTTTCTGCTATATCAGTTTGACCCATGTTGCATTCACCTCATGGTTGTGTACCCACCTCGAGATTTTGCTCTATTCAACATTCCTAGAGAAGTGACGTTTGAGGCAACCCACTTTCCAGACCCCTTCTGTCTCCCAGGAGCTATCTCTCAATAAGCTTTCCTACTCTGAAACTTCGTCGTTCCTTGGAATTTGCTGTTAAATTTCGGGGGGCACAAACTTGGCATATCTGATGTCTAGCAGGTTGAGAGTTATATTTCCCCTACATCATTAACACTGAGCTTCCCCCAACCGACCCCACCCCCGGCCAACCTTTGTACCCTGGACGTGGAGGGGGTGATCATTCCTTTTGTAGGGAGGGAAGACTGTCCTATTCCCTGGAAGATATTCAGCAGCATCCCTGGGCTGTACCCACTAGATGTCAGTAGTACATCCCTGTTGTGATATCCAAAAAGTATCTCTCCAAGGACTGGGGTGTGGTTCCGGGGCAAAGCGGTGAGCTAGCGTGCACAAGGCCCTGGGTTTCCTCCCAGCAGCGACAGTAACAAAAGACATCTCTGCAGCACTGGCAGATCTCCCCAGAGGGCCGGTCACTCCTTCAGGCTCCCCAGTAAAAGTCCTGGGAGCAGTTCTTCAGTTTTGTGAATGAAACCCTTGGAGGGCCTGCGGCTGTGGCTCAGTGGTGAAGCACTTGTCTACTAAACCAGGAGGCTCTGGGTTCCATCCCCAGCTTTGAAAAGAAATGCAGATACTGATTTTCAAAAAAATGTATTACTCATCACTGTATTTATTCACTTTCTCAAATTCTCATTAAAGTAAAAATAACCACAACAGGAGTAGGAAATGATTGCTAATTTTAGTTCATATTTTGTTTCTTAGTTGGCACCTTTTTAACCCAATAAACCCGGGATCACGAAGCCTGTAAATATGGTGGAATTACAGTAAACCTTTGCCAATACTGATTTAGAAACAAAACTTTGCCTCACAAAGGTTTTTCTCATCACGCTGTTGTGTAAGGCTTTCTTACTATGTAGGAAATTTCCATCCGCTAGTCTAATGAGCAAATCATTCTCCTGAAAGTTCTCAGCCCGAATCAGAATTCCTTTCTGTCAAAACAGGCAGACTAAATAGTTCAATTCAAATAAATGAGCTAGTATGTGCTTCAAAGAGCATCATAAGACCCGGTGAAGAAAAAATTACAGCAGACATCTGTAAGACTAATTACCCAAAGCATTCAAGAACTAATACAATGAATCTATCCATTTTTATTATAGATCGTACAAACAAGAATAAATCTATATGCTCTTCACTCGTTATTTAATTTGCACCAGTGCAACTGAGTGTGTTATGCAAGATTGGAAGTTCTTATTAATCAGGAGCATGATAAATGGCATAATCTTTTGGTAAATACATGTATAATTGTTGGGCCTTCAGGAATAATTAGGAGACATCTACTTAAGTTCAGATATAATTCTCTTAGTTCTGTTAGACACAATGATCTTACTTTTCTTCTTTATTCAGTGAAAGCAGAAAGAATATAAAACTGAAAATTAATTGGCCCACATCGAATTTGAAGTGATTGGTGGGAGATAGTATATTAAACATGCTACAAAGTGAAATAAAGTTGGACTGACTGTAACTTAAGTAAAGGTGGCATCATTCGTTTCAGTAAAGTAGATTTCTATTGTGATTAAATAATGCATCACATCTGAAAGAAATCGCATACAATTTCTCATTCTGCTGGTTTTCATCTAAAGTCATATGAAAACTTGGTAAATCCAGACACTTTTCAATTGCATTTAATAAAGTCAGGAGTACTGCTTCAGCTGTTTGAAGGTGTTGTTATTTCACACTGAGCACACTATTGGATTGTGTGTTGGGGCCTTTGGAAGACAATTATTTACATGGGAGTAAATGAGGAAAATGACTTTGTTCATTCAATTTTTAAAAATAATACTCAATGTTAAATACATTGATTGCTTTGAGCTTTTGAAAGGAGATAATATACATGATTAATCTACCCTATAAGCAGAAATGTTATTCTTTTTGACCATCTGAACCTAAATCTTATTCTGACAAGCCAGTTGATATGATTTATAACTATCTTTTTTAGCTGCACTTAAAATGGAGAATTTGAGTAGTTATAATCTCACTCATCAAACTAAGCCTTTTAAATTTGCTGGGTATTCTACTAGGAAGACTGTCAATATTTATTAATTTTTTCAATTGCTTGTTTTCCTTCTGAGAACAAAATCACATAGGGAAATACTGACAAACTCTTCTTGGGTGAAAGCTTGTGAATTACAGTCTGTGGACCAAATATGGCCTACTTTCTGTCTTTAGGATAGAGCCCCATCCAATTCTTTTAAAAGTGTCTGCTTTCCAAGTTACAGCGGCTGAGCTGGGACAAAAAGCTGAAATTATTTGCTAGTGGCAGCCTCTTTATAGAAAATATTTGCTAGTCATAGTATTATAGAAGGCTAAATTTGGTAGAAATATTATGGGCAGTCAGACAGGGCTATCTGCTCAAGAGCCAGTGCGGAAACTGAGAATACATTGCAAATGTGGAGGAGGGGCATCCATTAAAGGCCAGACTTCAAGACAAAAGATAGAATGGCTACACCCACATACTTCCTTTGGGAATGAACAGCAGTGATTAATATTCTAAATAGGTATCAATCACCTTGAGTGAGGTGTCAGGAAGAGTCACTGACCTACCTCCTCCAGAAAAAGCCCCTATTTGGTCCATATATACTTGCTTCTCCATTTGATCCCTATTTAATTGTTATTACCTAAGCCATTATACACGTAATCTTACTGGTTCACCAAAGTTTTGTACCTCACACCCACCTTGTGATTTCCCATTGGCTCAATGTTACCTAAAGGACTATACTTGTAGACTTATTAGTTGATTGTAGTTTTTCCCACGTTAGATCTGCCTCACCTCGTGGTTTTGCTCTGTAAGACTCCCTTGAGAAGCAGGGTGTTCAGCAGCTGTCTCAGCATCCCCTCTCTCTTAGAAGCTTTCTTTTGCCCAATAAATACACTTTTCTTTCCCTCAATAAATATATCCTACTCTTAATCTCTGTTGTTCCTACAATGCATTCTTCAGTTTTAGAGAACACAAAGTTGGCATATTGGATAATTGGTAGGGCAATAAGTTGGGAGTTACAAGATATCCCTATATTATTTGTATTATTTGGAGGTCCAATATCATCCCTGTATCAATAGTACATTGTTCTCTGCTTTCTGGTGTTGGTTAGTCTGTGCCAGGCTGCATGAATTATTTGTGGGAGATCTCGGATACTACAATTATGGCTTAGGAGGAACTTTCCAAGTGGAATATGTTTCCGTTTCTTGACTCTAGCCATACACATTAGCATGTGTTTGCCATATGCAAGTGAGCCTTTCATTTTGCATGTGATCAGAAGTTTGCTTTGATCAAGGGGATTTTCCAGGCAAGTCTTCCTTGAGTGACAGTGAGCAATGTTACTGACTTATATCCTATTGTATTTTGTTACAGTTTTCAAGAATAAAAACAAATATTAACTCATTCTCATCTAATTCTGGCTCTTTTAGAACATGTACAATTTTCCCTTGTGGTTATCATTACCAGAGTTAGCAAATAAAAATACAGGATGCTGAGATCAAGCTGAACTTCAGATAAACAACAGATAATTTTTTACATCTATGTCCTGTGGGGGGAAAAAATTCACATTTAATGAGAAGTCTGTGTTACTCCTATCAATCTATTTGTTTTGTTGGTTTTTTTTTTGGTGCTGTGAATTGAACTCAGGATCTTGTGCTTGCCAGGCAGGTGCTTATGCTGCTGAGCTAAATCCCCAGCCCTACCAATGTATTTGTGATGTACGTTTACCCTATGCATATTTGGAAGGTCAACATTTTCTAGAGCCATACACCAAAGAAGATAAGTAAGCATGTAATAAAGAACTACTTTTGCCAATGCACACCATTGTATTTATTATTGAACAAACAGATCGGCTCAGTTGATCCCTTATTGGAAAGGAATTATGCTGTAGAGTACCTTGATTAAATGTTGAGCACATTTAGACAAAATAAAGAAAGAACACATGCTTTCCAGACAGGACATCAGCACAGAGGATGGCTCGGGATGAGAACTAAGTATTTGTTGAATAGTACCTGGATGGTAGATACCCAGGGAAGTAAAGAATAGATTTAGCAGTGTGCTTGAATTGTGACAAAGGAAGATACACTGTTAAATTGCAGCTGCACTTGGGCTGGTATAACTAGGCTGGCTGCCTCAGAATATCATGCAAGCTTTATTTAAAAAAAAAAAAATCCTTTTCCTTTCTTTCTTATGGTTTATTGAAAGGAACAGTTAATGCCTATTTTTTTTTTTTAATTTTTGACCAATTTTGCATGCTTACATCTGGTAATCGGAACAACCAATTTGAAGACAACAATATGCAATATAACAGCCATTGGTGAATTCCTACCGTCTCGTCTTTTGAAACTTACCGTTTCTAATTTTTTTTTTTTGTTTTTATTGTTTATTCTGTTTAATGGTTTGATCAATCTTGCGTTCTTACATATGGTAAGAATCTGAGCAACTTTGTTGAAGATAACAGTATGTAATATAACAGCCACTGTGGATTCCTATCATTTTGTTCAGAAACCCTGTATCATTTTTATTTTTTTTCTTCAAAATAAACTTTTTATTTTAGGATAGTTTTTTAAATTTTTTTTTTATTTTAAAGAGGGTAGTACATGAGAATCAAACAAACAAAAAATAGAACAGTAGCAGCATACCAATATCATGAACATAAACAAATCAAAGCAAGAATATTCAAAGCCCTGTATCATTTTTAGTGTTTTTGTTTTGTTTTTTGACTATATTGTTCATATTTTGCTATTGTTTTTTATGATTATTCTTTTTCAAATAAAAAGATAAAATAAAATAAAACATATTTAAGTAAAAAATCCTTTTCCTAACCCTGAGTATTCAACTCAGTTTCGTACCATGGTATTCTCCAAGAAATATTGAACAAAAATATCCTCTAGATTGTTATCATGCAAATATTTAAGAAAGAAGCTTTTTCAGCAAAAAAAAAAAAAAAAATTGTAAGCCATTGGGCGAACTGAGGAAGAGGGAGTTCCTTTTTCCTAGAAATACAGCACATTCAAGTTAGTGAAGTTAGCCTTTTAGATTCCAGAGTCAAAGATATGAGTCCCAGCCGTGTGCATTGTGGGCTTATTGCCTGTCTCAGTTTCCTTCTAAAAGTAGTTTTAAAAATAGTGCTCCATATTGGGAGAGTTGTCTTGCATGCATAAGGACATGTAGGAGGACCTTGCTTTGTAACACTTTGATATTCCTGACTTTCTGTTACCAGAGTTCAGTCAAATCACATCAGTTTCCTCATTCCATAGTTTAGGCCCGAGGTACCATAATGGGTTCACCTCGCTGCATAAAGTACGAATGTCACTGCTAAGTATGAAATCCACATATTACATTTTATTTATTTTTTATTTTTTTGGTACCGGGAATCAAACTCATGACCTCAGGCTTGCCAGGCAAGCACTTATGCCACTGAGCTATATCCCCGGCCCTCACACATTACATTTTTTCAAAAATCAATGTGACCATGATCCCAGACCACTTCACCGCACCTTATCTGCCACAAGAAACACACGTGTCACTTAACAGAAGTATGAGCCCTGAAAAGAGAACTGGGTGACAATGACAGCAGTAAAACAAATAACTGAAAGTGAAAAAACAGGAAGTGAAATTTGAATCACACATAAATAGATTTGTACAAGCAGGAGTTGACTCTGGGAATCTTGCCATCATTTGAAAACCTCTCAGTGTGGAAGCAAATAAAACAGATAAAGGCAACTTATCAACAAAAGCATGGGGCATGGTTGTGATGGAAAGGATGAGGATATCCCAGAAGTGATACTAGCAAAAACCTTCACGCTGAAGGAACTCTCAGAAATGTATCATGACATTTCCACACAAAGGATGGAATAGTGGAAGGTGATTACGTGAGTCAACTTTTTGGAACTAATAGCTGAATCAATCAACTTAATAGAAAAGGTTTCTTTGGGCTGCAGATATAGCTCAGTGGCATAAGCATCTGCCTGGAAAGTACAAGGTCGTGAGTTTGATTCTGGGTACCGCAAAAAAAGAAAAAAAAAAAAAAACCCCAAAAAACTTTCTTTTGACTCAAAGTTGTGGAAGTTGCAATCCACAATCAGACAGACTCCCACCTTAGGGCCTGTGGTGAGACCATACATCATGGCAGAAATGTGTGGTAGAGCAAGATTGTTGTTTAACCTCATGACCCGGAAGTAAAAAGAGACAGAAGAGACTGAGATTTGAGAGCTCACCTCCAATGACCTAAAAGCTCCCACTCTTTAAAGACCCTACACCTTGCTCGATAACCTTAAGCAGAGGATTGAGCTTTTAACACTCCTGTCTCTGGAGGACATTCCAGGTCGAAACTATAGCAGTAACCCAAACGTAGAAAAGAGTGAGTGCATTTGCTAAGGCCTGGAAAAGACGCTCTGTCACACAGTTTATACAATGCAAAGGAAAGGGCAAGCAGAACATTGTCATCCCATGAGAAAAATTCTGCACCCATCAAAATACTTTTGGTAAGATTTTCCCAAAGAAACAAGACACTTTAATTAGCAACATTTGCAAGTTACAGATGTTAAGTAACTATTAGTTTTGGTATGTTTTAATTTCCTCCCATATCTGTATATGGCTTACAGTAAGACAGATTAAAAGGTTTTGGCATAAAAGATGTCAAGGTCACAGAAAAATGGGGTTCTGTGGACAGAGTTCCTCAAAGGTTAGTTAGCAGGGAAGTTGCTTAAATTTCTGGTTACCTGGGAGGAGCTAGTGGCCTCTCTGGAGTTCTGGAACATTCTCTTTCCAGGTACACCACAGCCCTTCATGACATCAGAGTAAAGTGCCTCTGTTCCCATTTTTCTCCTACAGCATCTCCTTTTCTTTATTTTTCCAAACGAGTCTCAAATGTTTCTCTAGACTGTAATTTGTCTTCCTTTCCTAGGGGACCCACATCATTTACCATCTTATATCAGTCACCACTGTTATGTTTAATACTTTTGTTTTGTCTCACCCTGACCCCTGTACCTCTGAGTTACTAACTGAAATGTTATCAATCTTTCGAGGTTAGAGAAATACACTTTACATCTTTACCATGTAACACATGCCAAGCACAAGATAAGAATTTGAAAAACTGTTGGATAAATGAAGAAGGGAATGAATGAATGAATGAGGTATCCCCAGGCATAGAAATGTGCTACATGTTTTACCTGAAGACTTGAGTTGCTGGCGTCATGTTGGAAAAGCGCTGTGGAAATTCCTCTTCTTAGTTACTGTATCCTGTGCTATCTGAATCCCACTTGTCCTTGGAACTTGATATTTTGTTCAACTTAAAGTTCAATTTTCTGCTAGAATTTTTTTTTTTTCAGTATTGGGGATCTAACTCATAACAGAGCCTCATGCATGCTAGCCATATGCTTTACCATGATGTCCTCCCTATAGCCTTAGAGAGAGTTTTTTTTTTTTTTTTTTTTTTTTTTAAGATGATGTGTTTTATTTTATTTTTTGGTTTTTCTTGGTTTTTCTCCAGTACCAGGAACCGAACTCACAACCTTGCACTTGCCAGGCAGGCACTTTGCCGCTGAGCTAAATCCCCAGCCCCTAGAGAGAGTTTTAAAAACATGCATTTTATTTTTCATCCCTCAATGGTTGTATCTATAATGTCTCTCTCATAAAAGCAACTTTACATCCTGTTAAACCTACTCTGAAATATTGTGCACGAGGCTCTGCTCACTGGCTTGAAGTTTACATTGAAGTTTATTAATTTTAGCAAACATTTAATTAAACTGTGAGTATAAAGGAAATGAGAGTGTCCTTGACTTCCCAAGCGTTATATACATGGTCAGTCATTTCTAAACTATGTTTCTTAAAAGCAAACTTTTCCTTTTTAAGTACTGGGCATGAAATTGTAATTGAAGGCACTGATCGTGTTTAGAGGACCCCAGCTGTTGAGTAATCACTGAGCTTGAAGGATATATTTATCTTTCATAAGTTGGATGGAATACCTTTTTATATTGACTCTACTGCTTTCAGGATGATGAGTTTTATGTTATTATCTTTTGAGTCGAATTAAATGATTATGGATATTTACACTTACAATTCTGCTTGGAATCAACTCAGTAATGAGGACCTGGGCTGGTTTCCTTAACGGATTCCCTTAGTTATATTGTAACCATTTCATTCTCACTACAACATATCCGATAGGACGCTCCAGAGGAGGGTTTTGGGGAACTTACGCCAAAAGCTCTCCCTAGGGTTTGCATACATTTTTAATAATATTCAGCTAAACATATCATCAGATGTTTTGCATATATTTTCAAAAGACCCATATGGCTAGAAATGCCTGCCAGATTACTGTTTTGATAAACAGAATGACATTTAGTTAAACAGTCCGGAAAAGATATCTGCTCTCTCTCTACTCCGGAAAGTGACTGAAGGTTTAGGCAGTGAAATGACGCTGTACCTGTCCCTCCCTTCTTAAGATTCTGAGTCACCCATCAGCCTGGATCCCCTTGAGCGCTCCAGCCCTCTCAAAGACCAAAGAGTACTGAAGCAAGGCTGGATAGCAGCAAGCCTCCTTTGACCTCAAGTAATGATTGGTGTTGATCTATACAAACTGATTTATTCTCTGTCGTCCATGAAACTTGCTATGTTCTGAACAAGTTATTTACTATACTACATGGCATATTCCATATGCTTGTCATCCATTCCAGTTAATAGAAATTCAAGTTAAATGGAGGAAACAAACCCCATGGAAAAATTACTAAGCCCTGTAGACATTACTGTGTTCCATGCAAGTGTTTTCTACCTGCTTCTTCAGGCCATTGCGAGGAAGTTTGAGTTGAAAATTCCAGTCCTTAAGAAATGGGCTATTTTTCTTTTGTTTGGCTTTGTACATGTCAGCCTTCCTCATCTTCAAGGTTTGTTTTGACAGCTCTGAAGTTTGGGTTATATACATAATATATACAAAGTAAGGACATAATTAGGTTGTATGATAAATGTCCATCCTGAAAACCACAGCTGTAAAGTATTCCCATTGTTTGCTTCTGTCTCTGCTTGTGTGACAGTTATGAAGAGCTTGGGGATCTAGGAATAGAAAGACGTGTGTGTTACTTTCTATGGCCTACTCTTTCTCTTCCCCTCTTTTCTTTCTCCCCCTTCTTTTCCTCCTCCTCCTCCTCATTTTCCTTCTGTTCTGGAGATGATACTAGGGAGAACTATAAAGCTCTACCATCAACTCATTTTTTTTCTTTAAATTTGAGACAGGGTATCATCCAGTTGCGTAGGCTGGCCTTGAACTTGTGATCTTCCTGCCTCAGCTTCCGGAAGTGCTGGGATTGCAGGTGTACACTGCCTGTCCCTATATCTTCTTTAGTTTGGTGTAGATTAACTACAACTCCACTACAATTACCATTTCCCAATGTTATCAGTGAAAAGACTCTGGGCTTCCAACACAGCCCTGAACCGGAGAAGAGTGAGTTGCCGAAGAACTGTTGGAGGTGCCTGCACTCTATTGCCCTGTCTTTAAGACATACAGGCGACAAACATGGCATCAAGAAATCTGGAATTCAGGAAGCATGGATTCATGAGGCCCAGGCCAATCATGAAGCAGAGAATGAGCTGTAATTTAGATTCAAGGGGGTGCAAGTGTCCTGTGGCTGTGCTGAGTTAGGCAGAAGCCTGATTACCTGAGTGATTAAGAAGCCACCTGGAGGGGACTAAAGCGTCATACAGGTATGGTGACACTGCCTCTATGGAAAAGTCCAAGCTGTGGTTGAAAGGGAGCTGGATCCGAGGGATGGTGTATTGACAGGAAGTGCCTTGTTTCCCGGGCTCAACTTACAGGTGGGTGGGATCAACATCTCTACACTGTAGAAAGAGAGAGGGCTGAGCAGGAGAGCTCAACAGAGGCTTGAATGTACAGCTCAGTGGTGGAGCATTTGCCTAGTGTGTATGAGGCCCGGAGCTCCATTCCCAGCACTCCCCCCGAATAAATCCAGCGAAGCCCCTGCCAAGTGAACTAGATTAATAGGCTAGCTCAGTGGGGTTGCCGGGGAACCATTGGATGTTGGAAAGTAACATCAGCCTGGTGGTAAGAGAAACAGTGCAGAAAGAGGGCTGAATCACACCAGTCATCCCAGGAGACGGAGCATGATCTAGCAGGGTGATATCTATCTATTCTGTTCCTTCAGCCTCTGTAAAGCACCTGCTGTTTGCCAGGCAATTTGCTAATCACAAATGTTTCAGTCACAGTGATGGCAGGAGCATAATCCTGAAATTGAGGAGCACATGGCTGGTGGACAGAGAGAGATTCCAAGACAACAGGGTGATTGGTGGAATAGAGGCGCATCTCAGGCACCTTAGAAGACAACATCAAACCCTGGTATGGCAGAGCCAGTGGATACGAGTGTATTCTGTCTCTCTCACCAAACAAAGGAAAACTGTAATTCGTCCAAAGAAGGAAAAACCCTAGGGCCATCTCTCATAATTGAAATGAAGACATGGCTAACATCAATAAAGCACATTCATAGTAGTCTAATCTTACTATTTGTGAATGACAAGTTGGATTCAGTATGTTACCAAAAGCTTGTAAATACTTCATGTGCCCTACTGCGATTCTGAATAGTTTACTCATAAACTATCAACATTCAAGGTATCCAAGAAATACTTTTAAATACATCATAGCAAGGAAGAGACTATCTCAGGTTGACTCCCTTAGATGACTCTATCTCAACTGAGTTAGACAGAAGCTATTGTGATGAATGCTAGCAACCTGATATTCACTCATATATTGTTCCTTATTAGAGACTTGTGAAATCCTTTCTTTTTTTCTTCCTTCCTTCTTTTCTTCCTTTGCTTCCTTCCTTCCTTCCTTCCTTCCTTCCTTCCTTCCTTCCTCTCTCTCTCTCTCTGTCTCTCTCTCTCTGTCTCTCTCTCTCTGTCTCTTTCTCTTTCTTCTTTTTTTCTTTCATGGTAATAGATATTGAATCTGAAGCTTTTGCCTTTTTAATTTTTTTGAGACATAATAATGTTAAGTTGCTAAGTTGCCTGGGCTGAGCTTGAACTTACCATCCTCCTGCTTCAGCCTACCCCAGTGTTAGGATTACAGCTGTGCAGAGAGTTGTTCCTTTCTCGTATCTTACTCCTTGCAGAGTTAGCAAGCACGTCCCACGAGCTGTGAGGCCCTTCTTCCTTGCAGGTGTTCGAAGGGATACAAGATGCTTGGCTGATTTGCCCTCTGTCTTGTATATTTCTACATTGAGATACTGTGTGGAAGTTCCCAAGATTTCCTCAGCATTTCTCATTCTTTTTTTGCTTCATTCTCTTTCATTTCATTTCTTTTTCATTTCACTTTTATATTACTGGGTTCCTGCAACTTCATTTCAAGATTTGACTGCATATTTTCCTTCTATTCTTCTGTATCATTGTTTGAATGACAAAGCTTATTCAGTGTTACTGAGTCCTGTGATGAGAAACACCCTAATAGTGTTGAATACTTATTTTACCAAGTATGTTCATTCCAACCCATTCTTCACTACTTTCTTTTTAAACATCAGCATTTATACTAGAGCCTTCTTTTTCAAAACTCAAAATATCTTTTCAAAAATGTCAGGGTGTGTTTTGATAGAAGGAGACATTTTGCCACTTTGGCTAATCATTAAAATTAATACCCATTGCATTGGGATTATATCCACATCTATGCAAAGAAGTAAGGGTTAAAATAGGCCTAAAGGTATTTTCAAATCACAACCCATCTACCTCCAGGTACTGCAACTTTCTGTCTTTAAACTGCAGAATAAAAGCCAGATGTGATCCTCACACCCTGAGAAGGTGAGGAGGTAAAATTGCAAGTTTGAATCCTGCCTGGACAACTTAGAGACTTAGTGAGACCCTGTCTCAAAACTTAAAAAAAAAAAAAAAAAAAAATGGGCTAGGGGTTTAGCTCAGTGTGAAGACCTGGGTTCAGTCAAGTAGCACCACCACAACAACTGCAGGATAAACTGCCATTTATGTTAAGATTGTCCTTTCTGTTAAAAAGTAAGTGAGCAATTGCTGAGGACTGTAGGGTATAGCTCAGTGCTAGGATACCCACCCAGCATGCAAGATGCCCTGGGTTCTATTCCCAGCAACAAAACAAAACATCAGCAAAAACAAAGTGCTGCTATTGCTGGAGGTAAAAGAACTACAGATATTGAAGCTATAAAGTTTTATTGGAGCACTTGCGTCTCTGACCACCTTTCCTCACTGCTAAAAAATTAGAGCCTTACCCTTTGGCACACAGTGGGTTGGCTTTCAATTTTCCTGGACCGAAATTACAGAGGCTTTTAGCAGCTATGTCTGCATCAGTCCCCTTACCTCTGACACAGGCCTCACTTGTGCTTGCAGATTCATCCTTTGCTTTGCTTTCCTAGCTGCTGATAACCTGGAATATTAATAATTGAAATTAAATTCAGAGTTAGAAAACAAAACTCTCAAAACTAGTGAAAGATACCAAGATGAAATAAAAATTAAAAAGTAAAAAATAAGTTAGAAGTTCGGCATGGTGGCATATGTCCACGTTCCCAGCATTCTGGGAGGCTGAGGCAGGAGGACTAAGAGTTCCAGCCCTGCTTGGGCAACTTAGTGAGACCTTGTCTCAGAATAGAAAATAAAAATGGATCACCAAAAAACATCAGAGAATCATTATATTGAAAACACATGTTTATAATAAACATTGGACTGCATTGCTGAATTCAAATTATGGGAGTGTTATACAAAAATTGTTTCAAAATTCTTATTAAGTTGGTGAAATAGTTGATATATTGTGTCAGTTTGAGAAGTTTAGAAGTTTATCTCAGCAGGGGGCCAGGGTCCTCATTTTGTAAGCATCCTGAGCTTGTGGAAGAGGAGGGCACGGAGATAGTGTGGACGGATAACGGGCATTCAATATAAGGGAGGAAAAGAGGCTTGCTTCCCCTGCCTTCTGCTCTTGCTGCTTTTGCTGTCTTCTGCCACCTTGAACTGTTGCCCCTCTGCCACGCCACCCTGCCTTGGAGCCAGCTGAGTATGGACTGAAACTTCCACAAACTGTGAGCTAAATAAACCTTTCCCTCTTTAATTTGGGCATCAGCTATTTTGTCTCAGGAAGAGAAAAGGAACCAAGACAGTTGGTAACCAAATAAAAGTTTCTGCTTATGTTCTCTTTTGATTCATAATAATATCTCTTGTTTGTTTGAAATGAGACAAATAGATCTGTTGTGCACCTTGTCAAAAATATTTAGAAGTGGAATTGCATTTTAAATCAAGCAAATGGCAGGAAGAAAAAAATACAGGAATATATTATTGCTTCTCTAAGTAGCCTTACTTGTATAGAGCGGTACTCCCTGGCTTGTGGACTGGCTTGATCTTAAAATATCTGTGAGTTGGATATATCTATCACCAGCAGCAAGAAGTCAATGAGAAGAAAGACCTTTTGCAAACAGAAAGGACCCATGGGTCCCTATGGCTCATTAAAGTGGAAAGGATCAGGCTGCAGTCAATTAACTTTTTCTTTAAAAGGAAATGGCAAAGCTCTCCCAGGTGACACCTTTCCATCATCATCTCTTGGAAACAATTGTATATCACATACTTCCATGTAGGAAAATAAATCTAACAGGCACTCTGTAAAAGCCCAGCACTGTAAGCAAGTGACAGGTGACACTGGTCACCCTTAAAAGTTGTAAGGATGCGCAAATCAAGACAATTAAGCATCCTCTATTTTCGTAGAAGCCATTCAAGTCTTCTATGGAAGACACAAGCAGAGAGAAGAAGGAGCGGCTTTGCTCTGAGCAAACACAAATTCATTATCACTTTTGAGGCATCTTCTGAAGTCCATTTAACTGGGCGTGGTGGTGCACACTTGTAGCCCCAGCACTCAGGAGGACGAGGCAGGAGGATCACTATGAGTTTGAAGCCAGCTTGGGCTACATGGTGAGTTCAAGGCCAGGCTGGACTACATAGCGAAACTCTGTCCCTAAATTAACTAATTTTTAAAAAGTCCATCTCCACACTGCCCATTTATGGGAGTGTTGATGGGAGTGTTTGCATTGTTGGACCTTGCATATCCAATTGGCTACAGCTGCTGATGAATAGCGTTCATATGGAGGTCCAAAGAGGAACTTGACTTTCTTTCCTAAATGAAACATAGTGGGCTGGGCTAGGGATATATGTCAGTGACAGAGCACTTGCCGAGCCTGTATGAGTCCCTGGGTTCCATTTCCAGTACCACAAAAGAAACAAATATATATATATATATTCTATAAATCAATATGAGTTCTGCATATCAACTTCCTCTGTGAGTCCCCAGAAGAACAGCCTCTTGAGAAGAGTGATAATTCAGAGTGTTTGCAGCCAGGAAGATTTTAATGGTATTTCATGACATTTTGTTGACTTAGAAGAGAACCACCCCACAGAGTGCAGTTCACACAAAAATATGCATTTGTCATAACACCAGTGATAAGTGAAATTCCCCTATTAGATCACAAATAAAACCAGCCATGCAGTTTCACAGGTTATGTAAACCAAAGATGGGTTGAATTTAAAAATGATACCATTCTGGAAAAGTTTAAGCTCTTCTGGCTTTCAAATATCTCAACAGACAACTCAATACAGTTTTAGACTAACTGGTTTTTCCAAAGTGAAGTGGGGTTTCTGACTTTAATCTAGAAAATTGATTTTGCTGTGGGCCCTTTGTTACTATGGTGACAAAACAACAAAAATAGAAAAATTATCTACCAATAGAATTATTAAATTACACACCTGATTAGCGCTATTTTAAAGTAGCATCACAAATCAAAAGAAATTGAAAGCACTTACCTCCACTTAAAAGCCAGGTCTGAAAACGTTCCACAGTCTATCATCATTTATTTATTTATATATTTACATATTTATTTATTTTTTTGCTACCAGGAATTGAACTCAGGACTTTGTGCTTGCCAGGCAGGTGCTGTACCGCTGAGCTATATCCCTGGCCCTTTATCATTTCAGCGGAAGCCCTTTAGTATTCTGCATCTCACTGAGATATGGCAAACATTTTGTAAATGATATGTACTGTACCAGACTAATTTCCTGCGTCTTCAGCAAC
This sequence comes from Chinchilla lanigera, assembly GCF_000276665.1. Classification (NCBI taxonomy): domain Eukaryota; kingdom Metazoa; phylum Chordata; class Mammalia; order Rodentia; family Chinchillidae; genus Chinchilla; species Chinchilla lanigera. The sequence continues at coordinate 6,732,498 of NW_004955499.1, read as the reverse complement.
GCTTTCTTCAACATCTGGGTGAATGAAGTGTCACTGATTCAAATACCAAATTAGGACTAAAAAAAAAGGCCTCAGAACAGTTTTAAAATTACAAATAGTGGAAGAAGAACAAAGACTTTCAGTGAGCCAGAGACCTATTATATAAAAGATAGTTCTGTAATAAAGATACGAAGACTATGGTCTATGATGGCCCAACTTCATGGTGCCTTTACGATTAGCCAGCACAATCCCCCTCTTCCAACTCAGGAGAAACCCTGAACACTTAATTATCTTGCCCAGTGTTGCAAAGTAGTTGGTAAGGGACTCCTATCTAGTTTACAAACTTGTTCTAAACCGGATTGACTTGACCGTCAGTATCAGAATATAAGACTCTACGTCAGTGTCAGAGTTTTGATCTACCTCAAAAGTGCAAAGTTGGATTCCTGGGGATCTGCCGAATTGCCTTATGAAGGTCATGTTGTTTGGTTTCTCTCTAGACCTCTCTTTAACTAATCTAACTACTAGCTGGTTGTTGTGGTTTTGGAATTTTTTGCAAGGTGAATAATATTATACAGAACACTTATTTTATAAGATTATTTATAACAGTCACCCAAAGTATCTTATACAAGAGAGTGCTGGAAATCTGCCCCCACGCTACGGACCAAAGAATCCAGCTGAGGGCCTGAATCCCTCTATAATGCCCTGCACAAGTCCAGCTGAAGACCTAGAGCCCATAACAATGCCTCCCACAAATCCAACTGGAGGCCAAGAGCCCACAACAATGTCTCATGCAGGCCTGTTCCATGGATCTGCATTGGAAGGTGCAAAGGTCAGTGCTGGAATCTAGGATGTCTGTGCCAGCAGGATGAAGGATCTGTGCTAGCAGGCTGAGGGAGCTATGCTGGAGCGAGCAAGTGATGCACAAAGAAAGAACCACAGCTCCCCGGAGAACTACCACAGCCATCCTCAGCAACGTTGAGGTCCTGAGCTCCTCCGATGATCAGGACAGCTGAGCTCTATCAGGAAAGCCAATACAACAACTTTCTCCAGGAGACTGGCAGTGCACCATCTTCCCCTCCAGAGCCAGGAAGTGATGCTCAGAGTGAGGACCAAAAGCTCACTTTTGAGCTCCCCCAAAGTGAACCAAAGCCATTCTCAGTGACAACAAGGTCCTGAGCTCCTTGGAGGATGGAGACAGCCAAGTTTCCCCTTCAGGAAAGCCAGCATGACAAGCTCCTCCAAGAAAACCAACAGCTCCTTATAGCTTCTCTCTGCTTCCAACAGGGTCCCAACAGTTTTTACCAGCTCCCAACAGCTTCTCTCAGTTCCCAACAGCCTAACTTTCTTCTCCAGCCCCACCTCTTATGTTGCTGGCAACAATCCTCAGGTGGGCATTGTTTCTCTAGTGTAAATCTTGAAAGAGTTAATTTAAACTCAGAGGTATGATAGACACTGTGATATGA
>NW_004955499.1:6696477-6730491 GCF_000276665.1 Chinchilla lanigera | reverse complement strand
AAGTTGACCACCAGTTGTCAGTCTACCACACTGGTTGACCTGGTGCATGAGCTCCAGATCCTTCGGCAGAGCTGTAGGAACTCTAGCGGACTCAGTGGGGAAGGAGGTCTGTCTCAGTTTGATACCATGGCTGTAAGTACTAGAGCAATGCTTGCAGAAGTGTCCGGAGAAAGTTTCAGCCTGGCTATTTCAAAGTTCTTTCACTTGGTGTTACTGACATTAAAGCACTCCAGCTCTCTGTGTCGTGCTCCACACAGGTCCCTGTGCAGACGTGCTGCTGGTGGGGTCCAGTGGAGTCCCTTGGGTATCTGCACTAACGTCCCTCCAAGGTGAGAGAATTGTCTGGCAGCAGACTAAGTGCAGGTTGCTCCTTGGACCACATTTCAAGAATTACATCATGATCACAAAAGTTTCTCTGCATCACAATTGTCCATAGGTTTTTATGTTTTATCCTAGAATTCAGTGATTAAATTCAGCCACAAAATTACCTACGTTGAGCAAAAATATTTGTATGTATAAATTAAGTACAAAATTTCTTTCTGTCTCTCTTCTAGTCTGGTACAAATCGGGCAAGTTTGTGGGGATTTGAGCCCAGTAAGGTTGGAGACTATTCCTAAGGCAAAAATTAAGAATATTCGCATACTGCTTCCCTTTGTTACTGTCTTGTCAAGTATTATACAAATGCTAATCAGCTTCCTGCTTATGCCCCATCCCTTCTGATAGATCCAATAGATGCAATTGTTTATTCCTTTTCTCATTCATTTTCACCGAGGCCTGTGGTTAGCAAGAGGGCCTGCCAAGATGAAAGTCCTGAACCTGTTTAATCAAATCCTGTAAAACTATCAACATCGTATCTGATGTGTCTTCGATCATGAAAGTGTGACAAATACTCCCTTTTAGGCTGTCTTTTGATGTGATCACAGCTAACAGGATCAGCCTGTGCTGGCTAATCAAGCAAACCCTTTGGTTCCGAGCAGCAGCACTAGCAGGCATAATGAGCTGGCCCCGCAGCCAGGAGGGTGACCCCTTACAGGGTTCCAGGATCAAGCAGTCCAGCCTCCTACCAAGCAGGGGAGACTACACTGAGCAAAAACGTCCTCTTTATAAAGAAAGTCTGCTAGGAGAAGCAACACGGTACATTTTTGCAGCGGGGATAAAGTGTTAGCATGCCTTTGTAAGTTCTTACGTATGTTACTATGTGCTTTACTGGTGAGTATGTAATATACTCTTCATTAATGAGATATTTGCATTTCTGGGTGCATATCCATAAAAATGACAGGCTGATCAGACCCTGGCAGCAGTGCTGAGAAAAAGTTCTGCTGCAAAGCAACTTTGGAGGGTAAGCAGTATTCTTCTCTTGTCTAATTTTTCTCTTACTCCTACAGCCTCCAGAAGCTAATATGGGTAGAAGGGACCTTCTATGGCACCCGAGCTGATGTCCTGTTTTGGCAGTAGGCAGCTGCCGCTGTGTTTTCCGTTGCTGTCCGTAATGATTTTAGACCCAGTGTTTGACTTGTGTGGATGAAGTTGTGAAAACCATCCTAACCGAGACACCATGACCATCCTTGGAGATGCCAGCCATCACAGTTCCCATAGGTTGTGTGATCATAGTTAGGAGCATTTTTGAGAACTGAGGGAAGTTGGCCAGATAGACAAGAGCTAGATCACTTGCCATACAACTGCAGAGGACTCTCTGCCCATCTCCCAGTCAATTATTCTTTACCTCTGTAGAGTTGTCAGTAATGATGGGGAATCTTAAAAGGTGAAAGATTTATTCGATCTGAAGAGAAACTAGAGTCACAGGGAATTTTAATACCCTTTGAGAAAGCAAAGGATCTTTGCAGCAGAAAATGTCAATAGACCTTTGCACGTGTCTTTGGGGCTGTCCCTAGATCATTCCTGATACGTAATTCATCATTTTCACAAAACAATCACTTGTTGGTGAGATTGATTTCTTGAATTTGGCATGAGAAACAGATGTTTTTCTGTGGCCTGACATCTGAGTTTTGAAAGCAAGTGAATTTGGTCGCTATTGAATACTTGATTCACTGTTCTGGATTTGGAGTTCACATTAATACCCAAAGTCTTTGAAATAAAATAGGGGGAAATCTGTTAATTTTGTTTGATCCAGCAATTCCCAAAGCAATAGGCCCACAAAAATCTATCTGAAGTGATACTAATACCTACATGAAATGACATTGTGAGGTTTTGCTTTCTGGAAATGGAAGGCTCCAGAAATAAACAATTCATCAGTTTGAAGTTCTACAGTGAATTCTCTTCCTGTCTGACTCTGTCCTGTCCTTAATGTAAATCATCTCTTTGTCCAGAGTATCCAAGCTGTATATGCTATCTGCCCATTAGTCACCTATCTCAGTTATCAGACTAACTGTCATGGTGTTGCAGTGTTTGTGTCCAACAGATCCTTATTCTATTTCATTATGGCCCCAAAGAGCAAGAGTAGGTATGCTGACAATTTGGAGAATTGCCAAAGAGATGTCATAAAAATGTTTCCCATATATGTCTAGGAAAAAACCTAATATATGTAGTGTTCAGTGGTGCCCAAGTTTCAGGCATCTGCTGGGGGCCTTGGAATGTATGTCATACAGATAAGGGGCATGACTGTAGTGAGTTTACTCTTTATTTTGGAAGGAAAAAGGATTATTAAATCAGAACTCACTTAACATTCTTGCTTACTTAGCTACATAATTATATTTTTCATTTTCTCCCTTCCCTTGCTGCCTGTGAAAAGTATCCCTCTACTCAAGCTAAAAAACCTGTCTTCAGTATCTCTCTTTTTTCTTTTTTTTTTTTTTTTCTATTATCAGGAATTGAACTCAAGACCTTGTGCTTGCCAGGCAGGTGCTGTGTCACTGAGCTAAATCCCCAGCCCCCTTCAGTATCCCTTCTGAGTTCTACCCTTCTCCTTGTCCTCTAGCCTGCTAAAGAGAAAGTATTCTAAATGAGGCATGGTAGTACACATCTGTAATCCCAGAACTCTGGGAGGCTGCTGCAGGAGGATATTGAGTTTGAGCCCAGCCTGGGCAACTTAACAAGGTAGCAAACCCTTGTCCCCAAATAGAGAATTAAAAAGTTGGTTGGAGATAGTCTCAATGTAAAGCCCTGGGTTCAGTAGAGCCAGAGAGAGACAGAGGGAGAGATAGAGAGACAGACAGACAGAGAGACAGACACAGAGATAGAAAGAGGGAGAGAGACAGGTTTTCTGACTTGTTAAAATGGCCAGGGTGACTTTACTCAAACTATTTAACTCAACTGCAAATACAGAAACCATCGTGGGATATACAGGAAAAATAGACAAAGTGGTGGCCAGGGGACAGAAAATTACTAAGAAGAGCTTTATGCAGTGTCAAGGGCAGGAAGTCTCCTGCTCAAATGGCTTCATGGGACCCTTGCTAAAGGTAGATCAAAGATGTGAATTCCAAGGGAGGGCAGTTCTCTCCTTGAAGAATCTGAGTGTGATGAAATCTCTCTGCATTCAGCTTCATCCTACCTGGGACTTGAGTCATTCCTCTGCCCAATAGAACCACACTATGTACACTACCCAGCCCCGGTCACTTAGTATCATCTAGGTTATCAGATCCACAGTGCTCGTTCTTTGCTTAAACTTAGCTTGGCTGGGTAAGGCCAGGGCAGAAGAGAGCTCAGAAAATCCTAACTAAAGTTCATTCAAGGAAGAAGTATCTGTCAAACTTATTTGTCTTCTGTTCTAGCCCTCTCTGCTTCAAATCACAGACCTATAAAAAAGAAGCCCAAATATCTCATTTCCAGGGGAAAACTCTTTAAAACTTCAACTATCTATAGCTTTTTTTCTTTTTTGTCTCTTTGAGACAGAGTCTCTCTATGCAGTTCAGGCTGGCCTTGAGCTCACTTTGTATAGCCCAGGCTGGTCTTAAACTAACAACAATCCTCCTGCCTCAGCCTCCTGAGTGCTGGGATTACAGGCATGCGCCACTGTTCTGGCAAAGGTGCTTATTTAATTGAGTCATCCACGAGGCTGGATGCAGAGACAAGAAGTTTATTGGGGTTGGCAGTGGGAACCCAGTACATGACTGAGCACTGACCCCAAAGGGCAGGTGGGAAGAATAGTTCCATAGTTCTAGTTCCAGGTCTAGTTCCAGGTCTATGGGGGCGTGGTGGTGCTGATATGATTTAGTGCAGCTGTAGAAAGACTACAAGGCATGGGTTTAGCTTGTGACAAAGGAACAAAGGTGTTTGACATTTTACATCTGGGACAAGCAGTCTTATGACAGAGCATGGGGTGGTATCGGGTTAGGTAACTATGCCAACATTTATCAGAAACAAACTTAAGGAAACAGAAACTTAAGCTTTAAAGTGGTACTAGAACACAAAATGTCATTGCTTTAGTTTTCTTTCCCATATCACCACCATACCTGGCTCCATGGCTTTATCCTTTTTGCATAGTCATGTTTTTGGTATGTGGTGGAAATACGCTGTTATGACTTAGATCTGGAATGTTCCTCCAAAGGCTCAGGAGTTCAGAGGTGGGGCTTTCCAAAGGTGATTAGATCACAGGGGTGGGGTGCTCATCAGTACATTGAGGAGTCCATGGCTGACTTGTTACAAGGTGGGCCTGGTTGGAAGTGGCTGTCCCTGAGAGAAGGGTGTATTCTTGTCCCTGGTTCCTCTCTTCTCTCTCTGCTTCTTAGCCGCCATGATTTGGGCAGCTTTGCTCCACCCACACCCTTCCATCATGCTGTTTTCCCCATGTAGCCCGCCACCATGGACTCACCCTTCTGAAACTGTGAGGAAAGGTAAAGGTCTCCTCCTTTAACTTGTGTGTGTCAGGTGTTGTGTCCCATGGATGGGAAAGTGACTGAGAGATATGCATAACATAAAATTCACCCTTTTAACCATCTTAAAGTTAATTGCATATGACCACTTTGAAGTGTACAGTTTGAGAATGTTTAACACACTCATGATGTTGGACAGTCACCACCACAGTCATGTTCCAGAGCATCCTAAATACCCCAAAAGAAAACTATGTAACCAGGAGTAGTCACCCTCTGTCCCTCATCCTGACCTGACAACCAGGAACCTGCTTTCTGTGTCTATGGATTTGCTGACTGTGAACATTTCAGATAAATTCACCACCATATTGTAAAAACCAACCACTTCCACTACCTCTCTTCTCAACGGGATACAAATAAAATTGGTTATTCTTTAGGGTTTGTATTTTTTTTATCTAGTCTATCCTCATCTCCTTACCTCAACAGCTTAGGTATGATCTCAAATTAACCTACCACTGAGCTATATCCCTAGCCCTTTTAAAAATATTTTTTTGTGAAACAAAGTCTTGCTGTGTTACCCAGGCTGGCCTTAAACTTGTGATCCTCCAGCTTTAGCCTCCCAAATAGCTGGGATCACAGGTGCATGAAACCATATCCAACTCAAAGTATTTTTTTAAAAAATTTGATTGACACATAATAATTGAACATTTATGATGTACTGTATTGTATTTCAATACATATGTACAATGTATAATGATGAGATTTGGGAAATTAGCATGTGCTTTTATGGTGAACATTAAGAACCCTCTCCACTGGCTATTTTGAAATATACAATCCTTTTCCTTATTGATGTCTTTGATAAAAAAATTGAAACTGAGCAGTAGAGTTCATCTGGGGCTATTATCTGTGTTTCTTCAACCAGGAATAAGAGATATCAATAATACTGTGCTGTTACACCACTTAGAACGTTATGCCCAGTGTTGGAAAGTCAGAAAAATAGTACAATAGGCACACTGTCAGGTATCTAGACTGATTCCTTAGTGGAAATGGCCATCTGGGGCTCATTCAAGTTTTACAATTTTACTGTTATTTTTGGTTTTGTGAGTTAGATCAAAGTGGATTTTTTTTAAAAAAACAATTCTATCCTTGTCCTTGAGTTTATTTATATTCTGTATGTACACAAATGGTTTTTGAAGATTTGAGCACATGAGCACTTTTTGAATTGGCCTCAATTTTCTGTTTTTGTCCGGGATTGTGAGTTCTCATAAAGTTTTGAAAAGGAGAACAACTGTAGACATGGGAGGTCTTCAGGTGTTTTAGAGACTGTTTGATCATGCATCTTCAAAAATGTACAGATGAAAAAAATATAGAAACGACCTTCCTAAAATGTGAAAGATGGTTACTTTTAGTCTGAGAGCTAATTCAGGAAATAATTCAGATACATGCAGAGACACTTTCCTTCTAGCAGAAGTTGACATTTTCAGATTTGTAGAAGGTCAGTGTTTCCCTGAGGCCTGAAGACAACAGAACATCAATTTTCCAAATTAACTAACTCAATTCCAAAGGAATAGTATATCAAGGGCAGTACACTGTTGCCTAAAAGTTATTACCCAGTTTGGAAAAATTCTGGGGGAAACAAGGAAGCATTATTTTTTAATGTCAGCAACATAACACTGTTGACTTTTTTTCCGATCCCAAGAGGTCATTTTCTAATAACACCCTGGGATCTGGTTCTTTACCACAAAATCAATAGAAAAGGTCAAAAACACTTCTTAATATCACTGTATTAAGAGGATATTAAGAGGATAAAAACATTATAGGTAATTATGAAATTCGGATTTTTAGACCTCAATTTCTTTTAAAAAATGTTTCCCTTTTTCCACATTTTTATCTTGCACACAGGTTGTACAGATTAGTGGGTTTCATTTTGGCGGATTTGTACGTGCATATAACATACTTCAATCATTTTCCCCATCTTCTCCTTTATCCCACCCAACCCCCATATTTTACATTTTTGGGTGGGGGTGAGTATTAATGTGTATTTTGTAATTTGATCATATTCATTCCCACATTATCCATCCTAATATCCCCCCTCCTCCTCCCCCTTTTGCCTTTTTGTCTGAAAATAGTCTGCCTTCTACTTTCTTGTCATCGTTTTTAGATTGCACATACTAGGGAAAACATGATATTTGTCTTTATCAGTCTGGCTTCTTTTGATCAACATGATGACATCTAGATCTATCTGTTTTCCTGCAAAATTACAAACTTTCACTCTTTTTTTTATGGCTAAGTAAGATTCCATATTTTATTCATCCATTCATTGGTTGATGGTACCTAGGCTGGTTCCAGACCTTGGCTGTTGTAAATTGTGTCACAGTGAACATGGGTATGCAGATAGCCCTATTGGATGCTGACTTTAACTTCTTCAGGTATATACCAAGGGATGCAAAGAAACTCGGTACTGAATGACCATTGCTCAAGTAGCAAAGTCCGTGTATGACGGATCCAGAGCCAACATCGTTCTGAATGAAGGAAAACTGAAAACAGTTCCTCTAAAATCTGGAACAAGGGAAGGGGGCCTATGCTCACCCCTCCTGTGTAATAGAGTGCTTAAAATTTTATCTAGAGCAATTAGGCAAGAAAAAGCTGTAATAGATATACAAATAGGAAAGGAAGGAATCCAATTATCCTGGCATGCAAATGTCATGATTCTATATTTAGAAGACCCTAAAGATTCTACCAAAAGACTTTTAGTGCTGATAACTGAATTGAACAAAGTAGCAAGATAAAAAAAAAATGAACATTTTTCTATTCTTACCATTTTCCCCTCCTTTCCTTTTCTCTCCCCGCTCCCTGGTTCCCCTTCCCATTTGAACATTTTTTTTTTCCCCATTTTAACAATATCTATTACACATTTAGGTCCTTATTTGCATTTCAGTTTTTCACAGCGGAGAAACAATGTGGTATTTACATATGTGTATCTGATTTATTTCACTTGAGAGTATGGACTCAAGGTTTATCCATTTAGCGAGAAATGTCTCAAGCTTATCCTTTGCAGAAGAGTTGTACTCCATTAAAAATAAAAACACATCTTTATCCATTCCTCAGTTGATGGTCAAGTGGGTTGTTTCCAAGATTTAGATATTGCAAACTGTGCTGCTATAAACATGGGTGTGCATATATCACTGTGTGATGGTTTTAATTCTTTCAGGAAGATATTAAGGTCTTCTTTCACAAGAGAGATAATTTGGGGCTGAGGATTTAGCTCAGCAGCACAGCGCCTGCCTGGCAAGCACAAGGTCATGAGTTTGATTCCCGGTACTGGAAAAAAACAAAAAACAAACACAGAAAATTAAATGTACAGTTTGAAAGGAATGTTTTTATTTTATTTATTTATTTTTATTTTGAAAGGAATGTTTTTAAAATGAAATAGTTTATCATTTAAAATTTGTAGGTAATTTTATCTCTGAATAAAATGTCAAAAATCTCAGTTTTACTTTTGGTCTTCAAAGCACAATAGTTTTCATCATATCTATTTTTAGAAGATAGCTTTACATGTCATTATGATCATCTGGACAGCCAGCTTGTCATTCAGTGCTAACAGGCCGTTCCTTCAAATACTGCTTTATTGTAATTATTTCATCAAAGCAATCCTAAGCAACAAGAGCAAGGGTGGAGACAACACAGTACACAATTCAAATTATATTATAAAGCCATAGTAACAAAACAGCATGGTATTGGCACAGACTAGACATGCAGACTAACAGGACAGAACAGAGGACACAGAAACAAACTCACACAATTGCAGCCACCTGATTCTGGATAAAGGAGCCAAAAATGTACAATGAACAAAAGATATCCAACTTTGCCAGCAGCATTCATTAAAGAGGCTGTCTACTTATAGAAGATTGAAACTGGGCCCTCGTGACTCATCCTGCATTAAAATCATCCAATGTCGATCAAAGATCTAAGTATAAGACCTGAAACTTTGAAACTGCTAAAATAAAACATAGGGGCAACAGGCACAGGGGAGCCATAGGCACAGGGAAAGACTTCTCAAATCTGAATTCAGTGGGATAGCAAATAATAGCACGAACCAACAAAGTCCAGAAAATTAAAGTTTCCACACAGCAAAGAAAGCAACTAACAGAGTGAAGACTCAGCCTATAAAATGGAAGAAAATCTTTGCCAGTACTCTTCCAACAGAGGCTTACTATCTAGAATACATGAAGAACCCCAAAATTTTAATACCAAAATACTCAAATTGACCAATCAATAAATGAGCAAAAGAATTTAATGAACACTTCTTAAAAGGAGGAGGACAAATGGCCAACAAGTATATGAAAAAATTTTTGCTACATTTAGAGAAATTCACATCAAAACTACATTATAATTCCATCTCACCCCAGTAGAATGACTTTCATCAAAAATATAAAAAACAGTAAATACTGGCAAGGATGTGGAGGGAAAGGAATGTTTTTCCACTGTTGGTGGGAGTGTAAATTAATACAGCCACTATGGAAGTCAGCATGGAGATTCCTCAAAAAACTCAATTCTTTATGGCACAAATATTTTGACTGTTCAAGGGTTTTGGACCATACAATAGTTTAGAAATCTCTTTGCTGTCATTCAGTTGGCAATACCTCTTTTGCCTCCTTTATTTAAGCCACATGTTTTTATATTTAATTTAGCCTTTCTGTGGTGCTGGAGATCTAACTCTGGCTCTCGCACATGCTGGGTAGGCACTCTGCCTCTGAGCGACGTTCCCAGCCCTAAGTCAGATTTTAGAACTGATTAATTAACAATTAGGTAGTTGCTCCTAAATTTATAACTGTAAAGGGAATTTCTCTATCCCTCACAGACAAAAGGGAGCCATTCTGGGTTTGTTCTATGTGGATGTGACCAACTGCCTCTCCTCTCTCCTGCCTAGCATTCATGCTGCTTACCATGTTTTAAGATATTGCAGTATTTTTCCCAGAGGTGTGAATAGGATGAGGCAGCCTTTGAAGACATTTGGAAATACATTCTCTTTCACTTCATCAATAATAATAGTGAAACAGTGTGTATGATGTCTGGCTAATTCTCCTGGCTTTCTTTGTTGCTAAGCGTAATGCTACTTCATTTTTCCCTCTGGCAAGCTTTAGTAGTTTATGACTAAGTTAAAAACAACTGATCAAAAAGAATAATTACTTTAAACAATAACATCGTCAAAATTTTATTTCTAGTTACTGGTTTCCCAACTTGGATCATATGTTTAGACCATCAGGCTAGTTTATGAATGTTTTATGCTACTTAAACTGATATGGTCTTATTTGCATATTTTCCAGTGTTTGTGCAGGTTTTATTTTTCACATTATTCACAGTTTTTGCTTAAAACACTTTTTCTTGTGCTGTGCTATTTGATACAGTACAGTTGCAACAAACTTCTTCACCAACAACAGAGGAGCAGTCGGAACACATTAAATCCTTAAATGGAGCTGGACATAGTGGTGTAGAGTGTAATCACAACTATTCAGGAGGGAAGCAAGAATGTCACAGGAGCGAGGCCCAGCAGGGCAACTTAATGAGACATTTTCTCAAAAATAAAAAAGGGCTGGTGATGTAGTTCAGTGCAAGGTCCTGGGTTCAATGTCCTGTAACCTCTAAACACAATCTAAACAATCTAAACACAATCTGTAACACAGGATTTACAATCTGAATACAACCTGTAACACAATCTAAATAAGGTACAAGAAGAATGGATTACATGTCCAAAAATAAGGGAAGTTCTTAAAGTAATTTTTGCCTTTGTGGCATCCCAGAAAAGTAAGGATAAACCTTTACTCCTATCCTTAAGGAATCATCCTAAGCACCAGCCAACTCTTGGACTCCCAAGAGGAAGGTAAATTGAAGCATCCTTAAGCATGTCCTTAGGAAGCACCTTGCCATGGGCCTGTCTGATGTTTGTCCAGAAGGGATCCACCCTGGTCGCAATAGCTGCATCCCAGTCTGTCAGACTTTAATTCCCTTCTTTGGCCCCGTTCTCTTCCATCCCTCCTGGCTCCCTCCATCCCCTCCCTTTTATTTTTTTGTACACATCTTCTGTACATAACGTTGACAAATCTTGTGTGAAGTTGGTGCATGTGCATGACACACCTCAATTCTGTTTTTATCCTCTTTCCTTTCCTTCTCTCTCCCTCCTTCCTTCTCTGGATCCCCTTCCCCTTTGAGAACAATCTATCTTCCTACCTCCTATTTGATGGGTTTTTTGCCTTAATAAAAACTCTGCTAAGTCATCATGGTGGCAACACAATATGGTGCAGGCCACTGGAGGCCGTGTGGCAGGTCCCACTTTTCTCCTCCCTAGTCAAATTACAACTTCCTACTTCCCTTTTACAACTTCCTGTTTCCTTTCTCCCTCCTCCTGCTCAATCACAGTCTGCCACATCAGGCAGACCACTCCCTAAACCCCAACCCCACCACACCAGGCCCTCAGAAGCACCACGTCCCTCCTTCCTGCAGTGCTCTTCTCTGTGCCTGCAATAAAGGCATTTTTATTTTGTTCTGTTTTTACTTGTGCCGAAAACCCCTAACACTATTATCTCTTTTATTTTACTCTTTATTTATACTGTGGGTTTCTTGTGTAAGAGAAAGCATGCAATACTGAAGCTTGTGTGTCTGATTTATTTCACTGAGCATTATGGTCTCAAGGTGCATCCATTTTCCTACAAACGGCTCAAGTTACCCTATGTATGCAGAGTAGTCCTCCACTGTGTGTAAAAATCACATTTTCTTTATCCTTTCCTCTGTGGATGGACACATAGGCCACTCCTAAAATTTAGCTGCTGTGAACTGTGCACCTTGATTAACTATAGTCCGGCACAGTTATACACTAATCGAGATGTCAGAAAGTATAAACTGGGGGGAGCCTGGGTACTTCAGGGTAACTGTGATCACAGTGGAAATCTACATTTTAGGGATGAGATTGGCCTGTATTTCTGCTTCCCATTAGATATTCAACCACTAGAAAGACAGTCTGAAAAAAACACACTAAAACGATAAGAAATTCTAGGAAAGGATGATTGCAGCTATTGAGATCCAGGCACAGTTTAGGTAGCTATTGTACATAGTGAGATGTTGCTTATCATAAAAACAGGAAGGAACTTCCATTTTTCTGCACCTACCCTGATCTGAGCCAAAGACTGAGGAGGACAGCCATTCTTCACCATCCACAGCTGCCACACACTGGCTGTCCCACGGGGTTGACACTCATGGCCACATGCTAAGTGCTTGAGATCTAACATCTCATTCAATCCTTTCACTCATCTGCAAAAGAGGCATTAGTATCTCCATTTCCCACATGTGGAAAAAACAGATAGCAACTAACGAGTAAAGCATTCCACAGTTGATATTTAATAATCCTTCATAGATTATGTTGTGGTTTGGGGGATATTTTGCAAGGGAGAACAATATAATACAGGACACATAGTTTACAAGATTATTTATAGTAGTCACCCAAAGAATGATACACAAGGGAATGCGAGAAGTCTGTCCACACACTAAGACCAAAGAATCCAGCCAAAGGCCTGGGTCCCAGGCAATGTCCTGCATGAGTCCTGCTGAAGACCTAGAGCTCATAACAATGCCTCCCACGAATCCAACTGGAGGCCCAGAGCCCATAACAGTATCTCATGCAGGCCTCTTTCATGGATCTGTGCTGAGAAGGCCCAAAGGTCAGTGGTGGAATCTAGGAAGTCTGTGCCAGTGGGATGAAGGATCTGTGCTAGCAGGCTGAGGGATCTGCACTGGAGTCAGCAAGTGACACACAAAGTAAGAACCACAGTTCCCCAGAAAGGTACCACAGCCATCCTCAGTGACAGTGAGGTCTCGAGCTCCTCCAGTGGTGGAGACGGTTGAGTTCCCATCAGGAAAGTCAATGCAGCAACCTTCTTCAGGAGCCTGAGCTGTGCACCTTCTTCCCCTCCAGAACCAGGAAGCAATGCTCAGAGTGAGGACCAGAGCCTCCCGCAAAGGGAACCGAAGCTATTCTCAGTGCCGACAAGGCCCCGAGTTCCTTGGAGGATTAAAAACAGCTAAGTTCATTGGGAAAGCCAGCAAGACAAGCTCCTCCAAAAGAACCAAGAGCTCCTTACAGCTTCTACCGGCTCCCAACAGCCTCTCTCAGCTCCCAACAGCCTAACTTTCTCTTCTTCAGTTCTGCCTCTTATGCTGCTGGCAACAGTCTCCAGGTGGGCCTCCCGCACCCAGAACCACGCTTACTCAGTTCAGCTGGGGGTTATATCTTGACCACCAGTTGTCAATCCACTACAGATTATTTTAGTATGACCTTTGGTTTCTGTTTTTATTATGGCCTGTTGTTTGTTGATACTGCACCTTCTTTATCTATGTATAGTAAGTTCTCAGTTACTCTCTTAAGACTCATCTCAAAGACCACCTTATACTTTACTTATTCTTCTGTGTATTCTCTGAGTTTTCAAGCAGAGCTGTGCTTATTCTCTTTGTTGTGGTTCCATAGCCCTCAAAACACATCTTGTCAGAGTTATGTACTTATCTGTTACTCTGGAGAAGAGAACTTCCATCCTAGTCTTGGTTGTATTCCTTGGGCCTCGCCTAACTCCAGCCGTAGAGGATGCTTTCACACAGGTGCTAAATAGACAAAAGATTGCACAGCAGGATAGATAAATGTTGAACACCCAGTTGTTCTCTGTTCTCTGTGTTTCTGCAGACGCGAGCATGAACTTGGTGTGCCTAGTCCAAACCTTGGCTTCCAATTCATTTATACTTTCCATTTCTGACAACTTTACCAGGCACTCTCTGTTTTTAGAGTTTTACTGATTAAACAGCTAAATCTCTTTTGTCTTAAGTCATTTAAAAATATCACGTGGAATGAAAGCAGATGGTTTCCACATTCGTGTCTCCTGAATTCTTCTGCTTCAAAGGGTGAAGTTCACCGGGGCATCGGCCTACCTGTCTCAGTCCTCATATGACGCTTGGCGTGGTGTCCCTTAATGCACTGTAAATCACATCTGCTTGCCTTGCTTTTGAGTGTGTCCTGTTCAACAGGTCACTGGGTTACTGTTACCTTCCACCCAGGATCAAGATAAAATATGTGCCAGAGAAAGATGCCTTATAGAGATTCTCTCCATGGACTAGTTACACACAAACAAATAAATTATCAGAGCAAGTGCTCCTACCTTTTAGAAAAAGATTTGTTATAGGAGTTGAAAGTGAAGAAAATCAATTCCTGTTGAACTGATAAATGTCCCTTCTAGAGAGTTTATGTTGCCATGAAAGCATAAAGTTGCCATTTTTCTTTCTCTGTCAGCTTCCTCTTTCTTGCATGAACTGTTCAGCTTTTAAAATCAGATATTTTGGTCACTTGCCAAATGCTTGGATGTTGGGTACATATGGAATAAATTATCCAATCAAACATACCCCAGATTATTCCAGTTATTTGATCAAGTGCACCTGTAAATTGTAAACTGCCTATTAAGATATGTCTAGCATGTTGGAAACAAGCTACAAAATTCTCACATAGGATTATAGTAGCAGTTCTGAATGTTGATCCAGCTTAGGGAATTTCAATAGTTGGGGGAAGAAATCCCCAAACTAAAACTTGAAATTCTAGTAGTAGTAACCACTATTTATGCATACGCAGAGTTTCTCTTTTCATATGGGAAGAACTATGGGTAGTGTTTCCTTCCTAAGATGGAAGAGGAGCCACTCAAGGAAAGGGACCAGCTCCCAAGGCACCTATTGGCCTGACCACAAAGAGAGACTGGTAGCTCTGAGTTGTACAAACCTGCTTGTTTCCTGAAAGAATACTGGAGTGACTGACTGGTGGTGGTTGTGTCTTGAGACCCAGGAGAGTTGATGGAATACAGGTATCATAGCTACATCTTATCCTCATGTGTCTGTCTATATCTTTTCCTCCCTGAATCTCCCATCGTTACTCCTGTAGGATTCTCCTCACTTTCCTCATGAAAGATAACAGCTTTTCAAAGAAAGGCTAAATAGTTTGAAGAAGTGATAACCCAGGGGTAATAGGAAAGTAATAATCTAGCTTTTAAAGAAACAACTCTGGCTTTTCTCTGAGCCTGTCAGGAACATTTTTAGGGAGAATTGCTCCACCTTTTTTCTGTTACACTACTTGTATGTTGGGAGTATGCACCGGTGTCCTTTTTGTACTGCTTTACTTGGTTTTACAGCAAAAGTGTCTTCCATTGCATGTATGTTTATTTGTCCAGGGTCAAGTGCATTTATTTACTCAACAAATATCCCATGAATGAACCTATAAGCAAATGCATTTCAGCTGTCCTTTGTATCCTTTTCTCAGTGACATCTGTCTTGTTCGTTGACTACTAGTTAACTGATAGTTGTTTGAGAATAGAATTGCTAAATATAGCAGAACTAAGTATAGTCTTAGAAAACTTATCTGAAGACCCAGCAAATGCACTCTTTGGTATTTACCATGTGAACTGTAAGCGAGTGTCCACACAAAACCCTGCACACACCTATTTAAGCAGCTTTGTTTGTCACTGCCAAAGTTTGGAAGAGAACGAGATGTCCTTAGGTGAGATGCATGGATCTGCACACGGTGGTTCACCTACACAATGGATTGTTCAGGGGTAATGTCCAGGTACCACCCTTCTGAAGGAACCTGTGCAAACTGGAGTTATCCTTACAAGAGAAATGAGAATGTTACATGATGCTCGCTTGAAAAAACTTAGGCTATGCACTTTGAAGAAGAGATATCCATGCATAAGAGGAAAGTCATTACAACCTGGTTTTTCAAAACAAAAAAAATTCACAAGATCATTCGCTAAAGCTTCAAACAGGTAACACTAGTGCCTATAAGTGGAAATCCCAGCAAGACTCACTTCAACAAATAGGATGGAATCCCTGTCCAGTGCAAGGACAGAGGGAGCTGTTTTGAAAGCTGTTATCTTGCCCTGTCCTAAATATATGAATATAACTCAGACGATCACACAATAGGGTATTGATGAAGGATTAGCAGATGGGAAGATTAGATTGGCTGATGATGATGTGTGTGTGTGTGTGTGTGTGTGTGTGTGTGTGAATGAGTGCACATGCAAAAGAACTTTAGCATAGTATCAACCTTTACTTGTTTTCATTGCAATGTAATTTATGTAGCACAAAATTCACCACTTGAAAGTATAACAGTTCGACGGCTTTTAATATATTCATGAGGACATAAAAACATCTTTGCTGTCTAAGGCCAGAACACTTTTATCACCTCTAAAAGAAATAAAAAGAAATCCCACTGACTACCCCTCCTCATTCTTCCCTTCGCCAGACCCTGGCAATGCCTAAGCGCCTTTCCTCTTCTGCGGATTTGGTGTTGTATAATATTTAACATTCCCTTAAACTTGGGAAATTTGTTTCCATGAAGTTACCCTTTGGGTGCATTATCTAGACAGAAGCAAGCTATTGCCAATGGGAAAGGAAGATGTAAAATACTGGAATCATGTAAATTCATATCCTAAATATCAGCCTCTTCGAAGGTTATGTTGAAGTCCCACATTGTTTTCATGGCAGTGCTGTTCAAATAATCTGTAATTTTTCATGACATGTATGTACGACCTGGCTATGATTTACAGGAAATGCCTTACAGTCAAAATACTGAAAATTGCCTTCTACTTACAACCTCATTTGTATATACAGTAAATCTTATTTCCTCATCTTTTCTGAGTATTGAGTAATAATAAATTGGGTAATATTCTTTTCTAGTTTTCTTAAACTTTAGGAACTTGTCATCCTAAAAAGAACTAGAAAAATAAAACCTCGTTTGTGCCAAAACTTGTTGACATAGCATGATTTTTTAAAAATGTCCTTGGGTGCAACCATGGTAACAGCTAAGGTGGGTTCATCGTCGTTTGGTCAGGGTGGCAGGCTACACCCATGCCTGTGCTTCTGGTCTTCCTTTTGGCATAGCATAAAAAACTCGGCAGCGATAAATCATCACCTCACCCAAGACCTTTATGATCAGAAAGGTTTTATGAGAGGAATGTATTCAGGCTCGGATGGAAAAAAAATCTGCTTTTTATTCTCCATGTGTCACATCTGGGTCATACTTTACAAAAGTATAGAAATGTTTTAATTAAAAATGAACTTAAATTCTTCGGAAATTCAGAAAGAGCAAGAACCATGATTGAAAACATATGACAGAGTGACAGTGTGCGGAGAAAGCCACAGCTTTTATTTATCTATTTCCAAGCTATTGGGAGGAAAGAGCTTCTGTGGCAAAAGTAAAATACTCCAGGGCTAAACTCAAATACCTTCCTGAACTATGCTCCTGCCCTTGGGTCTGCCCTTGGGCTTGGTAATTGTTTGGAGCCCAGGCCACTTTGCTGCTCTGTAGATGTTGGAGCACAGCACAGCCCTGGTCTGTAAAAATGCTCTTCTTTACATAAAGGAAGCATTTTTGTATTCAATGCATTTCAGTACCATTAGTAATTTCACCACACGGGAGACACACGAAGGTCTAATAAAACCAAGGATCAAAGGATGAAAACATAGAGCCCTACTGGATGCCCCGTAAGACTTTTAAGCATGTGCAAAGGAAAATGTTAACCTTCAGAAATACGCGTAAAATTTACAAATCCTTTACAAATAGTCTCCCGCTGTATAATGATGGTCCCATCAATGAGGGATGGAGTATACGGCAGTGTTCACGTAAGACTGTAAGACCTATTGGTGTTGTTGCATCTTAGTTTAAGGACCGTCTTTGAGGCTTGCACAGTGACAAAACTGCCCAGTGACTCATCTCCCAGAATGTATTTCATTGTTCAGTGAGCGTGGCTGCAGTGAAGGGTGCCCGTGGCCACATTACTGAGGACTGTCTGCACAGCAGTACCTGGTGGCCTTGATTGGTACATCTTGCCACCATCCTGTGAATTTAGACAATAAAGAGACCCTGAACCCAAATAGATTCTGACAGAGAATTTCTTACATAGTCAGTAGAAGCCAGGCCAACATGGCCTCAGCTTTCCAAGACTCAGGTCACACAAGACACCACCACACCAGAATGGCCAGATGGGACACGCCATGAGCTACGGCAGCTCTGCTGCTAAGAATCTACACCTCATCTCTAGTTAAGCAGTTACAGAGACACACTCAGAAGCCTGAAACTGCATCCTACAGAGGGGTAACATGGAAGGGCGCATGCTCAGCTAAGATCTGAGATGCATGGAAGAGAAATGGCTATGTGCTCATGTCCCCAAGGTGATGCTGAGGAAATGGCTCCTCGTACCTCATCATATTATCTCCTCTGGTTTTAAAGGCAATCACAGGTTATCCCTGTGGATAGAGTCCAAATAGGGTCAAACTTTCCCTGTATGGCCCATATGAGCACAGGCCAGATGTCAGGGCAGCAAGGTGGAGCCATCACTCTACAAACAACTGACCAGCGACCAAGGATGGACTCTGTCTTGGAAAGCCATATGTCCTAGCATATATCTCCTGTGACCTAGCAGAAGCTCTTGCAATAGTGGCTCCACAGGGGACTTCAGAAGGCAGCACTGACTGTGAGTTAAAACTGCATGGAGATTGTGTTAATTACTGGTTTGCCATAACTAATCACCTAAGACAATCAGTTTACACAGAGGAAAGATTTATTTGGCTCATGGTTTAGACGTCTCATTCCATGGGCAGGTGGCTTGTTGCTATGGTTTAGATCTAAAATGTACCCTAAAATCTTATGTGTTTAGATGTGTGAACTTTGGAAAGATGATTGGATCATGTGTGTGGTATACTCTCTATGTGGATTTATCCATTGATGGATTTCTTGTTGAAGTTACTGTTAGGAGGTAGGGCCCACTTAGAGAAGTGAGCCACTAGAGGCCTTGCCTTTGGAAGGTCTCTCTGTCTCTGTCTCTGTCTCTGTCTCTCTCTCTCTCTCTCTTTCTGCCATGGAGCAAGCCAACCATAGACTGAACTCTCTGAAACTTTGAACCAAAATAAAGCTCTCCGTAAGCATTGTGGGTGATGGGAATTTTGTTCCAGTAATGGGAAATCGACTAATATATGCATTGCTTTAGGCCTATAATGAGGCAGTATATTATTATAGTGGGAGGATTTGGTGAAGGAGGTCTGTTCGGCACAGAGAGCCAGGAAGAGCAGAGGGGCCCAACATCCCCCTGAAGGGCACATAGACAGTGACCAGATGACCTCGCCCTGGGCTCCATCTCCGCAGGGTTCCATAGCTCAGGTTCCCTTAGTGCCCAGGGTTGGCAACCAAGTATTTAGTACATGCACATTTGAGGGACATTTATCCAAACCATACCATTGTAGTTTGCTGTAGAAACCAGGGAACAAAACTCATGGATGAATCTTTCATGGCTACTCATTCAAACATGCTAACAACACTCTACATAACAGGATCAAATATCACTCCATCTCCTGTCTCCTTGTCCTGCAGCTAGTTTGCTATTTGTCCATTTGACCCCAGTGAGCTGAAGCATGATTAAATTCTCGTGGCAACAACATTCTTCATAAAGTTCTACGTTCTGAGTATTTCATTCACTGTTTTGAGCACCAAATAACTATTACCTATCCCAAGATGTCAAGACCCTGTGGAGGAACCGGGCTGGCCAGGTGTCTAGGAACCGGAAAGTCATAATTCACTGTGTGTCTTCCTGCTCAGTACTCCTAACCTCAGCATTTTTGTGTTGCATGCTAGGGGGATTTTTCTTCATTCACGTGCTGCTAGGTTGCCAGGATTCTTGCACTATCTCTTATGGTGTGACATATAGCCACAGCGTGAGTAATTTTTTAATACTTTCAGTTCATTCATCTCATCATTAAACAAGCATTTATCAGGTAACTGTTACATTCTAGGCATTGAACTGAATGATAAGGACACAGAGATAAATTTAATATGTCTCTTTGTATAATTAAAAGCTCATGATAAATTACTCGACTGTATATGACTGTGATTTTACCGTATATCAGATTATAGCTCTTGTCTGCACATAGTGATTTATACTCTTAAGATAATGAGGAAACCCTATAAAACTAGAGCTATTCCATCAACAGCACTGAGTTGCAAAATTATTTGGTTTTATTATGCTGGGAGAAGAATATAATGTCCACTACCTTCATTTTCTTTCTCTGACCTGATTTCTCAGACAAGAAGTAACAATCAGAAAAGGTAGAATTGTCTATTTAAGGATCTTTGAAAAGAACGGAAACTACTCAGTGTTTTTTTCTTTTCCAGTACTAGGGATTGAACCCGGAGCCTTCACACAAAGTGACAAGTCCCCAACCCTTTTTATGTTTGTTATTTGAGAAGGCCTTGCTGAGTCACTAAATTATGTAGGCTGGGCTGGAACCTGTGATCCTTCTGCCTCAGCCTCTCAAAATGCTGGGATTATACATGTGTACCAGCAGGCCTGACTCCCCTCTGACTGTTTAAAATAGGAAGTTTAATTCAGTGAAGTGATGAAAGAGCTAAAAAAATTATGGGATGTGTTATAGTTGAATTAAAATGTACCCCCAAAGGCTCATGTGTTGACGACTTGTTTTCTACTATAGCAATGTTTGGAATGGGGTGATTGGGTGATTGGGCCTGAGGACTCCAGCCCCTTAAGTGGATTAATCCACTGATGGGCACATAATATGATGTATTATTATGAACTGATAGAAATAGGAGGTAGGATCTAGCTGAAGGGAGTAGATCTGGGCATTGACCTTGGGACTATATCTTGTCCTAAGCCTCTGTCTCTGTCTCTGTCTCTGTCTCTATCTCTCTCATTCCTGTTTGCTATGAGGTGAGCATCCTTCTTTTGCCATGTTCTTCCACCATGACATTTCTGTCTCACCTAAAGACCTAAAATGATGGAACCATGGGCTGAAATCTCTAAAATGATGAGCCAAAATAAATCTTCCCTCCTTTGTTTTTCTCAGGTATTTTATCACAGGGATGGGGAGCAAACTAACACCAGTGGTAAGCTGAGGTAAGGTCGAAAGCAAACCCATGAGGCCACTACCACTGCTGAATGGAGGAATCCAGCCAGGTGGGTGTGTTTTCCAGATGCACAGTTCGTGGCATGCTGCAGACATAGACATCAAAACTGGCATATCCATGGCTGGAAATATATGAACCACACAGCCACCTGGAGGCACCTGCCATCCCCTCTCTTTGGACACTGGCTCATAGGCGGCCCAGGAACACAGTTTGCAGGACTGGACCTAGTAACCTAGGTGAGGGCAGGTACCAAGAATGGAGCAGATGGACAGAGAGTTCTGTATCCGTGTAGCTCACATTTCAGGGAGCTAGAATATATAGTAAGCATTTTTATAATATTTGTAATGACACTTCATATTGTTGTCATATGTCACACAATGATAGTCTTATTCTATATTTTTAGACTGTACTATGGCAGTGAGTCCCAAGAGGACCCAGAGTGACGGATGGGGGCCAGTCCAGGGCACAATAAGGAGCTCACCATCCACTGTTTCCTCCAGTGACTTCTTCCCCGGATCCTAAAGGGAAGCGGGTCAGGAAAGTTCCACAATCAATAAGTAATGCAAGGAGACAGTAGTATGGGAAGATGTCACAAAGGAGAGGGAGCAGTAGATTCCACATCACAGGAAAAAATGAAAGAGAATCACGCCTGCAATTTGGACCAACAGATGCAAGTCACATCAATGTGACAACAACAAGATGTGTTATAAAATAGTATTTTATGGGCTGGGGATGCAGCTCAATGGTAGAGTGGTAGGCTCCCTTGTCTAGATGTGGGAGGTGTTGGGTCTAATTCCCAGCACAGGAAAATAAATAAATAAATTAATTTTAAAAACAGAAATTTTTATCTCTAAACATGGTGGATCCACTCATTATTCTGTACTTATATTTTTTACATGTCAGGAGTAGCACATTTGACTGGCAAAGGCCCATTCCATCTGCAGAGCTGAAGAACACACACATAAGTAAAGTCAGTAAGTAAATATACACATCACAGGATGTAAATAAATGCACAACTTCACGCAGATGCCAGTGTTATAAAGATAAGCAGAGTGCTGTAGAGTTTTAGCAAGCAGTGGTGTACTGAGGGGATGGATAAAAACACTATAGATGGAGAGAGCAAAGGATTTTTTGTTTGTTTGTTTTTTTCCCAGTACCGGGAATCAATCTCATGACCTTGCGCTTGCCAGGCAGGTGCTATGCCGCTGAATTAAATCCCCAGCCCCTAGGATTTTTCTTTAAATCTGTTTTCATCAACTTAGCAGAATCATTTCAGAGTTCCTTTGTTTCAGTCCCCGCTGTAGCTTGGATCTTCAGTGTCTCCCAAAGGCCCATGGGTCAAAGGTTTTGTGTCCAGCTGGTCACTACTGGGAGGTAGTGAAACATTTAAGAGGGAAGCAGTTAGGTCATTGGACATGTGCACCATTAAGGACAGTGGGACCCTAGCCCCTTCCTCTTGCTCCCTTTCCTCTTCCCAGCCCTGAGGTGAGTGCTTTGCACCATCAGGCATCCCAGCTGTGATGTGCTGCCTCATCCCAACCCCCAGGCAATGGAACCATGGACTGGACTTTCCCAAACCATGAACAAAGTAAGCCTTTTTCGTTCTTAAGGAATGCAATATATAGAAAGGAAAATTACATCCTCTAAGTTTTTTTTTTTTTTTTTTGAGACAAGTTCTCACTATGTACTCCAGGCGGGCCTCCAACTCTGCATTCTTCTAACATTTTGTTAAAGTGCCATAATAATTTATGGTGATGGAAATAATGAAGAGTATTGCAAATATGAAGCTTTGTAATACAGCAGGAGAGGCAACGGTAGCAAAATTCAGAATGTTTTAAGCCATCTACTGGCACTTCATAAATGGCTGTAAAGACAGATCACCTATTTTGCAGCTATAAGCACACACATTATAATAATCTCATAAAAGAACACCAGGCATCTTATTTTATTCATTCCTAGTGGGTCATGTGAATGCGTATGCGGGCCTTAGAAATTCACCACATAATGTTGTCTCCAATTTTATTACTTTATTATGAACCAACCATTTCTTTCTCACTTACATTTTACATATACTAGACTAGTCTTTCAGAGTAGGAAGTAAAAATCAATACAGCCAGGGCCATTGTAAAGTCTGATGTGATGGCTTTAGAATTGCTTTGAAAATGTCTTGTAGAATCTTGTGAGATGGGAAATAAATCATAGCTGTACACATTTAGAATACAGAGAGAAAAGTCATTCTCCATTGTAAGGAGGGTACTACTATTGCCCATCCTGACTACAAAGCAGAGTTAAGTATTTTAGCCACACGTTAGAAATCACAGACTCTGTTTAATATTTTTAGAGAGACGCAATCACTGGATTCATGCTTCTGCTTTTGCTCTTTTTTACAGAGCTGTCGGTTTTATTTTTCATCCTAAATGGGATGTTATGATCACATGAGAAAACATGGGTTCCTTTCTCCTTGTGTTAGTCAGCTTTTTGTTCCTTGGACCAAATACCTGACTTACACAGTTTAAGGACATAAAACTTATTTTGGCTTATGGTTTCAGAGGATTCAGTCCATGGTTGACTGGTTCAGAGGCAGAAACATCATGGCGGAGCAAATTGCTAACCTCATGGGTTCAGGGAAGCAGACAGAACAAGCAAAAGCCCCAGTGGAAGGGACCAGGGACCAGATAGAGTCCCCAAGATCTCTAAAGTCACATTCCCATGAGCTACTCCCTCTGCCAAGGTCCCACCTGCTAACAGGGTCCAACACAGACTAATTGATGGATTAATCAACAGATGAGGTTAGCAACCCTGTGATCGAATCACTTTCCAAAAAGCCCTACCTCTGAACACATGACCTTTGTGGGGGACTTTTTGACCCAGATCATAACACTCTTGTCTGTCTCATTGGAAGGTTCCAGGGTATGGACAAAGTGAGTTGATCCACATGTGGGAATAGAGAAATACACTGAATGTGTGCTCAGAATGCCCTGTGCTTAGGTCCGGAGACAAGGCTTAGGGTACGAGGCCGTGGAACCCAGGTTTGCACTGGAGCCTCCGGTCCCTTAGTTCTGACAGCCTGAATGTTCTCACATGCTAACCTCCCTGAAATGGAAACAGTCAGCAGCCTCTTCTGGTTCCTTCTGCTGTGACGATGTGAGTGGGAGATGGTCATCTCCACATTCACCTCCCCCCACACACACGCTTGCCTACCACCAAGACTCACTTCAAGTGAGTTGTAGGAACTGTTGGGTCTACATGTGCTGAGTCACATGCCCGGAGAGAGCAGGGGCATTTCCCAGCTCCTTCCAAATCAAAGACTGCTTTGCTTTGTCATCTTCTTCTCTTTTTCTTTTTTCTCTCCTCTGGCCTCCCTCTCCTTTTCTGGTACTTGGGATTGAATTAATTTCCATCCGTTTTCTTTTTTTTTCTTATTTTGATATGGGGTCTTGCTAAGTCACTAAATTGTCCAGGCTGGGCTTGGACTTGTAATCATCCTGCCTCAGCCCTTCAGAGTGCTAGGATTAGAGGCATGCCCCGCCATGACTAGTTGGAACAATTCTTTAAGCAATCAACCTGAAATCTCTCACAAATTGAAGTCAGAGATGTTGTGATACCCTTTGCTATGCCCAGATTGGTCACAAGAGTCTCCCATAGTTTGAAATATATGCCTTAAGCAGGCGTGGTTGTTCATGCTTGTAATCCCAGAAATCTAGGAGGCTGAGACAGGAGGATTCCAACTTTGAATGCAGTTGGGAAACTTAGAGATTCTATCTCAAAAAAGAAAAAAAAGGCTGAGTATATGGCTCAGTATTGAAGGCCCTGGATAAAATCCCCAGTAAAAATATATACATACATACAGACAGACGGGCAGGCAGATATGCATGCATGCATACATGCATACATATATCTTCCAGGGTTAGCAAATTCCCAGTATGTATAATGTCAAGAACATGTTCTATCAGATAGGCCACCTCTATCAGATAACTAAAGAGCAGAAGCGAATGTTGCTTACTTAATGCAGTGGACCCAGTGGCTCCCTGCACAAGCCCTCCTCCTCAGGCTGCAGGCAAACTCAGGTGCTTTTGCAGACAAGTCAGGCCTCAGGTCTCCCTCCCCCAAAGCAGAGCTGAGGTTGGTATGCACCTGTCCAGTTGTGCTGGGGGACTGTGCCTGGAGCTGCCCAGATGTGAACACTGTTAAGCACATCCTCCCCAGCAACCATCCCACCTGGTTCCACGTGGACAGCCCACCCGAATTCTGCTCTCAGCAGAGAAAGCAAGACGTCCTGCAGATAGCTGAGTGTCCTTATATGTGGGGGCCATTTGGGGCCAATGCCATGTGCTGCTTTTGTATCTGAAGTTATTTTAGGAATTGCTATTTTATTACGTGCCTGTGCCTTCCCTGCCCTGTGAACACTGGGAGGGAGGCATGACCCAAACAGTATCGCTAGTGACTTTGGGGTCCATCACTCTGATGTTTTACTTCGGTTCCACTTTCTTCAGCTGATAACATGCTGATCAGATGTTTGGCAAAAAGGAAGCTGCCTCCTCTGGTGTGTCAGGGTATGGGGTTTTTACTTTCTGAATAGCCCTCTCAGCTACACACCTGCACAAAAAGCTGCCAGGCTGCTGGGCTCTTGTCAAAACCAGCCACCTGATACCTGGAAGCACTGTGAGTGCCCAGCTTGTATTTCCTTTTGGGGGTATTGTGAGCCTGACTTCACGACTAATAAACACAGGAAAGGGACCCCAAGCCATGGTTCACCACGGGAACTGGGATATTCAAGGAGACAGCTGGCCCGGCTCAGGACATCTCAGCTTTACATCCAGGAAATCACTCCCGGTAGGAAACTTGATCTCCCACTTTCCCATCTGGAAGCAAAACCATTGCTTTAATGGGACTGTAAGATCCCAGAGGGTCTCCTACGCACCAGGTCCAGTTCACCAGTGCTTTGGTGAAGGTGAAATCCACAAGTATCCCTGGATTGCTATGATGGTCCACTTCAGCCCCAGGGATACAGAACTGAAAGTGGACAGAACTCAGGACTTCTCTCTTAGCTCCACGAAGACTTTTGTAGTGGACTGATAACTGGTGTTCAGCTTGTAACCCCCAGCTGAACTGAGTAAGCATGGTGCTGGGCGTGGGAGGCCCACCTGGGGGTTATTGCCAGCAACATAGGAGGCCAAACTGGAGAAGGAGAAAGAAGGCTGTTCGGAGCTGGCAGAAGCTGTTGGGAGCCTGTTGGAAGCTGAGAGAAGCTGTAAGGAGCTGTTGGTTGGTTGGAGGAGCTTGTCATGCTGGCTTTCCTGATGAACTTGGCTGTTTTCATCCTCCAAGGAGTTCAGGATCTCATTGGCCCTGAGAATGGCTTTAGTTCACTTTGGGGGAGCTCTGGTCCTCACTTTGAGCATCTCTTCCTGGCTCTGGAGGGGAAGGTGGGACATTGCCAGTGTCCTGGAGAAGCTTGTTGTGTTGGCTTTCCTGATGGGAACTCAGCCATCTTGATCATCGGAGGGGCTCGGGACCTCACTATTGCTGAGGATGGCTGTGGTACCATTCAGGGAAGCTTTGGTTCTTCTGAGCGTTACTTCCTGGCTCCAGTGCAGATCCCTCAGCCTGCTAGCACAGATCCTTCATCCCGCTGGCACAGACTTTCTAGCTTCCACCACTGACCTTTGGGCCTTCCCAGCACAGATCCGTGAAAAAGGCCTGCATGGGATACTGTTATGGGCTCTGGACCTCCAGTTGCATTTGTGGGAGGCATCGTTATGGGCTCTAGGTCTTCAGCTGGACTCACGTAGGACATTATTGCAGGATCCAGGCCCTCAGCTGGATTCCTTGGTCTTAGTGTGTGGACAGATTTCCTGCATTCTCTTGTATATCATTCTTTGGTGCCTATCATAAATAATCTTACAGGCTGGGGATTTAGCTCAGTGGAACAGCGCCTGCCTGGCAAGCACAAGGTCGTGAGTTTGATTCCCGGTACCAGAAAAAATAAATAAAAATAAAAAATAAAAATAAATAAATAAATAAATAATCTTACAGGTATGTGTCCTGTATTATATGCTTCCCCTTGCAAAAATAAGCCCCAACCCAGCACAACTTTCCTTAGTGAACCTGGTTTACTTTATTGACTCTTGTTAGTTGCCATTTGGACATTTGCAGACATCACAGTGGCTGGTGGAAGCACATGGTTCATCAGTGCCCACAGTGGCCCAGTTGCAGCCGTAACCATCAGACGAGATGGTTAGAAGTGAGGTACAGGTCCCCAGTCCTCTGTTGCTCCTTAGAGCTGAGTGGCAATAGACCTGGAGCTTCCTACAAGGTCTCTGCTCCTTGTAGTGAAACCATTCACTGCTTTTGAACTTACTCAACTTGGTACCAGTAATGTTTATCAGATGGCCCCAACAGAATGCAGTTTTATGGCTGGTTACAAAATATTCTTGCTCACTGGGCCCTTGACAGGATTCACTGTCCTTCAGGTACTTGGTTCATCAAGTTTGACATTTAAAAAAACTCATTCTTAGCATTTTTTGGAACCATGGACATTCATATTATCAAGCAGTTGCTAAAACGATAAGCTCATGCGATAGGAAAATGCAAATGGCACAGCCAGAAATCTTGTACCTAAGTCCATATATTAATGACTTGCCCCAAAGAAAGCATAGACTTCCTGTGGCCCATTACTGGCCCAAGGTGTTTTTGTTTTATTAGTCATGTTTGCACTGCCTGCTTACACGCCTTGTGTGGAGGTGGTGTTTGTGTAACACATCTCAATTTCTTTTTTAATCCCCTTTCTTTCCTCTCCCTCATCTCTCTCTCTGTCTCTCTCTCTCTCCTCTTCCCATTTGGAAAAGATCTATCTCCCTACTCCTATTCCCCCCCCCTGCCCCCCCGTACTGGGAATCGAACTCACCTTGCGCTTCCCAGCAGGCACTGTGCCACTGAGCTAAATCCCCAGTCCCTCCCTACTCCTATTATCTATCTTTTATTTTGTTCTCTATTTATACGTTGGATTTCTCATACAAGACAAACAAAACTTGAGTCTGGTATCAAGGTTTCTGGACCAGAGCTTAAAAACAAAGTTGATAAATAGACGAAGGCTAGGTAACTTGTTCCAACTAGAGGTAACAAATCAAATCACTCTGAGACGGGAGCTCGAACTAGAAATAAACCTGCTTAACTTTACCTTTTTTCTTCTGCTTTGGAGAGAAAGGGAGGCCCAAGTAATCAAATGGAAAGAAATGGTGTCCTCTGGGCCTGCTCCGGGTCACTGATCAAGGTCGGGAGGTCAACATCTCCCCGTTGGTTGGGAGTGACCTCTGGAGGTTGTGCAGCCGGACTGTTTTACAGCCTTCCCAGAGTTCAGGCGAGGAAGAGTGAAATGACTTTATACTTTCAAGATGTTCAAGAGAGGCTACCTGAGAATAAGAGCAGTGGAGCCAGAGTAGGGTTGGGGAATGGAACATTTTAAGGGGAATAGGTGGAAAAAGGTTAATTTTTCATTCAGAGCTTCATTTCAAAACAGCATCTCCTTTTATTGTGTGTGATTCTATACTGCTATTTTAACTGAAGTACATGCTTATTAGTTTGGTTTTCTTGGAACTAATACGCTATTGAATATTTGTTTCCGTGGGAATGGGTTATACCAGGGGTTTTCAATGGGACAGAAGCAATTTTGTCCCCCCGGGGCATTTGGCAGTGTCAGGAGTTGGTTGTAACAACTGGGGAGAGGTGCTACTGGCATCTAGTGGTCAGAGGCCAGGGTGCCACTCAGTGTCCTGCACCACTCAAGACCTGCTTGGGCACACGGGGATTCTGTCTGAAATTAGAGGAGTGGGTGCTGAGAACCATGGGGCTCCCATCTCTATTTTTGCCAAATTCTCCTAACTTTTCTCAAATGCACCATTTCACTTTAGGGGGAAGTATGCTTGGTGATGCTTCACTACTGAGGAATCAGGATCACCTGTGTGCTTTTAAAAGCAATAGCTATTTGGACTAGGGAATAGCTCAGGGGTAGAGCCCTTGCCTTACAGGTGCAAAGCTCTCAGTTCAATCCCTAGACCTGCAAAGCAAAGAAACAAACACAAAGATACTGCTATCTAAGCCACCCAGACCAATTAAATGAGGATGCCTGATCCCGGAGCTTTGCACTTTTTAATTAATTTTTTCCCTTTCCAGGTCTTTCCTTCTGAAATTTCCCTTCAATCCTTACATTTTATTAATACATGTATATGGAATGGAGCTTTACATTTTAAAATGACTAATAATCCTCAGCATTGAGTAACACTGGTGTAAAACCGGAAATCAGAACCACCTATAGCTGGTGTAAAATATCTGAAAACCGGAAGATATACTTCTGCCACTTAAGTGAGAATGTCATAGTTAGCATTGCCCCACAGCCTCCTGGGCTGGCTCAGATCTTGTGGAAAGAATCTTCCTGGCACTGGAAGTACCCAGCATCTCAGCTGCTGTAGTCAGAGTGCTGAAGTAGGAGGATCTCAAGGGACCCCTCTGGCTCAAAAGAAAAAAAATGAAAAGGTCTAGGCTGGATGTAGCTCAGTAGTAGAGCATGTGCTTAGCCTGCATGAGGCCCTAGAAGACTTTTCTCCCACTTACATATGGAAAAATGTGCTTTAAAAATGTTCCTGGTCTCAGAAAAATGGCTACAGAACAGAATAAGCATATTTTCTTTTTTCCTGTATTTTTTGATCATTTTGATGTATTTGTAGTAATGTTCAGTTTCAAGGGCCATTTTCTTATGGTGGACATTTCAGTGACTCATCAAAGATGCAGTGGAACGATTATTTTCTTTATGCAGTGTTCAATACTGTTAGTCTAAATAAACCACCACTATAATTTATCCATAAATAAAAACTAAGACGTGAAAGCACTCGTACATTGATAAGTTAAAGTGACTTTTGGAATAATTTGTTGTGGTTTGGACTTGAATATTCTGTTTTTTTCAGTGGGATGATTATTAGTCATTTTCTTATTTTTATCTTAAATTAGTGTAAGGGTCTTCCTTGCTTCCTGTTGTTTTCTATTTTCTTCTCTTTCTGCTCTTCTCCCTCCTTCTCCTGCTGCTGCTTCTTCTTTTACTCATCCTCTTTTTTTCTCCTTCTCCTCCTTCATCATCATAACCATCTTCTTTTTCTGTCCCTCCTCCTCGTTCTTCTCCTCCATTTTTTTCTTTTTCCTCTTCTTCTTCCCCTTCTCCTCCTCCTTCTTTCTTCTGCTTCTTCTCCTTCTTCCTATTCCTCTTCTCCTCCACCCCTTCCTTCTCTTCTTCCTTTACTTCTTTTCCTCCTCCTCTTCTTCCTCTTCTTCTTTTCCTCCTCCTCTTCCTGCTTCTTCTCCTCCCCTTCATCCTTCTCCTCCTCCTCCTCCTCTTCTTCTTCTACTCCTCCTCCTCTTTCTCCTCCTCCTCCTTCTTCTCCTTCTCCTCCTTCTCCTCCTCCTCCTTCTTCTCTCCTTCTTCCTCCTCCTCTTTCTCTTTCCCCTCCTTCTTCCTCTTCTCCTTCACCTCCTCCCTTTCTTCTCCTTCTCTTCTTCCTCCCCTCCCTCTCCTCCTCTTCATCTGTCTCTCTCTCTCTCTTTCCTTCTCTCTCCTCCCTTAGTTTTTCTAGCCACACCCTGCCCATAGGAACCCTCCTCAAATTAGTCATGAGGTCACAGATAGGACAGAATTAGTGTATAGTATTTGTAAATGGTCTTCCAGCCATGTGGAAAGATCACATTTCAGGGAGTTTCTCCTAAAACTCACTCAAGGAGCTGAAAAGGTAGACAGGGCTGATAGAGACCAATGAAAAGGTATATATGATCCAATGAAAAGTATGCAATCCAATGAAAAGTATATGATCCAATGAAAAGTAGCAGAAAAAGAACCTAATGCAGCTATAGAGATTTCATTCACCAGTTTCTAGTATCACGTATTTGTAACTTGCCCCAAATTTGCATCAGTCCAGACATCCATACCTGAAGCATCCATGTGTATAAGGATGGCTAAGTTACTGTGACTGTTTTTCTGACTTACTACAGCGATTAAACCCTGAAAATCTCCTCGGAGCTCGTCCTTTGTGTGTCCCTGTTGCCCTCTGTGACCTCATCCAGCCCATAGCTTTGTATGTTGTCTATATGATGCTGACCCACACATTTCTATCTCCTGGGAGAGTGGTGGCCGGAACCAGTTTCCCTGGTGTCCCAGGCATGGTGTGCTCTGCAGAAGGGCGGATGCTCAGTGACAGAGTCCAGCTGCTGGACCCTCACACCACAGGTGCTGACATCTTCTCTGTCAGTTGCTTCCTTCTCTTGCACCTGTGCCTTTCGAGTTTTTCCTGACAATGACATACTATTTCACTTGCGACTCAAGACAGCTATACAGAGTCTGACGTTATTTCAGTCTCCAGGGCAACATTTTGCTGCCATTTGAATATTACCTTTTTATTCCTAGTCATCCCCAATAATAATATTCCATTCTTAAGCCTTTTTTTCTTTGACTTCGGTTTTTGATTTGTTTTTTGAATACAAAATGCATTTAATATTGCTATGGGAGCATTGGACCCTGCATAGCTATCAGATGAACTTTGTGATCTAGTGTTGTAGCTCATTGGTAGAGCATTTGCCTATCATATATGAGGCTTTGAGTTTGACCCCTGCACCACAAAATAAGTAAATAACTGCACTTTAATAAACAATAAAATAAAAACCACATAGTGTCTGATACTTTTGCTTCACTGTATTTTAAATTTCAGAAGCAAGGGGTTGGATAAAGTTTAATTCATGGTCCCTGGCATTTTGGTTATTTTTGAAAATACACTCAGTATCCATTTAATGAATTATTCTGAATCCTGGAATGGGCACCAGCCCATGATCACCACTAACAAAGGCTAGGTCTTTTATGTTTAACCAATCCTTTTGTTTTCTCACAAGGATCCTCTAATCTATGTCAATTATTCCTTTTTTCTTTTAATATGGATTCATTGCATACACACACTTACTGACAAGTACAGTTTCATTCCAGTTACTTTTTTTTTTTTGGTTTTTCTCTGGTACCGGGAACCGAACTCACGACCTTGCGCTTGCCATCATTCCAGTTACTTTTGACTTTACAAAGAAAGTATCCTGGCACGTGTAGTCTGTGGAAGACTATTTCCACAATTATGATGACATTATTAAGATTTTAATTGAAGATATACATCTCTGTTATTGATTGATTGGGTCTTAACATTGAATTTGTCTTAGTTACTTTGTTTTTGCTGAGACATGACCTGCCACCCATAACTCTAAGGAGGAGAGGTATTTGGACTTACAGTTTGTAGAGGTTTCAGCCCATAGTTGGTTGGCTCCAAGGTAGGATGGTGTGGCAGAGGGTCCTGTCAGTGGAGAAAGATGACATAGTGGCAGCAGAAAGCAGAGAGGGATCAAGAGTGGAGGAGGGAGATAGATCTTGCCAGGCCACGCCCCCAGTGAACCACATCTTCTAACCTGGCTTCACCTACCAAAATCACATTTAGCTGTAGACCCATCAGTGGATTAATCCACTGCTGAATATCACATATCATGATCCATTCACCTCCCCAAAGTCCTCCTTATGAGTGAGGGAGGCTTTGGGAGGGGATATCTAGATATAAACCATAGCAGACTTGCATCCCTATCCCTTTTTATGTTATATTCTGTTTTTTGGGGTGTTTTTTTTGTTTTTTTTTTTCTGGTATCAGGAATCGAACTCATGACCTTGCACTTGCCAGGCAGGCGCTGTGCCACTGAGCTAAATCCCCAGCCCCTTATGTTATATTCTGAAACAAGGTCTGGCAAAGTTACTAAGTTACCCAGGTCAGGCTGTTATTTGACAACCTCTGTAATTCTGCTTTACTCTTCCATAGGGCTGGGATTGCACTACTACACCAGACTTGCAATTAATTTATTTTGACTTCTGTATAGTGCTTCCTGCTGTGAATACCTTACAGTTCATGGTTCTGTTCTCCATCAGTGGTTGTTCTGTTGGTTTCATATCTTGCTAAGAATAAGCTGTGCTGTTGTAAACTTGCTTGTTCATGAAGCTGGGTTGCCAAAGTGGAGAAGTGAGGGATCAATGTGAATGGTTACATTTTGGAGGTGCAGTCTGGATCTTTTCCAGAATCCTGGCATCAGTTGACACCCTGTGTTATGGCTTGTGTCTAGATGTCCCCCCAAAGCCTGCTGTGGTCATATGTGGGGTTTTATAGAGGTGGCTGGTGCTAGGGTATGTGATGCTGGGATTACATGTGTGATGCTAAGATTAAGGGTGTGTGCTTACTAAATTAATCCACTGATTGGTGCAGCATACTCCTGGGTGTGATAATGGGGAGGCCCTCCCAGGGTATGGGTGACACCACGCAAAGGCTATGTATCCTGGAAAGGATACAAGAGAAAGGCTGGTGGCTTCTGCTGCTGCTGCTTGTCTGCTCCACTGCTTGCTGCCTCCTGCCTGCCCTCCCATGGGCTGTTTCTTCTTTGTAATGCATCTCTTCCATGCCACCTTGCCTTGGAGCCATCCCAATATGCACTGAACCCTCTACAACCTGTGAGCTTAATAAACCTTTCCTCTTTTAAGTTAGTGTATTGGTATTTTGCCTCAGCAACGAGAAAAGTAACTAAGATACCTGGCTAGCAAAGTGTAGATAATGCCACTGATGCACAGGTTCTGCAAGATGGTAGCGTGTCAGACTTCTCTTCGGTAGCACCAAGTCAGCATGACAGACTTCCTGTATAGCCAAAGGTGTAAAATAACATCAGCTTACATTAAAATAACCTAGGAGTGGTCTAATTTTAGATACAATTTTCCTGCTCACCAGTGATCCTTTCATATGTCTTTTAGAAATGTGTTTCCTCGTCTGTTCTTGGCTGTTCATAACCTATTGTCCACTTTCCTCTTAGCTCATTTCCCTATTTTACTGATTTGTAAGAATTAACTTCACACTCTTCATTCTGTTACACTGTCCATTTTTCATATGGGGAAAATATTTTTATGAATTACAATTAGTCTCCTTTGTGTGTATCAGAAGTCTCTGTCTCTCCTCTCCTGTCCTCTCCTCTCCTCTCCTGTCCTCTCCTCTGTACTTTATTTGAGAAATATTTCTCACATTGAATTCAATCTCAAATCTACTCATTGCTTTGCTTTCTCATGTTATTCTTTTTTTTTTTTTTTTGGTTTTTCTCTGGTACCAGGAACCGAACTCACGACCTTGCGCTTGCCAGGCAGGCGCTTTTGCCGCTGAGCTAAATCCC
>NW_004955499.1:6687174-6696377 GCF_000276665.1 Chinchilla lanigera | reverse complement strand
AGCCCCTGCTTTCTCATGTTAGAGAGGGTTTGAAGATTTTCTCCCTCTCTTTTTCTGGAGGGTAAATCACTATTGCCTTTTAAAGCTTTGTGTGTAAACCTATTTTGCCCAGGATGGAGTTTCTGGCTTCAGATTCTCCAAGACTAGGGGCAGGTGTGGGGCTCTGTCTCCTACCAGCAAATGTAACGGGAGCTGTGTGCACTACACTGGCCAAGTTGCATTCTGGGAAGTGGACGGCATCGTGCGGTGAACTGCCACGCACACTTCCAGGCCTGAGTAGTTGCAGGTAGCTCTGAAACTATAGTAAATCCTATATCATACTCCAAAAGACAATGAGTAAAAGTTATACATGGAATACAATGAAGAAACTACAAAGTAAAGAAAGAAAGAACAACAATGAGCTGCATAAAGTAGACTGAGAAAATGTATGACTGTTCCAGACTCATACAAAGGATTAGCTGAAGCTCAGGAGGCTGAGATAGGAAGATCGCCAGTTCCAGGCCTGCCTGGGCAGTGTAGCAAGACTCTGTCTCAAAACGCAAAATAAAAAGGGGCAGGGAGGAAGCCCAGGAGGATAGCCTTGCTGGGTGAGATCCCAAGCACCACACACAAAAAAGGATTTTGTTGGACAGCTTCTGGAAGTAGCCATATGCTATAAAAAGAGATTATCACAGAAACAAGAATGGAAAGTGATACATGATCAAAGACGTGATAAAGCGTGGAGTAGGCTATTAAAAACCGAGACTGAGATAATGCAGAAGAGGTCTTATCTGAGAACGATCGAGAACCCTGCCTTTAGGAGGATCTATTTATGTGCAGTCAGCATGAGAAATAACTTTCCTAAGTGGGAAAGGCTGCCAGACAGAGAGAAGAGCAGGACAATTCCGGTGCTACATGCCCCAGAGGCGAGTCTCACACACCTGAGACCCCCAGCTGCTTGCTGTTGCTATAGCTTGGCTGGCAGGGGTCAGTGCAGGGAGCAAGGAAGAAGTCCCAGGAAGAGTTCTATTAGCCCCGGTGCTTTTGAACATGTGGCCAGGAGGCACATGATGGCAGGATATGTGGCCAGGCAAAGCCACTCACATCATGCAGAAAGTGAAAGAAAGAAAAAGACACCAATCCCATGATCACTTTTAAAGACACGCCCCCAATAACCTAAAGACCTCCCACTAGGTCCTACCTCTAAAACCGTGCACCACCTCCTAATGGCACTATCATGGAGGCCAAGCTTCTAACACATGGCCTTTGGGGGACATTCGAGAGCCGATCCACAGCACTCATCCAATCGTACCTTTAAAACTGCACATTTTGTTTTACATAGACTGGTTGTGTTTTCTGTCATTGGACCCTGGGAAAACTGGTGAGAAAAGAAAATGGTTAAATAAGAGTAGGATGGTGTCTGCCTGTAATCCCAGCACTCTGGGTGACTGAGGCAGGACAATTGCAAGTTTGAACCTAGCCTGAGCAACTTAGTGAATTTCTGCCTCAAAATAAATATATACATACATAAATAAATAAATAGGGCTCGGGATGTAGCTTAGTGGGAAGGCCCTGTGTTTGACCTTCAGTACCACAGAACAGAGAAATAAATACGGAAAATGTATGACTTAACTCCCCATGGCATAATTTTATGCAGCAATGCTGGTTGAGTTTTAGGGATTTCTTTTTTTTGGAGCAGGGTCTCACTATGTAGCCCAGGCTGGCCTCGAACTCACAGCCATCTTTCTGCCTCAGCCTCCCAAGTGCTGGGACCAGACTTGGCTGCTGGTTAAGTTTTAAAGATGCTTTGAGTCAGGCGCAGCACTTGACTAGGAGCAGAAAAAAGGGCCTGGCATTCCCATGTGGTGTGTGAGTTCTGGCTGGGTAACATGTTATGTATCAATGTGCAACCTGGATACCGTTGGGAGGATGAATGTTGGAGGTGCCGGGTCGGTGGATTTCTTTGTAGGGTGTCATCATTTATACACCAGAGTCCATATCAAAAATAAAGGTACTTTGACACATGGTAATGTCCTCAGACATTTTTATTCACTACAGTTTATGAGATGTATGTGTGTGTGTCTGTGTGTGTGTGTGTGTGTGTGACTGGAAGCCAGGCATGCTGTTCAATATTTCCACAAAATTCAGGGCAGTCTCATGGCAAGGGAGTATCCAGTCCAGAACATCAATCGATTGAGAAATCTTTGTATGCAGCTTATACTAGACAGGCAGTTAAAGAAACCTTTATTATCAATCTATTTTTTAATAATGGGAATGCTGTTATTTATTTGACCCAGTTGGAGAAGTCATAATTATTAATGGTTTGTACTAAGTCCTTTAGAAACACTATCTTGGAATAATCACGGGAGTTTGTTTGTTTGTTTGTTTCTTTCTTTCTTTCTTCTTTTGTCGTTTTGAGACAGGGTTTTGCTACGCCTTTCAGGCTGGCATTGAACTCACTTTGTAGCCCAGGTTGATCTCAAACTTGCCACGATCCTCCTGCCTCAGCCTCCTGAGAGCTGGAATTACAGACATGTGCCACCACACCCAGGTGGAAGTTGGTTTCTACATAACTCTGTTTTACACGAGGAAAATACTACAATGCAGAGAAGGAATTTGCATAGTGGCACGGCCCTCTTTGCTGCAGGTAAGACTTCAAGGCTAACCTGATTCCAAATTGCTCCCGCTGGCTTGAACAACCAGTCGTCCATGCATCATTTTCCCACTGGGAAGTTTGTATCACCCAACAAAACTGTTCCATGCCACCCAAAGGGACAGTCATGCAGGTAGACTCCATCATGAAATATATGGAGTGTGTCTCAATCTCTTAGTATTCTAGTAGGCAACGATGGTAAAGTCATAACTTTAAAACTGTTGCAGACATAGTGAGAATTTCAGTTGAGTTTTTTTTTTTTTTGAGGTGAGAAGAGGAATAAAACTTCAACCTAGGGCAAAAAGTCTTTGGATATTAAAGAATCAATGTGGGCACCTAGTTCTCTGAAAGCAGGAACTACTCCAGATCCCTCCTCATTAATGTCTTCTGTAACCTGGGTAACAGTGATGCTCTTTGCAATATCCTGCTGATGTGAGAGTTAACCAGTGCTCTAGTTATCTCACTTATTTTAACTGGCTTCTTATGTACAATGACTCAGGTGCATGTGTACCTGTACGGTCATTCTCAGAGGGCCACTTATTTTATCATGGTCCTCCTATATATAAGGAGCATTACTGTGCAAATATCAAAGTGTTTAAAATAAATTCTCCACAGACGCACACTGCCTGACTTCTCCCTGTCTAAAATGATCGCCACTAATTATGTGTAGAAGAAAAAGAAGCTAGCTGAACCCATCGCCATTCCTGTACTTTTTCAGCAGAGAAATTTTTTTCATGCTGCCAAGTACCACCTTTATATTAGGTGTATCCAAGAAGACCTTAGGAAAAATATACCCATGAGGAATTTCCATTGAAAGAACAGGAGCATCCCATTTACCATCCTTGATATTGGACTGCTGTCCACAGGTGTCAACAAAACATGGGTTGCTGTCTTGGTTACTTTTTTCTCGCTGCTGGGACAAAATACCTGACGCCCCAAATTAAGGAGGGAAAGGTTTATTTCGCTTACAGTTCGTGGAAATCTCAGCCCCTACTTGGCAGATTATCAGGCAGAGTAGCACGTGGCAGAGGGCTGCATCTCAGGGCGGCAGCCACAGCTAAGCTGCAAGCACACACACCAGGGCGGAATGGAGGAGGAATAGCCCCAAGCAGCTTCTTCCTCTCCCTTACATATGCAAACTATCCACCCCAGGGTGGGTGTAGCTCTCACACCCACAATCATTCAACTCTAACAGCCTACCCTTGGGCCGCAGGAGGCTTTGGGGGGGGGGGGACACAGACAAAAACCATAACAGCTGTTAAGAAATTAAAGAGCCAAGTCTGCACCTGGCCCAGCACACCTGGAAGTTAGGGTCACCATGTCACATGATAGGGTGGCTGCAAGTGTGGAGAGGACCTGGACATCCCCAGGACCAGAAATGATGGGAAGAAGAGGTAGAGAAGGGACAGAAACAAATTCTACCTTTCTGACTCTTTGCAGCACCTCAAATTCAGTCACGCAGCAGAATGTTCTCAGCTGCTTCAAATTAACCATCGGAGAATACCCTAGAATACCTGCTTCATATTAACCATCGGAGACTACCCGAGACATAAGCCAAAATGCATGTGTTTGTTTTGCTTTAATTTTTATTTTTGATCCTTCAGGGTGCTTTTCTAGTCCTCACGGATCAAAAGAGGAAACTATTAGTTCATGCCTTAGTAATGTTCCAAGTCCCGCACTTGCTTGTAGAGGGACACAGAGCTCTTCTCAAGGTCCTCGGAGTTGACTTCATCTTCAGCCGTTGGCTGCCTGTCTGTTCAAAGGAAAGCCGTCCTGTGGTTAAACCCACTCTGAATGTGATGCAGCTGGCATTCAGTGAGAGCCTGGAGTGCTTACTCTGCTCAGATCCACGTTTTGGAGTGGACAATGTAGTTCTAAAGTCATCACAGACTGAGGGATTCCTCTGCTTCCTTCACATTTTCTCTCTACTACCAGCATGTGGCGCTGTCTGCTGCCAAAAGTTGCTTTTGAGTTTTTTTTTTTTTTTTTTTTTTTATTTTTTTTTTTTTTTTTTTTTTTTTTCAGAAACCTCTCCAAATCTCTTGGTATTTACACAGCTTAATGTAAATTTCCACGGGCTTGAAGACATCAGAGCAGAAAACCCCACCTAAGACTTCCCGCGAAGTAGAATTTCAATCATTCTGAAGGGCGGCCGTGGCCTGCTTTCCATGTTTAAGACTGAAAATCGGAATAGAAACGTGATTATTTACTGGAGCTCTGCTCAAAAAAAGCGGAAAGTCCTGTCTCACAAAATTTTAAGCACCAAGTTTGCTGGAACGCACAGCATGCTTTGCACATGGAATTAGGCCACTCAGAGGTGAGGAATTCATTTCTTGTTTTAGTTAAAGGCATATCATTTAGGATTTGACTAACTTTCCTTAAGTTTCTTTAAATGCATTTATGTTCCTCCAAATGTTTGGGGACAAGACAGTAGTATTTTCGTTATGTCAGAACCAGAAAGTCACCAGTTACTTTTGTATTTTACAAAGCTCCCCTCATTTGACTCTTACATGGTATTCCATTTATATCGAGTTGCATGGGTTTTTTTCCCAGCATCTACAGCTTGTATGTAAAATCAGACATGAGAATCCTTACGATTGCATCTTGTAATGTTGCTAACATTAGAATCCGCTGAAAATTTAGTTCTGCAGCTATAGCTCCATGGCGGAGTGCTGGGCTAGCAAGGGTGAGGCCCTGGGTTTCGCTCTTCAGCACCACGAAAATGCAGACAAAGAAACCCTTTTGACGCTACAGAAGGCAATTAAAATTTTATAATCTCATTGAAGGGATAAATGTGTTCTACCGCTAATATTATCCCCACATAGGCTACGACTCTTCAGGAGGGTTGAAGAAAGCGGATGATTGCAGTCAGGTGTGATGTTTTCCTTTCTTGGTGAAAAGTCACAGTATAGATTCAATGATTTGGTACAAAAAGCTGCCATTGCCATTTATAAAATGATTACATTGTCACCTGGGAGCCCAACAGGTATAGTTCCATGGAGGTACATCCCATTCTTGCCTGAAAACATACTGTTCAGGCCAACCTGACATTTATCCACACAACGCTTTATTCTTAATTGGAACCTCGGAGAGTTTACCCCAGGAATGTAGGTATAGGGATAGGTCAATAGTCTCGCAGGGCACACTCTTCAGGTTTCCCCATGTACAAGTTTTACTCTTCTCTGAGTCTACAGTGAATTCTAGATTTGCTTTTCCACGAGGGATGGATGTACCAAGCAGAGACTATGCCCATGCCTTTCGTATCTTTATCCTTATTAAGTGAGGTTGGAAAACCTTTAAAAAGAGTTGCTAGCTTAGGCAAACAAGGAGGTGTAGTGGAGGTTAATATATTGGAGAAAATATGTCAGTGTGGTTATTATGGAATGGATTCGTAGGTCCAGTCTGCACCATTACATACACACACCCCAAAGAGCTACTTGAAACAAAGTTAAGTCAAAGATGCTGTTCAGATCAAAGCCTCAGCTCCGTTTTCACTGAGATATGTGCTTCTGAAACCTACTTTCTCTCCAGCTCTCAGTCCCTGGTTGACTCACGAGGGAATCGCCTAGTGTTTAAAAGCTGAGCTTACAATGCCTTTCCCCTAGAAAATGAGACACCAAATCTCTGAATTTGGGGTCATGGAGTCTACCTGTAAGAAGCATTCCAAGTGGATCTTATTCTCTGTGAGGAAAAAAGGAGAGAGAGCAGAAGAGAAGAAAGCTGATAAGCCAAAGAAAGCACAAGAAACAAAATAACAAGAACAAGTCCCCTGGAGTGAGGGCCTTATTTGCTGTGATTCTTCCGTGACCTAAGACAGCGACACAGTTGGGCCTACCTTTTGGTTCACGCAGATATAAATAAGACAAAGTGGGATACTTTTTGAAACTCGTTTAGATATGTTTTGTGTATTACCTCAAACTAAAGTCAATTCTTCTCTAGACAAAGTCAGACCACAGAGGTCAGGTCATCTTGGAGGAAGATATCCTAAGTTCTTTTCTTTTTCCATATTGAAAAAGGATTTATGTTCTGAAATATACCAGGTCATTTTTCCCTCTTTTATATTATTTATTAAATGTTGTGTATATGTTTATAGTACATAATAAATACGTCCATCCTGGGGAATGGGTGGATACACAGGATCACTTCCTTACTAACTGCACTGGATGAACTCCACCCGGCTTTCGGTCCTGTTCCCTTAACATACACACACTCCTAGCTTGTGGTTGATTATCAAGAACGTAGGTTGTGTCCAAACTTAGGAGTCCCTGAGCAACCAGCAGGGAGAGCTGTGTTATATGCAGAGGTGGACAGCATATAAAAAACTAGATCTTTACTGCTACCCTGACTTTACTACACTGTTTTTTCCTTTTAAAAGGAGCTTTCGACTGCAATTAAAATAAATACCCAGAGAAAGGTCTGCATCCTACAGAGGATGTCTGTGATAATTCCTGAGAAAGAAAGCAATATAACCACAAGTTTTATTTTACCGCGGGCATAGGAAGTAACCGTGTATGTTTCAGGCCAGGCTAAGTGTTCAACTGGCTAGCTGTTCTCTTTTGTGGCTTATTATGAAATGCATTTATTCGTGGAATTGAATATGCTGCGGAACCCCCCAATAGCAGCACACACTTTGCTTTAAAGAATATAGCGATCCCTTTGAGCAGTTAAAAGGCAGTTTGTAAAAGCTCAGCACGCCTGCCCTCTTTCTGGAATACAGATTTCATGATGTGACATGCAAAAATATGAGTCACAGTCACCTTATGAAGATGTGGGTGTGCACTATACCCTTGCCTCCCCCCTCCCCCCAGACCAGGTATTTGCTTTACTTTAAAACTCAAAAAGGAACACTAGGGAAGGGCCCCCTGCAGCTTGTGACAGTGTTTTTAGTAATTTGCAGATGAAAGTGACAGCATTCAGGAGGTGGTGCTGGTATTCTCCACACAAACACTTTTCCGGCCTGGCCAGGTTCCTCCCTGGTGAGCCCCTGAGCTTTCTCACAATACTGAAGATTGCCCTTCATATTTTTGAGCCTTTTTTCAAGAAGCCATTAGGATCCCTTGAGCTCAGGCGGAAAGTTTTAGGTTTCTAGCCCATGCATAAAATATTATTACACCCACATCTTATAGGTAGGATTCTGCTAGGCCTCATGCCTCATGAAAGCTCAAGGAAACTGGCTTAAAAATGATAAAGAATTTCAAGGTAATAGTGACAGCAAAACATCCAGCCAGAGGTGGGTCCTTGTAAGAGGGGTACAACTGCCCAGGTTACACAGCCCTGCGGCCTGCTGTGTCTTTAGGACCCTACGAACCAAAGGACTCTAGTAGATCTCCAGATGCTCTGATAAACACAGCAAGGCTGATGCATTCTGCTGGCCTAGCTGCTTTCAGCTGTTCAAGGAAATATGCTCATAGGGGTGTGCTTGACAAAGACTCCCCTCTAAGGGCATGGGTGGAGGGTTGGGGCAAAAACCTACACAGGTTCCATGCACAGGGAATCCGAAGTATCTGATGCCGTCTCTGAGCAGGCGCGGGACCTCTAGTCACACCAGCTGTGCTTAGCTGTGTGCCCTGTGTGACAGTGTGTGATGTC
This sequence comes from Chinchilla lanigera, assembly GCF_000276665.1. Taxonomy (NCBI): domain Eukaryota; kingdom Metazoa; phylum Chordata; class Mammalia; order Rodentia; family Chinchillidae; genus Chinchilla; species Chinchilla lanigera. The sequence continues at coordinate 6,688,156 of NW_004955499.1, read as the reverse complement.
AGAGCCCAGCAATGACAACCGGAAGCGCCACACTCCCAGAGGAGCGTGTACGTCTTTTATCTAGGGCCTCCTACCTGCGAGGTGGCTGTCACTTCGCCCACGCACGGGGTCAAGATGTGCCTGTCACAGTAGGCATGGGCTATCAGTGCTGGTGTCTCCTGCCTTGGCAAGGTTGGCCAGAGAGGGAGAATTTGTGCGGTGGAAGGGCTTTGGATAAGTTTCCAGGACGATCTCAAAGCTAACCGGGCCTACTCAAGGGGCGCCGGGCAGAAAGACACAGGGTCAGAAAGAATCCCTCTAGGAGTAACTCACTCACACTGGGCGTGCAGCGTGTGTTAGAAAAATAGACCCCAAGGAGACAAGTGCGTACCCTTAACACAACTAGCGATTAACTCTCCAGTGTTTCCCAGGTAATAATAATAACGAGGAAAGAAGGAAAGCAGGGAGGAAGAGACGAAGGAAAGGAGGAGGAAAGGAAGGAGGGAGAGATGGAGAAGGAAAGAAGGAAGGGAAAAGTGGGAAAGGATGAAGAGAGGAAGAGCAGGAGAGAAAGCGGAGGGAGGGAAGGAGGAAAGAAGGGAAGAAGAAAGAAAAGGAGCAAGGCGGAGAGTGGGAAAGCAGGCGGCCGGAGGGATGGAAATCCTGCCCGTCCCACGCTGCCCTCCTTGGTTTATGTCCATTTCCGTTTTCTTACCCTCTTCCCGCTACCAGGGCGCAGGGAAAGTGACCAGAACGCTGAAGAACCCGCAGGGCCTGCCCAAGGTGGGCAACGGGGGGACAGCAGCCGCCCCCGGGGCCATCCGTCCTTCCCTAGCCCTTCCGGGGTTCCCTGCCACCCACGAGGGCACCCTCCCTCGCTCATCCGTGAGTTCCCCTGGATGGCCGGGAGGGGCTGGGGCACAGGAAGGGCTCAGGGCGACTCTGGGTGCGCCCGCCCGCGCGCGTCAGCCCCGGGCCCCCTAGCACCCGGGGACCAGCTCCG
>NW_004955499.1:6682633-6686739 GCF_000276665.1 Chinchilla lanigera | reverse complement strand
CGGCTTGGTGGCGGCGGCGCGGCGGCTGGACGAGTCGCTGTCCGCTGGGAGCGTCCAGCGCGCGCGCTGCGCCTCCAGGTGCCTCAGCCTGCAGATCACGCGCATCTCCGCCTTCTTCCACCACTTCCAGGTACGCGCGCCCCGGCGCTGGCCCTCGCCCTGGCCCTGGCGCTCGCTCCGCCGGGGTCCCCGCTGCAGCCCTGGGGGCGCCCGCGGTGCGCGCGAGATTCCCTCCGAGCCTCGGCGGGCGCCCAGCGTGCTGCCCCGCTTTCCCTCCGCGTGGGGTGCACGGTCCGCAAAGCATCTCCCCGCGCCCGGATTCCCTGCTCCCCGGCGGCCCACGGGGAAGCAACCGGGGCTTCCTTGGGGACGGCGAGAGCGCAGTTTTGTGGACTCCCAGGGTGGCCGCGTGGGTTTGTGACTTGCCCGGGACCAGAGCGCGCGCAACTTGGCGCCGGGGACGAGTTCCACCAACTCAGGGAGCTCCGGGACGCTCGCCGCCACCGGCGCCACCACCGGGGCCCCGGGGTTCCCGAGGCGCGTCCCGCTGCCCCGGCGTTGCAGGTGTCCAGCCTGCAGGCGCTTCGGACGCTTTGAGCTGTGCCTTCCCACCTGGCGGATCTGGGGCTCGCTGGGCACCCTTGGAGATGCAGCTAGGGCCCCCGGGCCGACTCGTGTGCTCTTGGGCGAAATAAGCTGCACATTACTCAGGGCAGCGTGTGTGCGGGTTTTGGCGGCTGTGCGCGTCCCATTGGCAGCTCCAAGGATTCTGGGGGTTGTAAGGACTGGCGCAGAGGACACAGAGCAGCAGGAGATGGATAAGGACATCAGGACGCAGGGGCAGCTCCTGGACGCTCCGGGGAAGAATTCCCGAGGCCAGGGTCTCCCCTAGCCCAAGTGCGTTGTTCCAGCTAGAGGGTGCAGAAAGGTGTGTGTGTGTGTCTCTGTGTGTGCGCGCACGCGCGCGCGGGAGGCTCAGGGAGTAGCACTCCTGGCGCCTTGGACCCTGCACAGTAGCGAGGACCCCTGGCAGGGCTCGAGCAGAGCTCCTGGTGCGGGTAGACGCATCCCGGCAGCTCCCGGACTCCTCAGGAGCTAAGCTCTGAAGTCCCCTACTTGTGTGTCTCCTTCCTTCTTTGCTTCTCGCCTCTCCCCTTAGCTACCCACCTGTTGCAAGATCCCAAGTTTCCCCTTAAGAACAACTCTGGAGGCTGTCAGAGGAGGCTGGAAGTGGAAACCGAGCCCCCCTGCGTTTGAATAAACTGGGCACCCCTCCAGCCAAGGCCGAGTGAAGGGGGCTCACCATAGGAGGGGTTTCAGGAGTCAGAGAGCCAAGCGGCCAGAACAGGAGGTATTAAATTCAAAAGGGTGCAGTTTGGGGGTGTCTCTCTGCAGCCCTCCGGACGGCTTTCCTGGCACGTGTGCCAGACAGAGACCCGCGGAGAGCTCAAATTTGGGATCTGAAGAGCTAGAGTCGTGAAGTTGGTGTGCCTTTGTTCGAAATCAAACATCCTCGGAGAAAAGAGATAAGGACGTGTTCTCCAGCGTCTGTCCAGCAGGGAAACTCAACCCTCGCGTCCTGTAGTGAGTTATCAGGACTTCCAGGAGGGCGCCTGTCCCCGGCACCGCGCTCACATCCACCTTGAAAGTCACTCTCCTGAGAAGATGCCACGCTATTGTTTAAATAGCACCTCAACACAAAACAAAACCCGGCAGCTCCTCCCCAGGGAGGAAGAGGATCGCCCCACCACCTTTTTATTGAATTGTCAGCTGCGGTAATTTATTTGTTTTACAGTTGCAGCGGCTACAGAAGCAGTTCAGATTCAGCCAATTCCCGTGAAAGGCTTGCCTTGTGGTCCCTTGGCTTGATTTCTCTTCCCAAGAAAAACTGCTGACAGAATACACGCTGCCAGACAATCCCGATTACATTTTAATTAGCTTGGGCGAAAGAAGCTGCAAATTACTCAGTTAGGGCTTAATAACTGCTGGGTTTTTGCCTTTTTTTTTTTCAATTACTTGCAAAGCCCTTCTTGGAGGTTTACCTCTAACCTGGTAGTGCCTCTGATTTATGTAAATGGCAGGGATTCAGCTCTCTCAAAACTTGGAAAGAATAATTGGAAGGATGGGCGGGATGGGCGTCAGGATTTATGAATGGGCGGGAGGCTGGGCTGCAGGAAGTCTCCGGAGGAAGCCATTGGATCTGTCACTCCACACCTCCACACTGTGCAGGCTCAAGGCCTCTTTTTAAGGACGGGAGAAAGTCTGCCAGCATGCAGCCTGGGTGCCGGCCAGGTGTGCGAACTGCCACGTGTGGAAGCTGCCAGGCCTCCCTGGGAAGCATCCAGCCTGCGCAGTCCAGGTGCACACAGAGACTTGGATTCCTTGGGGACAGCGACCAGCTAGAGCAATCATCACCCCTCAGTCCTTGCCCTGTACTGCCTAGCAAGGCAGCAACTAGAAGGGAGAGCTGTAGGCAGATGTGTGCCTCTGGACACAGTAGCTATCACCCTCCAAAGCACCGGGGACTCAGTACTAATGCCTGCAGGTGGGAGAGCTGACGCTGGACACCTGATTGCTCCACACTGCCACCTACCTGGAGAAGTCGGAATTGAACGCGGAAGCATAACGCCCCTTCAAGTTCACCAGTGTGATACACCCATGGGCTAAACACTCCTGCCTTGCCGAATGAGGTGGTCGGGAACCAGGACATTCTTTGTTCTTTGATCAGGGAATAAAGAGGGGCCCTAATGCTGTGGCGAGGAAGAGGGAGGTGAGCTTTGGAGCCCGGTGGATCCGCTCTGTTCTGGTTTTTGTGCTCTGTAGATAAGGATTCTGGGCCCATCAAGGGACCTCCTTAAGTGTCAGCACCGCCCGTGCCTGGTGCTAGATGCTGAGCTGGTCTGCCAGGTGCAACCGGAGTCTAGAGTATCCTGGAGACTTCCACGTCCTGTCATGCAGGAGCTGACACTCTCTGGAAGATTACTAAGTAACAGACTTTTTTCTGGGTATGCCACAAGTACCATCTCATTTATTTTGTTATTATTTTTAATTTGTGTTAGTCCATGTCCCCAGTACATAATTTCATTCATTCATCCGGAGGGACTGGTAATTGCACATAACACATCTGAATTCTTCTTATGTCCCCATTCCCTCCCCCCTCCATCTTTTGCTCTGTTTCTTGTTTGAGAAAGATCTATCTCCCGGCTTCCCACTGTGTATGTTTTGTTTTGCTTTCTATTTATACATTTGGGTTTCTCATATTAGAGAAGCCATGCATGTGACATTGAAACTTGCATGTCTGATTTACTTCACTTAACATTATGGTCTCAAGGTACATCCATTTTCCTACACGTGATTCAATTTTATCCTTCTTTATGACAGAGTAGTACTCCATCATGTATAAATACCACGTTTTCTTTATCCATTCATCTGTTGATGGACATATAGCCTGCTTCCAAGATTTAGCTATTGAGTTGTGCATCTATAAACATGAGTGTGCATGGATCACTGTAATATGATGCCATTTCCTCTTTGGGAAACACACCTAGTAGGGGAAGAGCTGCAGAGAATGGCATTTCTAGTTTCTTTCTTTTTTGAGGAATCTCCACACTGATTTCATAGTGGTTGAAACTCCATCTCATGTAATCTGAGCAACAGTACATGAGTCAGGTATTAATTTTTACCCTCTTAAAAGAGATAAGGAAACAGATGCTGAGAAGTTTGGTTAGTCACACTATGACCACTAGGTAGCAGAGTTCACAGTGAGGGTGGCTTCTAGTTTTTCATTTTGGTTCTGGTTTTAGAATTTTATTCTTCAGGTGGCTAGTCTGCTTCAGGACTGACAGTCTAATTTCCAGGGCTGGTGCAAACTGAGGACATGGTACCTCTTTATTTAGATGGTAAGGGATGTTTGTTCAAGGAACTAAAGCACAGAAGTATTTCTTCTACAGCTCTTCTCTTGTGTGTCTGTCTGCCTGTCTGCCTGTCTGTCTCTTCTTTCTTTCTTTCTTTCTTTCTTTCCTTCTTTCTTTCTTTCTTTCTTTCTTTCTTTCTTTCTTTCTTTCTTTCTTTCTTTCTTTCTTTCTTCCTTCCTTCCTTCCTTCCTT
>NW_004955499.1:6669643-6682418 GCF_000276665.1 Chinchilla lanigera | reverse complement strand
TTGCTGCTGAGCTAAATCCCCAGCCCCTACTTTTTTAATTTTAATTTTTAAAATTTTGAGATGGGCAGGTCTCCCTAGGTCATTAAGCTGCCAGGCTGGATTCTAACTTGTGATCCTCCTGCCTCAGCCTCCCAGAGTGCCGGCATTGTGGGCATATAACGCCGTACATCATCATCACATGTTGAATGTGCTATATGCTTTTCAGTGTTGCTCTCAGCAAAGAGACACTGAGAAGTTGAATGATTTGCATGAACTTTGCTGTTCGTCGTTACATTGTGCAGGGCTGGTTTTACAGGCAACTATGAGAGCATTTAACAGGGATACAGTGTCGCCAGCACTGCGCCACTGGTATCTCCTGCTTCACACTTGAAAGGCTCTAGTTGTGGCTGGTAGAGGACAATCAAGGCAAGTCTGGAAGGAGAAGGGGAGATTCCCTCAAGGTGCGTGCCTGCAGGCTGCTGCGCGAGAGGGTTGTGCAGATGCTTGAGGTCTTGGGCATACACATTTGCCAAGGAACGAAGCTGCCTTGGGTTCTTCCCCTACCAGCCGCTGAGCCAGTGCCTGGTGGGAAGGTGAGCCAGGCAGCTGCCTCCCTGTGACCAGATGCACTCGGCACAGCAGATGGGAGACCCTGAGTGATCACGGAACTCCCCCGCCCTGGGCAGCCCAGCCCAGCCGGCTGAGGCAGGGCAAGCACCATCTTTGTCCCTGCTGATTCTAGACTCTAGTTCGCCACCCCTCAGATGCACCACGATGCCACCAGCATGGATGGGGACAGACAGCCCCTGCCCCAGGACACCAGAGAGCACAGGTGCCCAGCCCTGACCTTCCTGGCGTCCGTGCCCACAAACAGGTTCACGCAGTTGGCCCCACACTGTCACGTTACAGGGTGTGGCCCGCAGGCCTGTGGGCTCTCAGATGCCAGGGGATGGCAGGATGGGCAGCCCTGGAGAGGGGAGGGTGCAGTGGGAAGCAGAATCATGTGTCCTGAAGGTCACACTGTGCTTTAGGGACTCACACGGTGCACCCTTCCCCAAGACAAAATCATGGGGGATTTCAACATGGTCACTGCAGAGCACAAGTAAAAGTGGGGTGACCGCTGAGTGTGCAACCAGCAGCAGGGGCAGCCGTCCTTCATCCAGGAAGACAGTCCTGTGTCTTGTATTTCCAGGGTACAGTCACCTCGGAGGATGTCAGCATGCTTAACATGGTGGTGGGCCTAATACCATCGTGCTGCTGACTGGACTCCCTTGGGACACAATTACCCTACTGTGTTCTCCTCCCCTCCCCTCCCTTGCTCTCCCCTTCCCTGCCCTCCTCTCCCCTCCCCTCCCCTCTCCTCTCCTCCTCTCCTCTCCTCTTCCCTCCTCTCCTCTCCTTTCTTTTTTCTTTCTTTCTTGTGGATGGAACCCAGGAATTTCACACTGAACTGCATTCTTAATCCACCCAGTTGTTAAGAAAAATTTTTGGACAAGTCTTAGAACACTAAAATGAGTCCATTAACTATTAATAGACCTTGATCTGTTCTTTCTCTATCCATGTTTTCTCAAAAGGTGCTCAAGAACCCAGGGTTTAAAAATAAATAGTACCACTGTGTCTAAGAGGAGAGAGAGTGTGTGTGTGTATGTGTGTGTGCGCACATGTGTGCATGCATGTGTGCATGTGCAAGCATGTGCATGTGTGTGTGCATGTGCAAGCATGTGCATGTGTGTGTGCGTGTGCAAGCATGTGCATGTGTGTGTGCACGTCTGCTTTTTTGCAGATCTTGGCAAGGCTCATCGACAAAGTGGATGGAATCCTGCCTAAGATAAGTAGCAGGTTACTGGCAGCCTTGGCCCCAGGGTTCTAGAATTTTATTAGTCTTAAGAGCTTCTTGCTTCATGGGGACATTATTCACCCTGGAAAGACCACTGATAGACCCTTTTAGGTAGCTGATTAGAGATCAGAGGTGGTAATTGGAAGCTGTTTGTTTTGGCAAGCAAGCGGGAGAACAGAGCCAGTGGTGATTAACTGGCTCTTCTTAGAGAAACAATCTCTCCCCCAAGAAAAAGTAAACAAACAATTAGAGCATCCCCCCGCCTGGCTCCCTCCCCGCCCAGCCACAGACCTGCCCCAGGCACACGGATTTCAGAGGAGTGCTTTCTGGGTGACTCTGTCTAACTTGTAAGAAAACCCTCGCTTTAAGGGTGTGCCACTCACTATGGGCCAGCACCCAGAGGCACGTGAAAAAAGGCACTACGTCAGGTGTGCCCTTGGGAGTTATTTTTATTAATGCCTGTTTGCCATACACAGTTATGCGTTCAGCTTGTGAGTTTGATAGATGATGATATAGATAAAGATATAGATATAGATGATATACATATAGACACAGACATAGATATAAATAGATCTTAAACAATTTTTACTACCCCTTTCTCTCTTGCTCCTTCCCCAGAATTCCTTCCCTTCCCCAATGAAGTCTCTCTCCCTGTTTCTTAACATGGTTTTTACTTTGCTCTTTAAATTCTTTCTATTCTGGGTCTCTCACAGTAGAGAGACCATGCAATGTTTAACCTCCTGTGACTGGCTTATTTCATTTAGCATTATGGTCTTAAGAGCGAGTCATTTTCCTGCTAACGTCTCAAATTTATTCTTCTTTACAGTTGGGTTAGAAATATATATATAATCTATCTATATGTAATCTATCTATATCTATATATATGCTACCATTCAGCTGTTGATGGATATACAGTATAGGTTGCTTCCATGATTTAGCTAGAGTGGGTTGTGTTCTATAAACATGTATATGTATGGGCATCATAGTAGTTCTTTAGGAAAAATACCTAGAAGGGGAACGGCGAGGTCAAATGGAATTTCTATTTTTAATGTTTTGAAGACTCTCCACACTGATTTCCAAAGTGGATGTACTAGTTTACCTTCCTACCAGAACCTATAAAATGGTTCCATTATCCCCATAACCTGGCCAGCAATTGTTATCTTTCTTTTTTGTCTATCCTTTGTTTTCATTTTTTTATTATGAAGAGAATAAAAAACAATAATAAAATAATAACAAAGTAGACAAAAATAAAACAAAGCAAAAACAATAAAAATGATACAGGGTTTCAGAGAAATGATAGGAATTAACAGTGATTGTTATATTACATATGGTTATCTTCAGTGAAGTTGCTCAGATTACCAGATGTAAGAATGCAAGATTGATCAAACCATTAAAGCAAATAAAACATAATGAAAAAAAAAAAACATTAGAAATGATACAGAGCTTTACCAAACGAGGTGGTAGCAATTCACCAGTGGTTGTTATATTGCATATTGTTGTCTTCAGATTAGTTGTTCAGATTACCAGATGTAAACATGCAAAATTGTTTTTTGTTTTTTTTTTCTGTTTGTTTGTTTTTCTTCCAGTACCAGGAATCGAACTCATGACCATGCACTTGCCAGGCAGGCACTGTGCCACTGAGCTAAATCCCCAGCCTGCAAAATTGTTTTAGAAAAGGAAAAATTTAAACATTAATTGTTCCTTTCAATAAACCATTTGAGTCCTTGATAATGGCCATTGTTACAGGACTAAGATGGAGTCTCAGTGTTGATCTGATTTGTTTTTCTCTCTCTTTTTTTTTTTTTCTGGTATCAGGAATTGAACTCACAACCTTGCACTTGCCAGGCAGGTGCTGTGCCACTGAGGTAAATCTCCAGCCCCTGATTTCTTTTTCTCTAATGACCAAAGATGCTCATTTGTACTTCTGCAAAGTGTCTGTGCATTTCAATTGCCCATTTTTTGATGGATCCTTTTAGTTTTGGCAGTCTACATTTTTGGAGTTCTTTATATATTGTAGATACTAGTCCTTTGTCTGGGGAGCAGTTAGTTTGTATCTTCAGCTAAGTTTCTAAGAAGTTCTGAAGGTGACCCACTAAAATATTGAGCTATTTACAGCAATTTTTATGTTTTTAATACAAATATTGTATTAACATCTTCTGGGAAATTTCAAAGGGTAACTTCTTTTTTTCCCTGTAATGGGAATCGAATTCACGACCTTGCGCTTGCCAGGCAGGCACTGTGCTGCTGAGCTAAATCCCCAGCCCCAAGGTAACTTCCTTTGACTATAATATGGAGCATTTTAAAAGCACAGTAGAGGGCTGGGGTGTAGCTCAGTGGTATAGCACATCCCTGATATGCTCAAAGCCCTGGGCTCCATCCCCTGCCCTGCAAACACAAAACACACAGAAAAAAAGCACCCCACATGCATAGTAGAAAATATACCTATTGATTCATTCATTTCTTTGTGTATTGCATGAATTACATATGCATTTATGTATTTTATTATTCATACATGTGTGTACGTGTGTTTGGAGGCCTAAATTAAAAGGTTAATGTTGCTGGTGCAAGAGTTTTTGCTTTTAGAGTTTCATGCTAGGACAGGGCTGGGGATGTAGTTTAGGAATAGAATGCTTGCCTTGCATGCATAAGATCCTAGGTTCAATCCCTGGCATCAAACATAATGACAAATTTAATCATTAGTTTGGAAGTTACAATATTTATTAGAAATGGATTCACTAGGCTTCATGGTAAGCTTACATGGTATATTTCAGTGAATGGGTGTTAGTCCTCACGGATAAGGTACAAAAACACAGGAAAAATTCACTGGGTGCCAGTTTAATTATGGCAGAAATGGAGAACTTCCCACATGTGTACATTATGCTTAAAAATACAGTGACTATTTACATTTTAAAAATTGTTACAGTGAAAGACACATTGCCACTGATCTCCTTCAAAATCCTCACCTTCTCTTTGGACACACTTGTCCCATGGGTCCTGCCACTTTCTGAAGTAGTTCCGGAAGTCTTCTTTCATGAGGGTCTTTATTTATTTATTTATTTTTTGGGGTTTTTCTCTGGTACCGGGAACCGAACTCACGACCTTGCGCTTGCCAGGCAGGCGCTTTGCCCCTGAGCTAAATCCCCAGCCCCTCATGAGGGTCTTTAGTTGTGCTGTCATGGCTGCATCAGTGGTCATTTTGACTTTGGGGAAGGGCCAGAAGTTGAGCATCAGATGCAGTGAGTCAGGTGGATGAGGGCACAGTACTGTGTTTTTATGAGCCTGTCCTTCTGTTAGATCACACTCAGAAGTTACATCTTTCACTGTGTTTTTGGCCATGCTTCATAAAGACTCTGAGGAAGGAGAGTTCCCAGAACTTCTTCAGAGTGACCAGAATGGTGGGATAGTGCATTCAAAGTATGAGGAGTCTACTATGAGAGAAGATGAATGGCAATTTGTCTTTTACTGTAATGCAATTTTGAAATTTAAATAAAAGTAAATTCAGAAAAATTCACAATAAATTTCAGTCATCCTTTGATGATGTGGAGTTGCTTTCTAGAAAAATATCATGTATATTTTTTCCACAGTATTTTTTTTCTTTTGAGACAGGGTCTCGCTATGCAGTTCAGACTGGCCTTAAACTTACTGTATAACCCAGGCTAGCCCCAGACTTACGGTAATCCTCCTGCATCAGCCTCCCTAGGACAGGGATGACAGGTGTATGTCACCATGTGGGGCTTTGTGGTGCACAATTTAGAAGGTGAGAGCTTGGGATAGCAGTGAGGCATATCCATGGTATTAAAGCAATTTTATTTATAAAATAGAACCAGGAAAAGTGGAACGTAGGTTGACTAAAGTCAGGATTACGAACTCAGCCACTTGTCAGCTTTTCTGTTCTATTCACTCTGGGCTCTGTATTTTGAAAACATGTTGTCTGCTAATGTGTGCCACTTATTAAGTGCGACCCGATCAATCAAAGATATCTATAACTTCAGCTCCAGGTCACCTGAGATGCAGTCTTTGTGATGTTTGAGTAGTCTCTATGGCCTCAGCTTCACACACATCATTTCTTTGGATGTTCTGGAATATTGGTAAAAGGTCACTGATACCACTTTTCTTTCCTGGGAAGCAAAGTTAGTGACCTCCTGTCACCCACTCCTTCCCCTTGGCTACTGTACCAGCTGCTAAGGGTGAAGACCTGTTCTGTTTAACAGGAAATCCTTTGGCCTGTGGTGCCAGCTTGCAAGACATGCAATGCAGCCTTCTTTCTTGATGTGGCCAAACCACCGGCCTTGCCTCTCAGTTACAGGCGTGAGAGCTCAGGGCCAGCTGAAATCACCTCTCAGTGTAGTTTGCACTCTGAGGCATCGCATAGGATGAGGTTCTCCAGTGAGACGACGGCAGTATGAGGCCCTTCCACCGCCCTCTGCTTGCTTCCTTCTTTCTGCTGAGAGCCTCCTCCAGTATATCACCTGCCCAAAAAGCCCCATTCAACTCCACTTCAAGGAAACCCAGCCTAAACCACCTTCTGAGTTGGTCAGGTTCTGTTACTAGAATAAACACTGTGGATACTCAACCTGTAAAGAGAAAAGGTTAATTCTGGCTGACAGTTGGGGAGTTCTAGTGAATGATCCATTGGCCCTGTTGCTTTCGGGCCTGTGGATGGGGTGTGTGATGTTGGGAGCATGTGGCAGGGAACACTGCTCAGCCCATGGCTCAGCGTGAAAGAGAAAAGAAGTCAGTGCCCCACAGTCCTTCCAAGCCACGCCCCCAATGACCTCACTTCCTCCCACTAGGTTCCACCTCTTAAAGGCTCCACTACCTCCAAATAAGACAACTCTGGAGACTGAGTCTCTCCCACATGGGCCAGTGGAAGGCACTGGATGTCCAAACTACAGCACCTATCTGCAGAGATATCCTGGTCCATAGAATACTTTTGTCTTTCTTTCTTCAGATTAGGCAACTTGGTTCTTATAGACGTGACTCATTCAAGCATATTCAGCTACAAAATCAAAGTAAAAATATCAGCCACCTTTCACCACTCCCATCTCAGAGTTTTTCATTACTATTTGGAAAAAAAAATAATGAGCGTATTCAAATTTTAAAACATCCACATAAAGAAACTAAGAGTTATAACATTTTCTGTTATTTGAGTTAGTTTACATCTCCTGATGATTTCTGTAAGAAGATTTCAAATCTTGGGCTGTATATATCTATATCTATGTCTATGTCATCTATATCTATATATCTATATCTACATCATCGGTATATCTATATCATCTATATCTACATATAACTCCAATGTATATATATGCATATACCCAATATATATACATAAATATGCTATACATATCCACGATATATCATGCTCCCTCATTGCCCAAAATTCATTGAAATGTGAAAAATACATAATATTCAGGAGAGCTTGAAATAGTTATATGGTAGGTACTGGATGGGGCTAGCAGATCTCTTTAGCCACACCACTTCCTGGAAGGTCCAGGAAGGTGACATGGATGACCCATGAATGACAAAATAGTTTAGATATTAGCCAGCTGTGATGGTTAAATCTGATTGTCACCTTGATTGGGTTGAAAGATGCTTGAGTTGTGAGGGTGGTAACATCACCAATGATGAGATCACAGCTGAACAGGCTATTAGGTGGTGGGGCTAGGTGGAGAAGGTAGTCTGGCTCTCACATTCTCTCTCTACTTCCTGGGTGCCACGAAGCAAGGCACTTTCCTTCATCACACACTTCTGCCTCACCATAGGGCTACATGCCATGGAATGACCAACCATGGACTGAACCCTCTGAAACTGTAAGCCAAAATTAACCTTTCATCCTTATACATTGCTTTTTCTTAGGTATTTGGTCAAAGCAATGAAAACTGGCCAATAAACCAACTCTGGACTTAGTCAGCATGAAACCAGAGAGGAACTATGTCCTCCATCCATAATTGCAACTATTTTTGTATTCCTCAAAGATTTTGCATGTGATTTCAGAGAGATGAGGGTGGGCCTTTCCCTGACAGTATAGAAGGTTGGATAAAAGTATTTCTCTTTGATAATTAATACATAAGGATTTCATGGAAAAAATAAGAAGGCAATGTTTTAACATCGATGTCAGGCTATGAATGCCAGATCTGTTTTCCTCTTTAATTAAAAAACAACTGATTAAATCACTAACATACCTTTCAGATGATGCCTATGGAGTGCTGTCCTTTTAAAGATGAGACTGTACAACTCCTGTCTGTAAGGACTTACAGTCTAGTAGCAGCAAAGGTGTGTTTGGTATGGACCACTTTAGTCCAACAGGGGGTTGTAAGATGGAATTAATATTGGACAACTGCAGAAAAGGGGACCTACCCCCTCGTATTCACCTTGGTATATTTGGATATGATGAAACATACTTTGAGCATTTTCCCTTTCTTCTCACCCTCTGTACCAATCTCCTTCCTCATCTCTAACAGTCTCCCTTCTAATTTCATGCCTCCCTCTCTCTCTCTCTTTCTCTCTCCATCCCTGGATTCCTCACATGGGAGAAAACATCTGGTATTTGACTTTCAGAGTCTGACTTATTTCACTGAATCTGATGTCCCCCAGTTCCATCCATTTCCCCACAAATAGCATGATTTCATTGTTCCTATGGCTGAATAATACCGCACTGTGTATCTGAGCCATATTTTCTTTATTCCTTCATCCGTGGATGAGCACGTAGGCTGTTTCCATAGCTTAGCTATTATGAACTGTGCCCCAGTAAACACGGGTAGGCTGGCTGCATTTCTTTCAGGAATAGACTGAAGAGTGGTGTAGCTGGATCAAATGGTAGTTCTGGTTTTAGCTTTTCAAGGAACGTGGTCCTGATTTCCATAATGGCTGCACTAATTTACATTCCCTGCAACATTCCCGGGCACCCTGTAGACCACCCCGCTCCTCACCCACCACCATGAGAAGGAGGCCCAGATGTGCAGAAGGGGGAAAGAAGCTGTCCACATGTGTCTCCCAGCAGGACCCCACTTATTACAGAGTCACAGGGCAGGGCGGATTTAGCATTGCGTTTGATAATTTTCTGGGGCTGACAGAATCCCATAAAATGTCTATTTGACAGGAGTGTTATTTTTCTTTTGTACATAAGAAAGCTGAACGTCTGGAAGTGAGAGAACCAAGGCCTCCTAGCAGGAAGTCAAGCCCCAGTGGTCGCATTCCCAAGCGTTTATAGGAAGTGACCCTGCAATTCAGTGTGTTTAAGGCAGCGGTGAAACTGAGCGGGCACGTCCACTGCGGAATATGGGGGTCCCTGTATGATGAGGAAAGCACCTGCCTTCTTCTGTTGGGCTCCTGGGGCCCCTGTGTGTCACAGAGTGAGCGTTTATGGAGGGAAAAGCCTTAAAAACAATCAGTCCATCAACACCATGCCGTGAACTTGTATCCTCAAAACCCTCCTTCCACCCGGAAGAACCTGCCAAACACTATTGTCCTCAGGAGATGGAGGCTGTGAGGACCCAGCCACGTGAGATGTGCTTCCTGTCTCCAAGACAATTATTTTTTTCCTGGAGGGAAGGACAACAATATATGCAAATTGCTGCCAAGAGTTGTTGAAGTTCACAAAAAAGCACTATATTCGCGACTCATCTTTTGAATTTTTTTTTTTTTAGTGTTGGTTTTGGGGTTTTAGCCCAGGGCCTTCATACTGAGCTACATCCCTGGGCCATTACAAATTTTTCGATAATGGGGTCTCACTGAGTCCTTAAGTTGCCACGGCTGGGCTCAAACTTGTCATCCTCCTGCCTCAGCCTTCCAGAGTGCTGGGATCGCAGACGTGCACCTCCACTACGCTGTTACATATAATCACGTAACACGTTAGCATTGGTGTTCACATTTAGCAGAGTATTTTTTGTTTTTAGCCTTTTATAAATCGCTCTGATTGAAGCTTGCCCAGATTTCCACTCGTCCAATGAAATAGCAGAGTTCTCCTGGGCTTCTTGCAGAATTCTCCAGCCAATAGCTGCACTCCTGACAGATCAGAGGATGGGCTCCCGGCTAGTGAATAACAAACGGCTCTGTCTTTCAACCTTGCCCTTCTTTCTAGGCTGTTTCTGGAGTGTTTGTAAGCAGTCATTGTAGTTGTGTGTACAAAACAGCTATTCCAAGAGCTCATGAGTCTCTGGTGCTTGTTTTCCTTCCTTTTGTGTGTGTGTGTGTGTGTGTGTGTGTGTGTGTGTGTGTGTTTACACTGTGTAGTTCCAGCTTCAGAAATGCTAGACAATGAAGAATTCTTCAAAAAATGAAGAATTCTGAGGAAAGAACAATTCTGAAAATTCTGAAGGCTGCACATGCAAAGAAAATGTAAAGATGTGAAGAACTGTTTCTTTGAAATTCCCAAAGCCACTAAACATGTACTAAAGTTTTTAGTGTGCATTTCATGGACCCTTTTGTTTTAATTGTGACCTGTCATTTACCTTTTTTTTTTTACTGTTCCAGTTACAGTATTAATATCTTGTGAACTTCGGAGAATGATAATTCTGTTAGATTAAGATCTCAAAATACTATTTCTCATTTTATTTTCTTCCTTTTAAAAATAAAGCAAGAATGTTGTCACCCCGTTAAATAGGGCCATAATTCATGGCAAGCAGAATTTTAGTTCTAGTGAAATAGGTTTGCTTAATTTGCATGCACACGATCTCAAATTACCCCAAGAGAGCAAGCCTGCTCCCTGCCCCCTCCATTTTCCATCCAGTTATTATGATTACATTTGAAATTTTCCGTAGCTAATTTCTGATTATATCCGGAAAAGTGACAATTGCATAAGCCCCAAAATGAAAACATAAAACAGAGCTCATTTAATGAAGTGAGAAGCAGTACTTTTGGAGTGCAATGCATCACCTTCCGGAAATGCCATTAATCCTATAGATCCAAGGAGAAGGGAGAGCCGGGCGTGGTGGCGCACGCCTGTAATCCCAGCACTCTGGAGGCTGAGGCAAGAGGATTGTTGCAAGTTCAAGACCAGCCTGGGCTAGAAAGTGAGCTCAAGACCAGTCTGAACTCGATAGGGAGACCTCGTCTCAAAAAAGACAGGGAAAAAAAAAAAAAAAAAAGAAGGGAGATAATGGGAACCCATCTAACTTAGGGAACTTAGAGATAGTTTCTCCATAGTTCTGCTTTCACTTTACACTTCCTTTTTTTTTCCCCCCAATTCCCTCTGAGTTTCTAAGGCATTAATAATTCATCAGTCCGGAAGACATCACAGTATTTTTGGTGTTCATTCTTCTCCCCAGTGCAAATGAGTTCCTTCTCTAGAGAAAAACCAGAGGGACCACATTCTGACCTGGGAGCTTACTGACACCTTCTCTAAAAGAAAGACTGCAGGGCATCCAGAAAGTACGAATGCAAACAGAAATAAAGCTTTCTAAAGGCGGTTTCACCTGTCCGCCGAGCCCCTGCTAGGTGACTACAAACGCTTCATTCCGTGAAGGTTTACCAGCTTTTGTTTAATTCTCTGACAATGCATACTTTAAAAATACAGCTGGAGATGACAGTACTCTTTTGACATGTGTCCTATTGGTTGTTCTGTGTAGACCACAAAGGAAGATGACATAAACATGCAAACCCAAAGTACTAAGAGATACTTGAAAAATCGTGCACAGCGTATAGTGATTTGTGTCTCCCAGGTCCCTAGACACACGTCCGAGTGCTGTTGTGACAAACCAGAGCCTCACATGGAGTTGCCTTCTCCTGCAACAGAAGGAAGCAAACTCCAAGATAGTTGCCATCATGAGAGAATAATAATAATAAAATTAATAATGGTAATCTCTTGCACCATTGGAAATGTGGATACGATTTCTGGCATACCTCTGCAAACAATTTTCGTTCAGATACTCAGCTTTTTCGCACCTGTCCTTTATGGCTGGCTGCTGCATTTTGTCCCTGCTAGCTGGCCGTCTCTCTCATGAAGAGTTTTGTGTGGTAGAGAGATAACTACAAGTGGGACCACTAGTAAAGGACAGCCCTGCTCTGTGGAAGCAGCTGGCTTTACCCACTATGGTCCAACAAGCCCACCATGAAGCCATTCAAATAGAGGCCAGACTACTGGGTACATCACAGCAGAAGCTTGGGGCGTCTCTCCAGAGTAGACCCTGGTCTGCTGCTGCTATCAAATGCCAAGTCTAGGCTGAAGTTACTGACTCCTTTCTCAAAGCACGAGAAGAACTCACGAGGCTGCTTGCTGTGAAAATGTTTTGCTAACCGCTTCTTTTGAATTTCATCTGTGACACGGAAGTCCAGAGAAGCTACAAGTATGGTGGCCACCATAGAAATGGTGACTGTTTGAAGGTAGGTGCCCTGGTACCTCGGGTCACAAACTGAATTCTTTCCACATTTCTGGTTGCAAACTGAAGTTGGATAAGGTCCGAATCAAATTTCCCCAGGACGTCAACGTTGAACCTAACCACTGAATTTGGTCTGGTTCTCATCCCATGAGTCTGCCCACAGCAATGGTGGAGAGAATTAAGTCCGTGACCCAAGGTACCCCTACATTTTGTCCCTTGGTTATCCATTTTGTGTTTTCAGCCTTTTGGAGCTAGAGCTTTGCTTTTATTTTTATTTATGTATTTATTTATTTATTTTCTGGTACCAGGAATCGAACTCAAGACCTCGCGCTTGCCAGGCAGGCGCTGTGCCGCTGAGCTAAATTCCCAGCCCCAAGCTTTGCTTTTAAAGTTCAAAGTGTTTTCCCACTATTCCTTTCCGGTTCTTTCTGCGTGGGAGACTCTTCCCGAGCAGATTATGGATAGCCCAATTACGTCCTTGAACAGAAATGCATCCTCTCTCTCTCTTTCACTCCCTCTTCTGCTCCTTGTCTCCCTCAACTTCTTTCCCCTTTCTTCCTTCTTTCATTTCTCCTTCTCTTTTTCTTCTTTCTTTTCCTCTTCCTCCTCTCCTTCATTTATTCCTCCCCCCTTCCCCTTC
>NW_004955499.1:6655402-6669243 GCF_000276665.1 Chinchilla lanigera | reverse complement strand
CTTCAGTCTTCATTTATTGAAGAACTGTGGCATTTTGCCATACTTTTAACCCTTTTTTTTGTCTCTTTGAGACAGGGTCTTGCTATACAGTTCAGGCTGACCTTGAGTTCACTTTGTAGCCCAGGCTGGTCTCAAACTCGCAACCATCCTCCTGCCTCAGCCTCCCGGTTGCTGGGATTACAGGTGTGTGCCACCACGCCTGCCTTTAACCCATTTTTAGTAGGACAAGCTTTTGGAGCACTTGTCTTATTTGCAACTGCACAATTTTGTTTCTTTGTTTTTTTTTGTAGGGGTGGGGTTTGTTTTTTTTCTGGTACCGGGAATCGAACTCATGCCCTCACACTTGCCAGGCAGGTGCTGTGCCACTGAGCTAAATCCCCAGCCCTGACTGGACAATTCTGAAGGAATGACTAGGTTCCTGTTGTCAACCACTCTACCCTTCTGCAGCCAGAGCTCCGTTCCACCTGTCTGGGCCTGTGTGTCACCCGTGTGTGCCTGGTCTGGGTCTCTCTGCCACGGCGCGATCCACAGTTTGGCCTGCTGCTGCCTGCTTGTCTGGGTGACTTGGCTCTGCCCACCGAATGCCCCTAGCGTGCTGCCTGCACCAGTCACAGCAAAAGTGGCGTGTGCAGACATTGCACTCCGTCCTGGGGAGGCAGGGAGAGAGGTTACACTCCCACTACCAAGGTACAAGGCCCCCCCACAGCCTTACCAGCATCTGTTATTAGAAATTTCATTCCACCCAGCTATTCCCATTCCAGGTGTCTTCCTGAAAGAGTTAAAGGCATCCCATTACAGGGACCCGTGCACATCTGTGTTTATAGCAGCATGATTCAGAACAGGTAAATCTTGGAAACAGCCTATGTGTGCATCCAAAAGTGAATGCGCAAAGACAATGCAGTATTTACGCACGGTGGAGTATTACTCAATCATAAAGCAGGAAAATCTCGAGTCATTGGTAGGAAAACGGATGTACCTTGAGACAATGATATTAAGTGAAATAAATCGGACACATGAGCTTCAATATGCCGTGGTTTCTCTTACGTCAGAAACGCAGAATATGAATAGGCCAGACGTGGTGGTACATGCCTGTAATCCCAGTACTCAGCGGGCTGAGGCAGGAGGATCTCCTGTGAGTTGAAGGCCACCCTAGGCTATATCATGAGTTCAAGGTCAGCCTGAACTACCTAGCAAGACCCTGTCTCCCGAAAAGAAACAAAACTTCAACAAGAACAAAAACAGCAAAACACTCTCATATAAGTAAGGAACAAAATAAAAGATAGCTATAGGAAGTAGGGAGCTCATTCTCAAATAGGAAGGAAATCAGAGGATGGAGAGAGGACAAGGGGAGGGGTTAGGAAAAGAACTGATACATGTTAGGGACATGTACCAGCTCCCCAGGGGGAATGAAATCATTATGCACTGCAAACACAGAATAAAACCTGAAAAATAATAATAAGACGAATACGTGAATCTACCCCCTTAAAAAAAAAAAAACAAAAACCAAAGCCCTTAGTCTACTTCTAGTGCTTTCCCCGGACCTGTGTGATGTGTTTGTCCGTGAATGTCGGTGCTTAGATGGGCATACCTCTGTCTGCATCTTTGTGGGTCTGTCAGCTCCTCATCTCCATCTCCTCCTGCAGCCAGAGCTGGGCATCACTTACAGATGGGGACACATTTTGGGAAGGGACACAGGAAACAGGTTATAACAAAATGTGGCTGAGGGCTCTCAGGGAGTTGTCTTTCTCCTAAGTAGAAGGGGTAAACTGACAATCAGGATGACAAGGATGGCCGGTCGCAGGGTGGTTAGCACTATCCTCAAACATTAAGCTGCATGCAGAATTGCCTGTCACAGTGGTCCCTTTATACCAGCATTACTACAAGCGCAAGTCCTGCATTGCTTTGTGACCTCAGGGTGTCTTTGAGTCACAGGCAGATAGGAACTTCCCAGCACCATTATAATGTGATGGGACCGATTTGTATAACTAGTCTTTTTTCATGTTTTTTTTTTTTTTTTTTTTTGTTTGTTTGTTTTTCTGGTACCAAGAATCAAACTCACGACCTTGCATTTGCAGGCAGGCGCTGTGCCGCTGAGCTAAATCTCCAGCCCATCTTTTTTCATTTTTATGGTACTCAGAGTAAAACCCAGGGAGCGCTGAGCTATATCTCAGCCTTTTTGCTTTGAGACAGCCTCTCAGTAAGTTTTCCAGACTGGCTTGGAAATTGCCACCCTTCTGCCTCAGCCTCCTGAGTGTCTGCGATTGCAGTGTGTGCTACCTGCTGGGCGTGAGCGATGCACTGTTGACCAAAATGCCTCGCTGTGGTGCACAAGTCTGTGAGCTTTGGTTCTGCTCCGTGCCAAAGGCCCCGGCAATATAGCTCAGCGGCACAAGTGCCTGCCTGGCAAGCACAAGGTCCTGAGTTCGATTCCCGATACCAAAAAAAAAAAAAAAAAAAAAAGAACATGTCTAAGAATGGGGCTGGGGATTTAGCTCAGCGGCACAGCGCCTGCCTGGCAAGCGCAAGGTCCTGAGTTCAATTTCCGGTACCAGAAGAAAAATAAACAAACAAACAAAGGCTTCATCCTGAGTGGCTTCCTGTTCCCAGGAAATAGGAAGTAGCTGTGTATTTCCACAAGTTGGCTCTAGAGTTGCTAAAATCATCAACGCACATTCTTCTGTTTTCCAGGGACTTAGTGTCACTTGACATTGCGGGGCAGAGACAGACAGGAGGTATGTGCCTGAGCTAATCACCAAAAGGTCTTCCTCAGAATAAAGAAGTCTGGAGCAGTCCCGTAAAATTTCCCATCTCTTCTGTGCAAAAAACCAAAACAAAACAACAACAACAACAACAACAACAGCAAAATTAATGTAGATTCTGGGAGGGGTGGTACTGGAAATTGAACCCAGGGTCTTCACACTGAGCTACCACCTCAGCCCTCTTTTTTTCTCTTTATTTATTTAGAGACAAGGTCTCAACAAGTCACTCAGTTCGGCTGGGGTGGAACCTGCTATCTCTGCCTCAGCCTCCCGAGAGTGCTGGGGTTCTAATTTCTGTCTTGCACAACGCAGTTCTGAAGAAAGGATCACAGTATTTGAGGGTCAGGAAATTGGTGACTTTTAGCTGTGAGCAGTTTATCGTGAAGTGGGACCTGGTGGGTCTTTCCTGGGGGTGTGTGTATGTGTGTGTTTCATGTCTGAGCTGGTCCTGAAGTCTGATTCCTTTGGGATGTCTTTTTCAGCCATTTTTGTCTTGAGCTTTTTTCGAGAGCATTTTGCTGCTTTTCGTATCAATTTTTAACATTGTAAGGGTTTGTAGTGCCATATCTTGCAGTTAACCTAGCACCTTGGAGTTAGCTTTCTGGAAGTCCTGGCTGGTACTCACAAGGCACCCAGTAACTGCTTGGTGCTGAGAGTTCTAGGACTAAAACTGAATGATGTATAATCTGGGGTCCTCTACACTTCACAGCCTGTCTTGAGAGCATAAAAAACCAAACAAAATGTAATATAATTCCAAGAATGATTCTTTCATGTTTACTTCTGTTCATAGGACAGGAAATTTAGGTCTCTTCTATATGCATTTGTCACTTAAAGAATTCCTTTTCCTAGCTGAGCGTAGTGGTCCATGCCTGTTATTCCAGTACTCAGGGAGGCTGAGGCAGGAGGATCACAGGTTTAAGCCCTGCCTGGGCAATTCTGTGAAGCAGCAAGACCCTGTCACACACTAAGAAAGGGCTAGGGACATAGTTCAGTGTGAAGGCCCTGGGTTCAATTCCTAGTACCACCCGCCAGAAATTCCTCTTCTTGTATGGTACACAGGAATAGCTTACATAAATTTATACAATGAAATTCCAAACTCCAGATAGATGGGATTTAGTCAGGAAAGATGAAAACTATGACAGCATACCTGACTTCCCGGATGCGTGTAATTCTGCATTGACCACTTGTTCTGGAGGTGGATTATTTTTATTTTTACTCTTTGTTCCTGCATTGCAAGCTCTTTTCTTGTGCATCACATTTCATGCATCATGTTTCCTCAAGTGATTCCTCATTAGAGCACGGTATCTTTTGAAGTTCTTATTAAAGTAACCCAGAACCATGATGAATGGGCTGGAATATCACAGGAGTCAGGGTGTCATAGACAGCGAGTCGCTCCATCTTAATGTGATGAATTATTCTGCACTCCCTAATGAATAACATATAAATTAGCATAATGAAAAAATGCATATCACAGGAAAACAGTGTGACAAAACTCTGAGACTTAATAAAGCCACTTAGAGTGGGGAAAGCACGTATCCCTTGTAATTTCTTTTTCCTGTTTCAACTCTGCCCTCTCCGAATGAAACTCAGCTCAACTAAATCCAGAATCCCCAGCCTAAAGGTGTGTATTAAGCTGGTGGTTTTGCTTAAACATTAAAATTGATACAGGAAAATACAAACTCCCAACCTGAACCAAATCTGGGACTAGCTCGTGTTCTCTAAAATTGAAGAATGAATTTTAGGAACAATGGTGATTAAGAGCAGAATATATTTATTGAGGGACAGAAAGCTTCTGTCCAAGAGAGCTACAGAAGGGGGCCCGAGTGGGTTGCCAAGGACCTTGCCCTTCCCAGGGACTTGATAGGGCAAAACCACGAGGTGAGGCGGGTCCAAGACAGAGGGAACATGGGGAATTACAACGTGGGTATGAAGTGGGACAAAACTATGGTCAGCCCATAATACCACAGATATAATCATTCAGGTAAAATTGATTAAATTGGGATCAAATGGGGAAGTGAGTCACGTAGCAAGTGGGCATGTATACAGAACGGGGGCTTCTCCTGTAGGGGGCTGAGCTAGGCTAGTGACTTTCCTGGCTTTTTCAAAGTGATTGTTACCTATTTAGAATATCAGTCCCTGATGCCCACACCTAGGGTGATATGTGGATGCGTTTGTTTAGTCCTTTGTCTTGAGGTCCGGCCCACAGCAAATACACCTCCATTTGCAAGGAATCTTGTCTTTCATGTTGGCTCCTTCGAGGGCCTGGCCCTGTCTGACTGTCTGTAATATTTCCGTCTAACTCACCTGCCTATAGCAAAATGAGTATTTCTAAGATTTCCTGAGTATCTCAGGATGTGCTGCTAAATCTTTGGTAGGAGCGCACGGGAAGATGACGGTTATCATTTACAGGGCAGCCTGTGCCTATTCAGTGCCCACTTTTTAAACTGCTTCTGGTGGTAACAGCAGTGCTTCCCAGTCCTTGGTGTCTGGAAATACCTTCTCTGCAGCTACACTGAATGCGTGCCAGTAATTAGCTTGATAACTTAAAATTAATCCGTAACCTCTACCCGCACGCAGATACCAGGCGGTAATGTGCCCCGTGAGAATAGCTGATTATGCACACAACAGATTGCGGCTGTCAGACATCTGTTTTGAAAAATACTAGGGGGATTTGAGAGTAAGGGCCTGTATAGTCGGCTTCGCTCTCCTCTCTCTGTGGCAATAAATAACATCACCCAGAGTTGTTCTTCATGAAGATTATCACAGGCAAGGGGAGACCAAGGCGCGGCGGAGAGGCTGGCTCCGTCCAGACTGCACTGCCTAAGTTCGCCTGAGCCCACCATGTTCCCAGATCTTGCTATTGCACAAGCGGAAATGTGTGCAACTTGGCTGGCAACTGTATGAGCACAAATGTGCTCCACATCCAAAATGCAGTTGCTGACAGGCTGGATCGTCTTTGTCAGTGCCTGAACTCTTAGGAGACACCCAAGCAGGCTACGCGCAGGACCCTGGGGCCTGCTTGGTGAACTTGGAAGGGAGAAGAAAAGAACACCTGCAGCCTTTTACATGAAGTCACGGATACCAAAGGGACATGGACTGTCCTCGGCTCTGTTGAGGGAGGATCCCATACTGCAGCATCTGGCCGATTCCTGCAAACACAGCTTGCTGCACCCCAGCCCCCAGAGAGAGATCTGGGCTTTGGAAGGTATCTGATGATTCATCTATCCGGCTTCCTGGGGAGGCCAGCATGGTGGGTTCAGGACCACCCTGCGGGGCCAGAATCACAAACCCCAGTGCATTTTATCTGTGCTTCTGAACACTTGCTATGCATTGAGGTCCCCTAGTACCTTCCTGTGGTTCTATGAATGTTCCTGACACGCTCGTGGGACTCAGGGGGACACATTCACTGGGTTCTTACCAGAAGCATGTGGAGATTTAGAGGTTGAGGGCTTCAGAAAGGGATGTGGCAGGGTGGCTCCAGCTTAGCTGTCCAAAGCTCTCCAAAGCCTGACCATTTTCGTTTTGATGGAGACTTCATTGCCCACCACTGAGCCGTGGACAACCGCGCCCGAGTGTGATCGACTAGAATGTAGTGTAACAGTAATGGGACCCGAGGGCAGACCAGCAAGCCTGGTCCCTTGAGATATCCCTTGGCTTCTTTGCACAGCATTCCGTCCTCCAGGGTATAGGGCCAAACCCCTTCTGAAATGGGGTAGGTCAGAGAATTGGTATGGCCAGCTCCAAGTCAGAGAGGCTGCAAAAGATTAGAGCTTCTAACTAAGTGTGGTGGTGCACACCTGTCACCCCAGCACCCTGGAAGGCAGAGGCAGGAGGGTTGCAATGTACCACCCCTGCCAGGACAGCTTGAGGACTTAGCAAGTTTCTGTCTCAAAATAAAAAAAACACAAAAAGTGGGCTGGAGATGTAGCTCGGTGCTAAGGCCCTCAGTTCAATCCCTAGTAGTATAAGAATAAATAAATAGTATTAGATTTTCCATGACCCAGCTTGGAGAAGAGAGAATCTGGCTTCTACAGCCTGCTTTGGGGAGTCAGGAACCTGGGACAAGAACCGTATCTTAATGTCATACTGTCACAGGCCAATGGACTACCACAAGCTGAAGAAAATCACGGGGCAGAATTTCCTGGAGTCTTCGGACAGAACACACATCTGGTGATACCTTGATCTGCCAGGGACTGGGACAACTGCCACACTACACATTACTGTGAGACTACACATTTATAGTGTTCTGTCAACCACCAAGTTTGCAGTGCCGGGTTAAGAAAGCAATAGCAATAGTTAAGAAAGCAATATTTATTCTTTGGACTTTACACAATCCTAAGAAGAGTATTATGTAGCATTGGGCTTTCTTATTCCCCGCAAGGGGCTGTTTTGCTAACTGGCCCTGTCACGGTCCTTCTTGCTAAAATTCTCCTTGATAGATTCTCTGTTGTATGAATTTCGTTTAGTGCCACCTTGCATTACAAAACGGTGTGGATTCTTTACTGTTCGAGGACATGGTGTCCTTGGAAAGACTTGAAACAGCCGTATGATGGAGGCATTCATAAGACTGCACATAAACATAAGTAGAAGGCCATTTTCCCTGTTATTATATCAGAGCTTGCCTCAGTCAGCCCCTTGGTGAAGTGTGATTAATCACTACCCTCACTGAGCTCCAGATGTTCCCGGGACCTGCCTTCACGTTATCAGCAGCCTCTCCAGGATGCAGTGTCCCTGTGAATGGTCTTTACAACGGGCCAGGTACACTACAATTTAGGTGGGCACAGGGGGTCCTCATAACATCTTATGGAAACATTATTCCCTTCATTGGGAATAGAGGAAATTCAGGTTTTTTTTTTTCTTTTTCTGAAAGCGCTCAACTTATGATGAATGAGTAACCTAGAATGTGAAAGAAAGTCTTTTGCTTCCAAGTGAAATGTGCTTCCCATTAGAATATTCTTTTTGCGTCAACAATATTTGAATATTGTTTGGCTTCCCGAGGCCCAGTTTACTCATTTTCCAAGGTAGAACATGGATCTCGAAACTCTCTTAACTTTTGTGTTTCTCCTGACCTGGAGGTTTCCTTAGAAATGTGAGGTACCAGGATGGCTGATGGCTTTCGTGCGTTGCTCTAATATAGGGAAATGATGGACCCAGAGATTCTGCCCCTGCTGCGCTGTGGTGCTCACGGGGGTTTGTGCTGGCATCAGTATGTGCATCCCTCCTCCAGCTGCACTCCACACTCCCCTTCTCCCGAGACATCAGCGAGCGTTTGCTTTTTAAAGTTCTTCATTTCATGCTCACCTTCAAGATTGGAGATGTTTGTGTTACTGTCTTTGGTCCTGCCTAGACAATGTGCGTGTGGCCTTCCTTCCTACACTTGGACAGCAAAGATGTCTAAATTATCTGTGCTGTTTTCCTCTTCTGGGTTTGACCCTTTTTTGTTGGCATGGTCAGCATTTTAGCAAGAGTTATGAGAGGATTAAGTTCATTAGAAAATGAGATGTTTGCAGGCAGAAAATCTAAACTTTAATCCTATAACACTTCTCATGTCTTTGCCCTTGAATTCACTTGAGAGACTGCACAAGGGATTCAGGGATGGAAAAATGAGAAAGACAGGGTAGCAGGGTAGAGGGACAGTGTAACCTCTTTCCCATGGAAAGTTCCTTGCATGATGAGACGATGATATGTCATTAACGAGTTACATTTGTCTTATTTTCAGCAAGAAAATGGAGTAAATGATCCTCTTTGTTTCTCTCTAATTTGTAATTGTACAGTATCATCTGACTCAGAATTCTGCTGTTTGCATACATTCAGAGTGGGTGTTTGGGACCACATTCCTTATCCTGGTCATACTGAGAAATCAGACATGCCCTTTATTGGTCTTATACTTTCAGGGAGAGAGATTGGTTCAAAGGTCTTCAGTCCAGATGCTTTGCAAAGAACCAGTGATCAACAGTAATACAGAAATCGTACTCAGTGAGCTTTGAATCCTACATAGCCCATGAAATTAACTATGGGGAAGTCAGGATTCTCAAGTCATTGAGAAATTTTGATAAAACCATGCAAAAAGTGGTTTTACACCATTTATGAATCCAAGCAGGGATTGTACACTATTTTTCCCAAGGTGACTGAGGTTCAATCCCAAAGTAGCTTAAAGATCTCAACAGGGCACTGTTTTGATAACTGGCTATGACACTGTAGTTTTTGCTAAAAATTCTTGGTAAATTTTGTGTGTGTGCATAAAATGTGCTACCATTTGTAAAACACAGCGGGAACAAACAGTCAAAGAAATAAGACCTAAGGAGACTCCCAATTGCTGCTGATCATTGTGTCTCTTAAAGTTAGCCAGTTGTAGTCTTTCCAGAGAATTATAATAAAATATTGTGTTAGGTCTCTATACTGTAACAAAATGCCTCAGGCAATCAGCTTATCAGGAGGAGAGGTTTATTTTGGCTAGCAGTTTTGGTGGTTTCAGTCCATGGCTGGTTGGTCGTTCCCATTGTTGTTGCACCTGTAGAGAGACAGTTCCTCATGGCCAGAGGGCATGATGGAGCAAAGGTGCTCATCTCACAGCAGCCAGAAAGCAAGGAGAGGAAGAGGTGGGGTGTAGTGGATTGACCACTGGTGGTCAACTTATAACCCCCAGCTGAACTGAGTAAGCATGGTGCTGGGTGTGGGAGGCCCACCTGGGGATTCTTGCCCACAGCATACGAGGCAGAACTGGAGAAGAAAAGGGTAGGCTGTTGGGAGCAGAGAAAGGCTGTTGGAGCTGGTGGAAGCTGTAAGGAGCTATTGGTTCTGTTGGAAGAGCTTGCCATGCTGACTTTCCTGATGAATTTGGCTGTTTTCATCCTCCAAGGAGCTCGGGACCTTGCTGGCACTGAGAATAGCTTTGGTTCACTTTGGTGGAGCTCTGGTCCTCACCTTGAGCATCACTTCCTGGCTCTGGAGGGGAAGATGGTACACTGCCAGTCTCGTGAAGAAGCTTGCTGCACTGGTTTTCTTGATGGGAACTCAGCTGTCTTTACCATTGGAGAAGCTCAGGAGGTCACTGTTGCTGAGGATGGCTGTGGTACCTTTCAGGGGAGCTCTGGTTCTTCTGAGCATCGCTTCCTGGCTCTAGTGCAGATCCCTCAGCCTGCTAGCACAGATCCTTCATCCTGCTGGCACAGACTTTGTAGATTCCACCACTCACCTTTGGGCCTTCCCCGTGCAGATCTGTGAAACAGACCTGCCTGAGATACTGTTGTGGGCTCTGAGCTTCCAGTTGGATTTATAAGAGGCATTGTTATGGGCTCTAGATATTCAGCTGGACTCATGTAGGACATTATCCTGGGATCCAGGCCCTTAGCTGGATTCCGGGTCTATAGTGTGTGGACAGATTTCTTGGACTCTTTTGTATGTCATTCTTTGGGTGACTATTATAAATATCTTATAAAATATGTGTCCTGTATTATATTGTGTTCCCTTGCAAAAATATCCCCCAAACAAACACATGGGGTCAGTGTCTTTGGTGGGGTCGGTGTCTTTGGTAGTGTCAGTGTCTTAATAGCCACTGCTTGGGCTTGCCCCCAGTGACCTAACTTCCTCCCCCTAGGACCTACCTAGTAAAAGTTCCACCCTCCCCCAGTATCACCATGGACTGTCTTTCAACATGTGGGCCTTTAGGAACATTTAACCCATAGCATAGCAATACATAATTAAATATTATGCAAAGTCTTTAAATAATTTTTCTCCTTCTCTGTAGGTCTTTCCTTGTTTTAAGTTTTTGATGATTTCTTTTCTTCATAGGAACTTTGGAATGCGGATGATGCTTGTTTTATTTGCAACAGTTCCATGGTTCCTTTCAATTATTTGGTACACACCTTTGTGTCAAAGTTGCACAGGTAAAAAGTAACCGTCATTAACTATGTTCTACTTTGGCAAATATCTTCAAGAGATCACAACTCCCCTACTTGCAAGAAAAATGTGTTAAGTTAAGGTGAAGCTGTTGTGTCCCCTGAACCAGGCTGCTTCATTGGCAAAGAGCTTGGCACTTGAAATGGGGAGACATTTCCTTGGGCTAAGATGCTCACCAGCTCTCTAGGTGTTTGCCATGATTGTACCTTCATCTTCCACTATTGGGGAAATCCGCTTCCCTGCCTCTGGCCCACTTTGTCATCGTCAAGTTAATTCTTATAACACCATCCTCTTTTCCCGAGGAACACACTTCCTTTTTCCTTCCCTTTTCAAAAACTTGACTTCCTTCCAAACCCTGTCAGCTGAAGATAGCACATTCCTCACCCTTGGTATATACAGGTTGTGGATGGTTGCACAGGTTGAGTTATATGAAACAGTTCCCAGGATCTTGAGATTTGAACCTAGGACATTACGGGGTGCTCTCAGGGCTAATCAATCATAGAGAAAAGAAGGGACAGGAAAGAAGTGGCATGGGGTAAAATTAGGAGATGGGCTGACCTGAAATTGCAACAGGCTGGATGGATCCCGTAGCACTCTTGGAATCTGACACTACCTTGACCATCGTCTTGACTTGGAGGAGGAGCAGGTTGGTTCTTTGTACCCCGTTGTCAACTGGTGATTAAATGATCTTGGACTTCCCCTTTTAAAAAGTGGCCTTGGGCCTGGCAGTCTGTTGTGCCATATCTAGGTAGAGGAAGAGGGAGTTTAGCTGTGAACTCTCAGCTCTAACTCTCTCAGTAGACAGGTGGACGTTCATTTCAGTTACCAGCTATGGGTGCATTTTGGTCACGCAGGACATTGTCCACTACCAACAAGCACTTTTTATTTTAGCTAGTACTATAACAAAATTCTTTTTGTGGGGGGGGTGCATATAGTCACAACCCCTTCACATACCTTGGGCCTAGTCCCCAGTTATAATTCTCTTACTGTAGATATTTTCAACTATGTCTCCATTCTGAGTTCAAGCACCTACCATTTCAGTGCTTTTCTTCACGCTATACAACTGCACTGTACCTTTCATCACACATGATTTATTCCACAGTCCCTCAAAATTCTGACAGCTGAGTGACTTAGTACTTACCACCTCTACTTCAATATGGGAAACACCTAGGGCACTTACTGCTCCACCGATTCCAGATCAGGTCCAGAAGTAGGAGCTAGGGTGACCTGAAAATGCACTGAACACTGAGTCTGTCCCTGAAAATCCCTGTGGATCTGGCACTACTATGTTTGAGATCACTGCCACGTTGGCCCTGCCTTTTAACATTCTCTTCTCAATCTTGTCTAGGGCTCATAGTGCACCATTTAATTACTTGTGTGTGTGTGAGTGTGTGTGTGTGTGTAGACACATTTTTTGTTTCCCAACTACTCTCTTGCTGCAAAATTCTACCTCTGAAGACACAGGTTGTCCTAGTGGCTCACTTGCTTGTATCTGCAATGTTGGGCACTGCCCAAGGATATTATGGGGCCATATGGAATGGTCTTGCTACAGAGCCATAGTTATAATTCTCAGGTAAATATCTGCACTACCCACCAATCTCTGCTATTATTTCCTTTTTTTTTTTTTTTTTGGTTTTTCTCCTGTACCAGGAACCGAACTCACGACCTTGCGCTTGCCAGGCAGGCGCTTTGCCACTGAGCTAAATCCCCAGCCCTCTGCTGTTATTTCCACTCAACTCCCACGCCTGTCTCCCTATGCACCTGGTTCCTTCTTCCCTCTTTAAACTCCCCTTCTCCATTAACTTACTTCTTTGGGGGAAATGCAGGCACAAGAAGCTCTGAGTGCCCTGACTTTATGTTATTAAGAATTGTGCATTCATGTCCCTCACAGAGATCACAAAAGTTGATATTGGGTTTACCGTGGGTTTTTAGGGTGTGGGCAGATCTGTCTGTACCTGCTGATGATAGCCTGCTCCTTCTCATCACATGCCCATTTCCTATAAAATATTTATCCACTTAAAAAGTAACTTGCAATGATTTCATGAATTACTTCCTCAGTGCAGATCAGGGGGCAGTCTCTAAAGGATTCCTAGATGTGCCAGTATGGAGAAGAGGCAGACTGCGGACAGCCAATACACACTTTTTTTGGGGGGCGGGGGTGGTTTTCTCCGGTACCAGGAACCGAACTCACGACCTTGCACTTGCCAGGCAGGCGCTTTGCCACTGAGCTAAATCCCCAGCCCCAGCCAATACACATTTATATATGTTATTTCAGTGACCATAAGAAGCAATAGAGAAGCTGTCATCTTCATGTAACTCTAAGGAATTTTTAAAAATGATAGTAAAAAAGTCTTTTTGTTTTCTTTATTTCTTTTAAAAATAAAAGGAGGAAAACATGGACAGACAACTTTTACAAAATAGCAAAAGAACACTATAGACACTAAGACTTACAAACAAAGTGGTAGGAAATTAACAATGCTTGTTGTATTACATATTGATATCTTCAAAGTGGTTTCTCATGAAAACAGATACAGACATGCAATATTAATCAATCAAGGACTCACTGACAGTTTCTTTCAGCAAAGAAATAGAAGATAGTAGAACAACTATGTTAACTATCCTGCATATACATACATACAAAATTTCTCCTTTTTCCCTTCTCTTTTCCCACATCCCAGTTGCCCTTTATCCTTGAGCATTTTCCTATCACTTCACAATGTCTGTCATACCTCCTAGCTTAAATTAACTCTTTCAGGTTTTACACT
The DNA here is from genome assembly GCF_000276665.1 of Chinchilla lanigera. NCBI lineage: Eukaryota > Metazoa > Chordata > Mammalia > Rodentia > Chinchillidae > Chinchilla > Chinchilla lanigera. The sequence continues at coordinate 6,655,820 of NW_004955499.1, read as the reverse complement.
AGTGAAACAATGCGGTGCTTGCACATGTATGTTTGATTTATTTCACTTATGAGTATGGCCTCTAGTTGTGACCATTTACCTATAAAAGCCTCGAGTTTATCTTTCTTCATAGCTGTGTAATATTCCATTATATACAAGTACCACAATTTTCTTATCCAATCTTTGGTGGATGGACATTTGGGTTGCTTCCACAATTTAGCAATTACAAATTGTGCTGCTATGAACATAGGTACACATATATCGCTGTGATATGATGTTTTTAGATCTTCTGAGAAAATACCCAGCAGGTAGATAGGTGGGTTGAATGGGACCTCTAGACCTAGTTTTCTGAGGAATCTCCAAACTGATTTTCGCAGTGGTTTTACCAGTCTGCATTCCCACCAGCAGTGGAGAAGGGTTCCTATTTCTCCACAGCCTC
>NW_004955499.1:6605775-6653679 GCF_000276665.1 Chinchilla lanigera | reverse complement strand
TTTTGGTATCAGTATGATGCTTGCCTCCAGAAATGAGTTAGGGAGAACTGCTTCCTTCTCAATTTCATTGAACAGTCTGAGGAGTGTTGGTATTAAATCTTGTCTGAATTTCTTGTAAAATTCTGCTGTGAATCCATCAGGGCCTGGGCTTTGCTTTGTCGGTAGGTTTTTAATCACGCTTTTAATCTCATTAATTGCTATTGGGTTGTTCAGGAATTTGATATCTTCTTGACTCAACCTTGATAATTCGTACATATCTAGGAATCTGAATGACATATGTTTTAACGATGGTCTTTCATAAAGTTACACTTGCTCATGCAAATGTCCCATTGTTGGTGATATCATTCATCTGGACCACAGGTCATTCCTTTTTCCTTCATTCTTTTTGGAAGAAGCATGAGTCCTTTCATTCATACATTAGTAAAAAATTATAGTGCAGCTTCTTCTCCTTTTAGGAAAATTCCTTGCATCAATCCTGTAAGATTTGCACATAACTTGCAAGAAAATATGAAAGTTATTTCACCAAAGAACACAAAGAAATTTCCATTTGTCCTCCAAAGAATGTTTTTCCGCATCCCTATTCTTTGTGAGTCTGAGCTCATAACCATTGTTCTTGTTAATGCTACATCATACTCTCATCAGCTTAATTTTATTTTATTTATTTATTTTTGGTGCCAGGTATCAAACTCAGTACCTTGCACTTGGCCAGGATGTGCTCATGTTGCTGAGCTATATATCCCTGGCCCCAGCTTAATTATACTTTAAATGGCTGTTAAACTCATCACGACTCTGTTTATGACATGTGGGAACATGCAGCACTCAGACAGAGTCCACAGGTGTGAAGCGTTTCCTGCCATGAACAGCTAAGATTGTGTCACCTTCAGCTGTAAGACATGTCTCCATGTCACAGCTAATCAGATTAGCTCTTCATGTAATATTCTGCCTGGAGTTGCTAATAGGACATGTCCTATATTCAAAGACATCAATAGGCTCCCACATGTGCATGGGGTAGACCTGATAATCATGGTCATGAGCCTCGTTTCTGGAACCCACTGCACTTTCACTGCTACCTGATTTCCATCTGTGCTTCATCAGAAATGGAGGGTAGCGTGGGCAGAGTCAGGTGTTAGAGAAGACCCCAGACCTCAGGCTGGACAGTCCTAGAGACTGTCATAAAGCCTGAGCACAAGCTTGATCATCAAGCACAGCATCCTTACATCAGAAAATACCCCACAAGTAGGTAGACCCCTGTCAGAGGGTCCACTGACTCTCAGCCCTCAGTTGCTGATGTGCTTTTTGGGGCCATGGCTTCCTGCATGGTTGGGCTAGAATGATCTTAACAGCACAGGAAAGTTGCTGTGTTCATTTTCTTTTCTCTTTTTTGGGCCAGGAATTGAAACCTGGCCCTTGTGAACACCGGGCATGCACTCAACCACTGAGCTACACCCGTAGCCCTTTTAAAATTTTGTTTAAAGACAGAGACAGGTGTTTTTAAGTTGCTTTGGCTGACCTTAAACCTGCTATCTTCCTACCTAAGCCTCCTGAGTAGTTGGGGTTACAGTCGTATGCCACCATACCCAGATAAAATGTATCCCTATATTAAATTGTAAAGGAATTTTTAGGCCTCATGTTTATGCCCAGAGACTGAATATGTTACTTAACCTGAGATTTCTTGATTTTTCTGTTTCTCTCCATCCACTTTCTTCCTACTATGATTTCCTTTGTCCACTCCCCATTTTAACTTTCTCAACAATCCTTGGTGACAAATTATTAACACTACTTTAGGAAAGTGTCACCTGAAGGTCAGAGATAGAAGAAGGTGTGGTCCGGTAAATTCCACCTTGCTTGTGGACAGCTCTGGGCATCTTTGGAGCAGAAGGTGGGAAGTAGAAGTGGTAGAGGGGAGAAGTGCCTGGGTTTAGAAGAATTCACACACAACTTAGGAGGAAAGTTACACACTGCAGAGAAATGTCTGGGCATGCTTGTTTTGATATCTGAATTCATCTGCACCGTTCCTTGTCTTTCCCAGGAAGGCTGTGAGGAGAATGAAAGTTTTATAGGCATTTATTTGTTAAGGTTTCCCATGAACAATGCCTTGGTTGTTCAGTTTATTGTAGGTACCTGACTCCTCATGCTTCCCCTATTTTGTAATATATGTTATTGCTAAATGTCAGTTATTATATTTACTCCTCCATCTAAACCTGCTCAAAGTTGCATTTACTGAGGCATAAGGCACTGATTTCATCCTGCAGTCATCCAGGGTTTTGTAAGACTTTAGGGAGAGGTTGTGCCTTGCCAGAAAATATAAATTCTGTGCAAATTCCAGATATACTATAAAACACTAAATATAAGTTATAAATAAACACATCAAAAGTAAATAAATATATTAAGATATACATTTTAGTGCCAATTTAGTCTGTTTTCAGTTGCTATAACAAGATCCTGGGGACCAGATGATTAAGAGAGAAATGAAGTTTATTCGGCTTGTAGTTCTGGGGATGGAAGTTCAATAGCACAGTGCATCATGACAGAGCTGAGGGTGTCCCACTGAGAGGCAGTAGTTTGATAGCTCAGGCCTCCCTCCCTCTTCTGATAAAACAACTAATACCATTATGAGGCCTCACCCCTCGATTTTGTGATGTTGAGTATTACATGTTCCAACATGTGAACCTCAAATCGTACTAAATTCCAGATATACTCTAGCACTTACATATCTGAGTTCCCAGCACAGGAAGAACGATGAGTGGTCAGCAGATCCTCTCAGAGCCTAAAGTTTGGACTCCCTCTAGATGTTTAAAGAGAGGCCACCAATTTTTCTAGAGGCAGGATGAACTTTAGTATTCAGATAGGCACAGTAAATACTGCAAAACGTGTGCCCTAATTTCCCACATATACGAATCCTTAGATTATTCTTTGTCAAATCAATGGTAAAATGTTCACAAGTTGTGGTGTTCTTCTGTATGTTGTATTCTGGCCGTTACAGTCCTGTAAATTTTCTCTAGATGATTTTAGTCATGTATACCCTATAAAAAGATAATTAGTATGATTATTTCTGAATGCAAGTTTTGTTCCTTTTTGTTACTGTTATTTTGCTGAAGCTCTTGGACATTTTCTCTACAGGAAAAAATCATGTTTTTTTTTTTTTTTTTTTTTCCTTTGGTAGTACTGGGTATTAAATTCAGGGCAGAACCATATCCACACCCTTTAAAATTTTTTCAGTTTTGAGAAAGAGTTTGACTAAGTTGCCCCTGCTGGCCTGGTACTTATAAGATTCTGGCCTCAGCCTTCTGAGGGGCTGAGATTTCAGGTGTGCACTGCCCTGCCCACCTATGAATTGCTTTCTAAAACTATAGCTACAGAAGGTGAAAATTTGGTTCAATATGTTTATTGTATTCTTTCCACGCTCCTCCGACCCAATGATGAAAGCTTAAATTAGTTCCCTTGTATGACCACTTTAACTCTACCACATCTTCAATTAATAGTATTTGTTGAGATCATTCTCTCAGAGGTAGGCACCCTGCCTGGTTTGACAGATCCAAGGACCAGCAAGAGGTGTAAATGAACGCTGTGTCAAAGGTATCTGCAGGTTTGGGTGGGGCTGGGGGACAGGTGACCATCAGCTAAAAATACCACAAATAATTTCCACCTTGCAAGTGCTTGGGAAGGGGTGTGCAGGATGTGATAAGAAGGAACAGGGAGGGTTGGCAGAGATTGATTTTTAAATTTTAAGACAGGATCTTGCTAAATTGTCCAGCTTGGTCTTGAACTTGTGATCCTCCTGCCTCAGTCTCCTGAGTAGCTGGGATTACAGGTGTGTGCTACTGTGTCAAGCTTTCCCCTCTTTCCAAAGGACTTTGTTTTTTTTTTAGATTCACAGCAACATTGACAGGAAGGCCCAGAGGAGTCCACAGTTGGCATCAAGGTTCATCCTTGGAGTTGTATGATCTATAAGATTGGACAGCTGTGTGATGACCCCTATCTGTCACTGTGTACATAGAGTAGTTGCGCTATAGCAAAAATTCTCTCTGCTTCGCAGTCCACCTCCTCCTCCCTCTCAGGCCCAAGCCCCGGCAACCCCTGGTGTTTTTACTGTCTCTGTAGTTCTGCCTTTTGCAGAACGTCAGAGTTGAATTCATACAGTGCATAGCGCCTTCAGATTGGTTCTTTCTTCCACTGCATTTGCAGTCCCTAAGAAATGTTTTGAGTGGAATACATGGTTTAGAGGATCACAAGCAAAGACTGATTTTGAAAATATATAAAGCTATGAGAAGAAATGCTGTCAATGTTATTCTCCCAGCTTCCTCCTCTATTAGCTGCTTGTGTAGAATACTGGAAAAACTTCTGCAATATGGTTTTGTTTTATTTTATTGAGACAGAGGCTCACTGTATGGCCATCATGCTGTCCTTGAACTCTTGATCCTCCTGCCTCAGCCTCCCAAGCAAATTGGAGCACAGGAGTGTACCACTATGTCTGCTTGGGTACATTGACAGAAGTAAAGAATAACCTCATAAAAATAACTTAAATCTTTTGCACTATACCATGGTTCCAAAATTTGGATTATAATGAATTTTTAAGTTGTATTTCTTTTCTTTTAAGAGACTCAAGGGGTGATCTACAAAAATGGCGAGTATTTAAAGTTAAAAATGTGCCACAGTAAGAGACACTTTTCTATGAATCCCCCTCAAACCACTCTCTCCTTCTTCAGATACCCTTAACCCATTTTTCTTGCAACTTTCTGAAGCAGTTCTGGAAGGCCACCTTCCTGAGTATCTTTGCTAAATGTGAGAAAAAAAATACAGGGAATGCCGGTGCTGAGTTGTATCCCATGGAAAAGCAGGACTGTAAGAAGATGACATTGTGTCTCCACCAACCTTATTCACTGCACCTGGCAGTATGTGCCTTCTGTCTCTTCCCCAAAGTCAAAGAGACCGTGAAAGGGCAGCATTTTAAATTCCCTCCAGCCACTGAGGCAGCTACAACAGTGCAACTAAATACACACATGAAAGAGGAATTGCAGAACTGCTTCAAAAAGAGGCAAAAATAAGGTGCTAAGTTTGGTAAAAGCAAGTTGGAGTATTTGAGCGAGGTTCATGGCAATGTGTCTTTAACTGTAATAAGATTTAAATTTTTTTTCTTAAATAATCATCACATGTTTTAATCACAGGTAATTATTTATAGTTCCTTTGACTTGAGTGGTAAAATTCTGCTGTGAGTTTTTCTAGGATGTTTGTTTCAAATATTCTGTCCTGTGCCTGGACAGTATGTTAATGCTGTGTTTCTATCCGTGCAGGGCGATATTCGCTGTTCTGAACCAACACCTGGTTATACTAAAGCAAATGCGTATGATCTTTTATAATTGTCTCTCTAGTGTTGGTATCTAAATAACTAGTTTTCATTTATCTTTATCCTTCCTATGTGGGTTGCCTTCGAGTGATTGAGTTGTTTTCTTTATGCTTTTGAAGAATTATTTTTCTTTAAGGAAAAAATCAAAAGGCTAGAAATAGAGAGACGGAAAATGTCATTCAAATTGTGGCTGGGTACATTTGATTGAACTTATGTAAACTCTTTGAAAGTTGGCTCCATGCACATTCATGTTTGATCTGGTTAGAGCAATAAAATGCAGGATGTAATCTTTATATAATTATGAAAGTCCCCACTGTCTGATCTTACCCGGAGGTTACACTAATGACGCTAGAGACAAACCTCTTTCTAGCCTAAGGTACTTCGTCGCTTTATCTTTGCTGGCCTTAAGCCAGGATGAGACTTTATTGCAAATACTCTATTTTATTTTTGTTGTCAAGTGGCTTAGCTGGTGAAGGCTATTATAATCTGTGGAAAAACTTCCCCTGGGGTGCGGTGTTGAAAGGTGCTGGATTCCTGGAATTTTCCATTGCTCTTCCGTTCAAAGAGCATTACAAGTAACCATCTGCACAGGTAGATGGTGACAGTGCCACTAATGTGCACACCTGGCTGCAGCAGAGTGGCCAGGTGGGGGAGGGGGTTTACCGACCTCCCCAGTGTCATTAATTAAGCATGGCTTTTAGATATCCTTTGTAGAGATAAGCGGCTTTCTAAATGCTGATGGATGACTACAAAAGTGCAGAACAGCTGCAAAATCTTGGCATGGGGTCCATTGTTAAAAATAAAAACAGGAAACCCACAATCTAAAAAGAAAGGAGAGGTACATTTCTGGGGAAACTATACATGTTCATGCATAGTGTGTGTATGTAGGAAAAGTTTCTGTAATAAAATCTCCATGAAATATATTTAAAAGACGAATAATGTAGAGGGGAAGTTGGTGACTGTTAAAAGTAATTGGTACTAGTAGATGCTATAATTGGCAAGAAAATGGTAAATACTCCAGTGTGAGAATGGTAAAAAATGCAGACTGTTCGCCTTATGAATGACTAATCACAACAAATGAAAGCAATATGCTACATCGTTGCCCATTTGTCGTATTGACAAATATGCTATCAACCTGGGAGAAAAATGTGAGAGGCACCTCACGAATCCTTCCTCCAAGGGTTCCAGCTCAGGGGTAGGGAGGGCTTGCCTAGCCAGGCCCGGCATTCCATCCCAGCACTGCAGATAGATACATATACTTCTGAATCTCACTAATAAGATTGAATCAGTTAGTCTAGGATGAGTGCTATCCATTAGAGCTGGGAGATTTTGAGTTTGGGATCATTCATCTACCCCCTAAAGTTAATAAATGGAAAATAACCAAACCACAGTAGTAATCACAATGCATTTTTTTTTGACATCTAATCCCGTGTCAACGGGATTGCTTAATACTGTGCACGTATTAAGCTTTTGCTTAATACTGTGCACGGATTAGCTTTTTTAATCTTCCTAAGCATTCTGTGACACAATGCCTTTACTAGTAACAAAAAATCCTAATCATAATAATCTTTCATGCTGGCTTGCAATTGCCCCAAATATTTCTTTGCAATGACAGAGCTTTTCATTTGTATGATTAATAGAAAATTTGGCTTAAATTGAAATGCCTTGACTGAGGTAATGTAGTGGTGTGATTTCTCAGTAAAAGTTAAGCAGATGAATAGACATGTTCTGAGGTTATTGATTTTCTTATGTTGATGTTGATGTTGTTGATGTTTGTTGATGTTGTTGATGTTGATATTGATGTTGATGTTGATGTTGTTGATGCTGATGTTGATGTTGTTGATATGTATGTGTGTGTGTGAGCCAATGGGATATGAAATATGGGGTTTCCAGAAGGGAAGAAAGCCAGCATAGAACAGGGCAGAGGGTTTGCATTTGGAAAGTGAAGACCAGGAGGTGAAGGCAATTTTTGATGAATTCTTTTGTGGAAATTTTGTCATTCTTCAGTCAAAAGGGACAGAAGAAGTTAAGGTGTGCCATGTACAGGAGTTCTTATTATTCTCATTCTGTTTTAAAAAAATTAACTCTGACATTTGCTGAATAAATAAAGCATTTTTAGAGATAAGTCAAAATCCTCTGTAATCTGTTTTCTACCTATTTACCTGCTCTCTTTCTAAATTCTCCTGTCCATCTCATCCATCTGATCTGCTGCTTCATGAACATGGACAGCAAAGCTGTCACTAGACAGGGTCTGGGGCAGGGCCCCTAAAGAGGAGAAACCTCAGCTCAGCCCAGGGGAGTTCCTTGACATCTCACAGGGCAGTCTGCGAGATAGGTATCTCAAATGGGTATGTCAAATCTTCTTCTGCAAGATGGCTCTGGAGAAGTCCTTATTGCTTGTGGAGACAATCTGGTCTTCCTGAGCTCTGCTTGGGACAGTTCCAGTCTTGTGAAAGCTCTGTTGGAATCCAAGGTTTAGAACAATGACTCAAGACTTCTGGGTGTCCGTTGCTGGCTGAATGCCCCTCAAATGTCTTGTCTTGATTTTCTCAATCTTGAAAGTGCGTGAGATGGGCTATATAAATTGTACTACCTGTACTACCTGCTTTTAGACAGGCACGTCCTAAATGATTACCATACCTACATGCAGAGCTGAGCAGGCATCTGACCCCAAATTTTAAGGTAATAAATTGATAAAAAATGAAATTTTTCAGTTTTAACTAAAACTATAGGTCCAAGTGAAGAGTCACTATTGTTTAGTAAAAGTAACTATTAAAATCCTAACTGCTTCAGAAGGAAACATAAATCATGCTTTTAATGAAGTACAAGTTACGGGCCCAGGAGTTTGTTTGTCCTCTCTTGCTATGGTGGTCTTTGTCTCTGAACCTTCTGGATCAGTACTCACCACTTCTAACATTCTGGATCTGGACAGTCCTTCAGAGACTTGGCAACCTCACCTCCCTGTTTAACTGTGGAGTTGCTTATTGTATTGTTCACCACTGAGCTTGGTCACTGGCTTCAACTTTCTGGATATTTTACTTGTATTTGTTTTTCTTTTGAGCTTCTGGACTGTTAAATGGGCAGATGAACCTTCTGGAACTAGTTAGCAGTGTTGTGTAGGGTGAGTGTACAAAATACCAAGGCAGATGATACCTGTCTCATAAATGTGGCCAATAGAATAATTGTAGCAATAATAGTGAAAGACAGAGTCAGGCACAGAGGCTGCAGTCTCAGCTTCTCCGGTGACGGAGGCAGGAAGATCACGTGAGACCAGGAGTTTGAGACTAGCCTGCTTAACATAGTGAGAATCCATCCCTAAATAAATATGTACATAAATAAAAAGTTAGTAGATAAGTAAATAAATGTCAAAGGCATATTGCCCCACCAGTACTATTTTGTCAGCCAATAATTTTAGTGCAACTGTTAGTTGCCATATATACTGTGTGTGTGTGTGTGTGTGTGTGTGTGTGCACGTGCGCACATGCATGGACACACCTGTGAACACAAGCGCATCCAGGCAGTGTTCCAACCGGTTCTCCACATGCTAAACACATGCTGTACCTGTGAGCTGCATGCCCCATCCTACACACTTACCCTTGAATGGCCTTAGATGGATGCCATCTCTAGGAGGACCAAGAGCTCCTCTATTGGTAGAATGACATAGATAGGCAGAGATAATAATAATAAGAAGGCATCTCTATGGCATTCTAGTTGGGAATGAAATCTAAGACTTAGGTAAAAGAATATGTATCATAGGGCAACAGATGGTACGAGAAATCTCTCCAGAACAGTGCTACAAGTGTAGATGTAGTTGACAGCCCACTCAGAGAGATAGATTCATCTACAGATGAGATCATGTCCATCTTCTCAGGAAAGGAATATCCAGAAGGGAAGGAAATAGAATGTGGACCCACATTGAAATCTTTAGCACTGGGAGAAAGACTCATTGGCCGGATGCCTATAGGCTGAAGGTTTGCAGACCAGGGCTGGTGGAAAAGATCTTCAGAAACTTGCCTCAGCCAGTCTGGAAGTGCAGGTCCCCCCATTAGGCCTCTAGGAGGGGCTTCTCTGCTTCCACTCCTGAGCAGTGAATGTGGCTCGTGTTGGGGCTGGCATCTGTCTGCATGGATGTGGCTCTTGCAAGATCTGGCAGGAACCAACTCCAGTCAGGGTAAACTGGGGAGATTCACAAAGTGTTGGATGAGCTCACCTTGGCATCCCTAAAGCCTAATACTGCACTGGAGGTCTCAAGTCCTATTTTTATTAAACGAAGCAACCAGCACATGAAGAACACCATGAGATGAACAGTGACTCTAGCTAAATGGTCAGATTTGATACACATTTCTACTTTTCTGTGTTTTAAATTTTGTGTTTTATAATGGAGAAATCACAATAAAAATAACAAGTTAAAAAAATAAACAAACCTCATAGACCCTTTGCAGGTGAAATATTGAATTCAGGCATCTTGTAGCTCTTCCTGACCTTGCCCTGAGCTTCTGTGTATTGTGCTTTTTAGTGGCCAGCCCTGCTTTTGGTTCTGCTTACCCCATTTATGACCACTCCTTGGCCTGCTGGCCATCATTATGAATTTCCTGTGCACCACCAACCCAGTGGCTCCCTTCCTAAAATACCGAAGTGTACAGTGTGTTTTCCTTCTGGCCTCCTTACCGCTAACACTTCATTTTGTGGTAATTACACCATGTCCACAACGTGTCCCGCTTTGGTCTCTGCTCAGTCAAATTATTTCCTGGATCAAAAGCCTTCCCAAAATCATATATTACCCCAGATTCAGTCCTCATTTGTCTGAGCAATGAATAGATCAATCGATAGACAGACAGACAAATAGACAGATAAAGGGACAATGTGAGGGTGTGTGGAACTCTAGCAAGATAGGTAAGCCAAATCTATTTTGGTTAAAATTCTAGGTATTTGTATGAATTACTTGGAATTGAAGCTGAAAAGGTTAGAAAGAGTGTGAATAGCTAAAGTATCATTGTAGGACTCAGATCTTTTATCCCAGTGAAGCTTAGCTGTAGGAGAAAGTTTTCTAATCTTACACAGCTGAGATCTATTTAGAAATATTGGGAATTGTATAACTAAAATTATATTATTGGGCAAAGAATATATTAAGACACATTGTTGAGAGGGAGAGTGAGCAAAATATGGTGTCTGCCTACATAGGAATCTGATAATATAAATGAATATCTATTAAATACGGAAGGAACAAAGTGCTGTCCCATTGAGCATAACGAAAGACATTGTTTGCATTGAAAGGGGCCAGAAGTAAAAGCCTATGTGTTGCTTGATTCCATGTAAGTGAGATGTTCAGAATAGGTAAATCGCAGAGACAGTTTGGTGGGTTCCAAGGACATGGGGGTGGAGAGAAGTGGAGAGTGATTTCAAATGATACAGGTTTCTTTCCAGGCTGATGGAAATGTTCTAACATTAGACAGTGATGCTGATTTCACAGCCTGGTTAGTATACTAAGGTCATTGAATGACATGGTTTCAGTGAGTGGATTTTATGGTATGGGAATTATACTTCAATAAACCTGCTTATAAAAATATTTTTGAAAGCTGTGTCATAGCTCAGCTGTCTTTTTTCATAACTGCAAACGCTGCTGTACTACTCTTTACAGATGGATCTGCAAGTTAAAAATTTAGAGATTCTAACATAGAAAACAGGCCAATTTTTCTCATTTCTGACCTTGAACTTCAGAGAACTGAGGGTCATGGTGTCTTCCAGATTGGGCAATGGTGTCTACCAGCTTTCTTGAGCACCCAAGCTAGTACAATCTGACTTCAAATATCACAACCAAAGGAAATACCATGTTCAAAATATTATGTGGGTGGAACATGTTTGTTACCAAGTAGAGATTCTAATGTTCAGGTCAATAAATTATCTTCCTAGTGTTTGAGTGAAGGTTAACCCACGCTAAGTGGTTTTTGTACATATATCTGTCATACACTCTATGTTATTCATATGATGTCAAAATCATCCACTGACACCTCAAAAAGATTCCCCGTAGCGAAATGTAACACAACTAGCTCTTTCTGGTCTGGTCATCCCAATGACCTGATGCATGCCGTATTGCTGTTATGCATGTCTACTGACTGGTAAGATGAAACATGGAAGTAGCATACTCCAGTGAAGGAGAAGAAGGTTTGTTGCTTGGGGTCTGACACCCAACCTCAGACTCTTGTTGTTGAAAATTGGTTGAGATCATAAATCTTCCAAGATGCTCATCTTACAAATTTACCAAGTCTTCTTACTATGGAGTAAATTTCTAGAGCTCATTTTCCTGCAGGTCTGCCTTTCACTGCTCAGCACTGAATGCTGTGAATGTTGGCTCAGACCTTTTTCCCTTTTCCAGCATGGAATCTTTATTAAAATGTTACATCTTTGTTTCTATCATGAGGTCAGTGACAAATAGGGTGTACATTAGAAAAGTTTTTCTTTTCTAGGAAGAGAGAAACACACCAGCCTTGCAAGATTGTCTTTTGTTATGCAAATATTTTAAAAATTAAGTACATGTGTGTGGATTTTAGCTAGAGAATTATTGAATGGACTGATGTTTCTTTTTTTTTTCTTTCTTCAGAACAATGGTTCCCTGGTTTGGTGCCAGAATCATAAGCAGTGTTCTAAGGTATGCCTTTTACAACTATGTTAAAATGGTTAAACATTTTGGGTTGTAGGTTCACAAGAAATTGCAAAGACGGTAGAGAAATTCACACATACCCAGTTTCTGCTAGTGGTTATATTTTATTTAACTGTACAACAATATCAAGAGAACACTTTGGGTATGGTGGTGCACACCTATAATCCTAGCATTTGGGAAGCTGAGGCAAGGGCTTCACCATGAGCTTGAGGCCTGCATAGTGAGACCCTGTCTTAGAGAGAGAGAGACAGAGACAGAGAGAGACAGAGACAGAGAGACAGAGAGAGAGTCAGAGAGAGATAGAGAGTGAAGAGACTGAGACAGAAGAAAAATATACATTGGAAAAAAGCATGTAAATAATTGTATTATATTTTATCTGTTGGATAGACTCCTGCACTGCAGTGAAGATACATATATCCATACTTCTGTGTACTACCTTATTTTCTCTTTATTCTGTAACTTTTAATTTTTTAAAAGGAGAAATGTCTTCCAGTTAGGCCAGAATATTTAATGGGTTGTACATATACCTAAATTGTTTTGTATGTTGTTTGCTTGGTTTATAGGAATTGGTGGCAAAATAACTGTATTCTTTAAGCAATCTCTTTTATGTTTTTAGTATTCCTTGCTATACACATACACACACTCTAAACTTTGTCATTATACTCACTCATATGCTTGCTTACACAGTTCCAAAACATCACAATTTTAAACACACACACACACACACAGAGAGAGGATAATGTGTCTGTACTTTATCCACTGTATAATACACTATACATATGAATAAAGTTCACAAACCCTGCTAAGAATAATTAGAGCAACTTTTAGATCATAGCATCATTTGCAAGGTTCTACCTCATTGATATTATTTTAAGACTAAAATTGAGCATTATTTCACAACCAAAGCTTCATTTGGGAAATACACAATACATCCTACTGAAATATATTTTGAAGAATATTAGTTTTAGACATCTTTTTGATGCATTATCTCGAAGTAAATGATTGCAGAATAATATTCCTAAATCAAAAGCTTTGCTTATAATGATGCATGCCTACAATTATGTTTACTTTGTGCCATTCAATAAACACATGTTATTTAAAAACTGTACAGTATTTGTGAGTGACTATGAAATTATTTGTCGAACATAAACTTAGTCTTTTTTTTTTTTTGGGTTTTTGGTTTTTCTCCAGTACCGGGAACCGAACTCACGACCTTGAGCTTGCCAGGCAGGCGCTTTGCCGCTGAGCTAAATCCCCAGCCCAACTTAGTCTTTTTTGTACCGCTGGGAATTGAACCCAGGGTGTCACACATGCCACACAAATGCTCTAATCACTGCACCACATTCTTATCCCATGAATCTAGAGGAAACATGAGATTCCTGGTTTCTGATCCTTTTACTTTTTTATATAAAAGGCTAAACGGTGGTTTGACAAGACATTTTTCTCATAGCTAATATATTGATTTTTCAACTTGAATTGTGAGTAAATTTTGTCAGATGAAGTTTTGAAATTGGTAGATTTCACACATATATATTTTCAAATGTATATTCATATTGCACACGTGCACTATGCACACCCTGCATGAGGTTGACCAAATTTCGTGAGCATTGTATTGTTTTGGTTCCATTTGTATAGTTGGGTATTACATGAATGATAATTTGTTATATCAGTATTGTTTTTCTTTACACCAATTTTCTCCTTAGCCCACCCAGAAATTAATTCTTTTTGACAGACTTGAAGGTAACGTGAAAAGAGAGGTTCATTTGTGTTATTTTTAAACATTGCAAGGAAAGAAAATTGCATCCCTGGGATCATAGATTGTTAAACCATATTTTGCAATGGAATGATGATGGCTGAACCGAGCCTTTGAATTTCATAAGAAAAGCAATCAATTCTGTGTTGCCCGAAAGCAAGTATCCATCGACAGGTCAAGGCTCACTCCATCAGATATTTTGAAATACATTATAAGGCTAACATAAATTTAAGAGTTGTGTTTTATTGGGGATCCTTGGGAACCCTTGGACAGGCATCTCATATGTTAACGAAGCTCTCGCCTTTGAAGACCATTGCAACCGTAGACGTGTTACAGATTGACAGTGTGCGTGCCACTGGGGGTTCATGAAGCACTGTGTAAGTTTTTCCTCTTAGTTCTTAGATCGAGGAGGATCATGGTGGGTGATGGCAATTCCATGTCATGGACAGGGAAACTGAGACACGAGTGTACTGACGGTAGTCCTGGGATTACTGAGCGAGTCAGTTGGGACATGCTAACGTTTAAGTTGCTGTTCCAGCAGTAGGTTGCCAGTGGATAAACAACTTTAAATACTTTGTTCTTTATCTTTTCTTTTAAAAAAAATTTATTAGTAGGTATTAGCAGTACGTAATGTTTACAGTTCTTGTGTGGAGTTGGGGCCTGTACGTAACACATCTTAATCCCTGTATTCACCCCCATCTCTCCTCTCCCTTCATCTCTTCACCCCTCTCTCATTTGGGAAAATTCCCTTTCCCCACTTCCTATTATCTATTTTTTATTTTGCTCTCTGTATATAATTAGGGTTTCTTTTTTTTTAATTTTAAGGAGAAAAAAATTAACAAAATAACAACAAAGATAAAAATATGTATATACAAGGGTAGCTGGGATAATTATACTGCTGATGTCTACTGGTTTACTGAACAGTTAACGCTTAAAATTTTTGACCAATGTTGCATGCTTATATCTGGTAATCTGAACAACTAATCTGAAGACAATAAATACACAGTATAACAACCATTGCTGAATTCCTACCATCTTGTTTGGTGAAGCTCTGTATTGTTTCTAATATTTTTAAATTTTTTTCATTCTCTTTAATTGTTTGATCAATCTTGCGTTCTTACATCTGGTAATCTGTGCAACTTCATTGAGGGTTTCTTATATAAGAGGAACCATGTGATATTTAAGCTTGTGTGTCTGATTTTTTTTCACCTAACATTGTAGTTTCAAGTTACATCCGTTTTCCTACAAATGACTGAAATTTCTCCCACAGTATGGCAGAAAAGTACTCCATAGCATGTACATACCACATTTTCCTTATCCTTGCATCTGTTCTTGGGTATCTATGTTGCTGCCAAGATTAGCTAGTGTGTTGTGCTGCTATAAACACGGGTATGCACGGATGACTGTAATGATGGCTCTATCTCTTTTGAGAAGATACTTAGAAGGGAATTGGCTGGGCCAAATGGAATTTCTGCTCCTAGTTTTTTGAGGAATCTCCATACTGACTTCCATAATGGCTGTATTCCTTTACATTCCCACCAAAAATGTAGAAAGCCCCCACCCCCACCCTCTCTGTAGTTGTTATTATTTGATTTCTTGATGCTTGCTATTTTTTCTGGTGTGAGATGGAATCTCGGTGTGGTTTTAATCGACATTTCTCTAATGGCAAGCAATGTTGAGAAAAAAGCCAACAAAGTATAATCCATTTTTTACCTATGCGACTTGCCATGGTTACTTGTTATTCTGTGGGAAAATCTGCGCTTTTCTGTGTGCTGGATTTCACACAGGGGAATCAGCGCCACATTCTCATTTACTAGACAGGCGCTCTGACCAGCTGAGCCACGAGGCCTGCCATACCATCGCATTCTCAAAGGTTTTCACCCCTGCCTCACTGAACCATCGATCCTAAAGGGCAACTTAGTATCCTGCTCTGCTCAAGGCAGCTTGTTGCCTACAGTGGGCATTTCTTTCCTGAAGAAGCATTTGCCTGTGGCTGGAGAAATTTTTGGTTGCCGTGAGTGGAAGCTCCTGACATTTAGTGAGCAGAAGGGAAAGTTACTCGTAAACTACCCGTGGTGCACAGGAGAAAACCCCACCTGGCTTTAAAAGGCAATGTGCCAAGTCTGAGAAATCCTAGCGTACACATCTCAGGGTGATGCAAGAAATTAAGATTGCGCTCCTATCCTATGAAAGAAAATCAGTGTCAAGTTTGCTGAGCACATGGTATTTGTCACCCCATGTTAGGGGCTCACTGCATATCGGAACTTAAATCCTCATCATCTACCTTTTGTCATAGGTGAGATAGTTTGCTCTTGGCCTCTGAATCCAGTCTCTCCTCTTCCCTACTAACTAAACGTAGCTACACTACTCACTAAAACCCAATTCCTCACCTGAGTGTGTTGCCACGTTGAGTGACCCATCTATGTTTCCACAAGCTCCCTTGCTGCAAAATGTGGCCTTTGAACCAACTTCTAGCCCACAAATGCAATATACAATTATTGCAAAGGGTTTTTGAGATGCCTCTTTAAAAGAAAGAGATCTAGTTAGCAAACACATTTCTTTTATCTTTACTTTCTCTTTTCTGCTGCTTAGAATATATACCAGTGCCAGGGGTTCCAGCGGCTCTCTTGGAACACGGGGTATCCTAGAGGATGACTTTGCTCTAGTCGTCTTTCTGTCTTCTATCTGTGCAACTATCACTAAATATCTCTGTGTTTCTGCCTCTGTTACTGTCTGTGTCTGTCTATCAGCAATCTGTCCATTGAATTTCTCTTTCAAATTTTGTCCAGTGAAAATGCAATTGATACTTCCTCCATGAATAGGCTATGTTGCAACTAATCATAATCTACACAGCACCTGCATTCATCTATCATCTGTCAATGTCTCTTATCTGTCTATCACCTATTGATGTATCTGATGCATATCTTTTTATCACCTGCTATCTTTCATCTGTACCTTTTGTTGTCTAATTCTTCCTTCCTTCCTTCCTTCCTTCCTTCCTTCCTTCCTTCCTTCCTTCCTTCCTTCCTCCCTCCCTCCCTCCCTTATTTCTCTTTCTTTTTTCCTAATTCTTTCCTTTCTATCCATCCATCCATCTACTCATCCATCTATCCATCACAGCACCTGTCTGTCTGTCTATCTATCTATCTGTCTGTCTATCTATCTATCTATCCATCTATCTATATATCTATCTATTATCTATCTATATCATCTATCTTTCTCTGTCTATCATCTATCTATCTATTTGTCTATCTATCTTCTACCTATCTATCTATCTATCTATCTATCTATCTTCTACCTATCTGTCTATCTATCTATCTATCTACCTATCTGTCTATCTATTGTCTACTGGATTTCTCCTTTGACCCAAATGTAGCATATTACATTTTTTACATCCATTTTTTGTCTTAGTTATTTTTCTTATTGCTGCAACAAAATACCTGACACCCAAAATTAAAGGAGGAAGGGTTTACTTAATTCACAGTTTGTAGAGGTTTGAGTTCATAGCTGGCTGACTCCAAGGCAGGGTGGAATGGCAGAGGGGCATCACAGAGGAAAAAAACTTATGGCAGGCAGAGGCATAACAAGTGGCTAGCTACTTTCTGTCCTTATATCTTATCCGGGCTACCTGCCCTTAGGTCTAGTAGCACTCACACCCTTAATCCTTGTGCCCCATCATGAATCAATCCCAGCATCACACACTCTAGATCCAACCACCTCTGAAAAAGCCCTCACCTGTGACTACACGAGGCTTTGGGGGGACTTTTACACAAAAGCTGCAACAGTTTTCATGAATTTAATCAAGTCTTTGACACATGTACCTGTTGTACAGACATGAGAATCATGTTTTTACTTTAAAACTTTAACATTAGGCTCACAGTTACCTGTCTCAATCTCCACTGTGACAGTGGCACCCATGTGACACTCCCTCATCCTCCAAGAGCAGAAATGCTCCTCCTTCTTCCCCCTGGGTTTGACACCAGACTCACGTGGCTTCTGTTACCATGTGGTTTTGAGTTTGTGCATTGAAATGCAAGTATTTAGGGCCTAATCTTGGTCCTTTGGTGTGCTGCTTTGATCTCAGTGGGAGTTCGGTTCTTATAAGGGTTATGACTTCAAACTCTTTGTCATTCTTCAGGTTTATCCTGGGGAAAATTTAGAGGTGAGGAAGATTGGTTTTGCTTGTATGAACATCTGGATGGATTCATTTGACATCTGTGAGATGTACTGCAGGAGGGTCAAACCCCTGCAGCATAACTGAATTGGACTGTTGAAGGTTTTGCTTTGTACTAGATGCCTTCCATGACTTATGTGGTAATGACTCTAAATATACAAAGCCCAAGGAAAGCATGAATTAGAAGCAAAAAGAAAATGTAGGCATACACAGAAATGTACTGTGTGTCCACATGCCCAGTAACCCAAGATGAATATTTGTTTGCCATTCTAATAAAGCATGGATCAAATTTTGAGGTGTGTTATCCTCTTCATTCCTATTGTAATACTTAGTCATACAGTATTCCTTGGCTTTGCTTTTTTATTTTTTTACTATTTTTGTGATGCTGTGGTTGCAAGGTAAGCACTCTACCACTGGGCTGCACCCCCAGGCACTCCCTTGACTTTATAAATGATAAATTTGCAAATTCAGTGTGCAATCTCTTGTCCAAAATGCTGGTCTCTTTTCTGAGCTATTTCACAGTTGTTCGAGCTATTTCATAGTTAAAGCCACCCTTGGCTGTCAGGAGATGTGTGGGTTTCAGTCATTCAAAAAGCTGGTTCCCAGTAGCAAACTTCTCAAGTGGGATACAACAAGTTCCCTTTTAGGTTGGATTCCAACATTATTACTTCTGCAAATTAAGGTCATGTCCTTATTTCCTAGGAGAAAATAAAGATGATATGACAATATCAGAAGAGGAATATTCTATTATTTCCTTAAGCCAGGAGTGGAGTTAAGAATTTGTGTGGGATGCATACAAAAAGATATTTTGGGGGGCATGTGATTTTTCATGTAGTTTTGTCTAGAAAAAAAAACACATCAATTCAATATTATATTAGTGTAATTAGTAAGGAAGGTTAAGTATAAATTTGTCTAACAGCACTGTGACCTGAAAAACAAACCCACGATATTAAGTAGTCCAGTGACCTTTACGTTAACCTTGCGCTTTTGTGCTTATCAAAAGGTAAAGGGTATTTTAAGCAGTTGACTTTGAAATAACCAGCAGGCTAAATTAGAGTTAGATGCATGACATTATCGACAAGTGCTACAACCAGTATCACTCTACAGCAGCATCAAGATGAGTATTATCTCAGGCACGAAGTCAGAAATAGAAAGAGTAAAAGAAAGAAGAGAAAACTGTGAGAGAATGTGAACACACCCTTTCCTCCAAAGAACTTCCAGGTAGGATAACTAAATAAATAAAAAAAAATTTCAAGTAATCTCAAATTCCCATTTTCCAGATGGCCTAGAAATAGTCTTGAGATTTGAGAAAGTAACTGCTGAAGCCTTCTGGCAGAATGCCTTTTAGTGATATTGCCGGTGCGTGGAGCAGTTAATGCTTCCAACAGTTAGGGGGTCTGCTGCTGTCTAAGCTCCCTGCAAAGCCAGCTCACAGTTCTAATCGGAACCTCTGGCAGGAGAGACAGCCTGAGCGTGGATTGGCTTCTCCAGGCCACCGTTCTTCATCCATCAAGTGTTTTCTGCATTCCTGCTGAGAAGGCCCAGCGAACATACTAATGTGCAGATGGGAGGGGGATCCTTAGCCTACAGGAACTGACACATTCCAGGTAATTTTAGCTTGGAAACTAGTCTGTCTGCTGAAAGAACCTACAAACATCTCCGTTAGGCAGGCAGCACAATATTATTTAAGGCGAAGAATGGTTTCTTACTTAGATTTAAAGGCAGTGTGTGACAAGTTAATAAGTCAATGTGTTTCTGATTTTCCACATCAATTTCATGGGTGTAAAAGACTCTTTTACCTGCCATAAACTTCAAAGGGGAGACGTTTGGGAAGGGAAGCAACGCTGTGTAATCTCTACCCTTATTCTGTCCTAATCTCTTACTATTCATAACTCCCCTCTGTCTGATGAAAGGAGATGCCAACAAAATCTCTCATTTGGTTCACAATTGGACAAGTGTTCCCTCAAAGCTAGCTGTGGAAAGGGAATCTGTTTGGAATATATGAAAACTATCTGAGTCAAGTTGCATGACATGGTGATTACAGTGAGACAGATGTTTTGCAGTTGTCACGTATTTATCAGAAGGCTTACCCAGTGTGGACGAGCGCTGCTTGTTTGAAGATGCTGCAGCTTAGTAGGGCTGCTGGGAAAAAAACCCCAAAAAACAAAGAACAATAACAGCAACAAAAGCCCCCAAACAATCACACACAGAAAAAAACCACACGAATCCTGGTGGAAATGTAGGCGTTGTCATGTTTAAGGAAAGAACCAGCACTGGATTTTAATGGGTGGGTAGGTCAGAATTTGTGCGCCTTGAACATGAGGTCTCACTATGCTGTTGTAGTCAAAATCATCTCCACTGGGGTGAAAGCTCTCATTTCATTTAAATGGGTCAGGGTTCACTTTTCCACACTCTGAATATTAACTCTATCCCATGTGGAACCCTTGGAGTGAGTCTACCGCTTGCCCCAAGCACAAACAAGAATTTGTCGTGGGAAACCTACTTTGTGTTTGTGGATAATCTCCCTTGAAAACTTTTTATTTCTCCATAGACATTAAAGGGTAGTCCTCACAGAAAAATACATCTAAGCTTTAATTCTGCTTTTATTAGCTAGACGAACATGCTTCCTCTCTTGCTGTTTAACTTGCCTGGATATGGCCTAATGATCCCAAACTGAAATAATTTGCCTATTTCAACATTTCTTACTTTCTTTGTACCTTCTCTGGTGCATGTCTGATTCACAAGGAAAGTTGCCGTTTTATTCAGATAAACACCTTCTTTGGAATCTTTACTGTTATGGTGAACACCAAAACCAACACAGTTTTGCTAGCTAAGAAATGCCGATGATGAAGTAACGGCAAAGCCTAGAGTGTGATGACCACAGAGCCACTACACAACTGGGACTTGCAGACAGAATGTCAAACTCGTCGTATCCTTGTGATAGCAAAGCTGCTGGACAGAAACAATAGTTACACCTGCCTGATGGATGTTTCCTTCCAGAAGGGCTGCAGTGAATGCCCAGATTACGGAGCTGAACCATGGTCCTCACTGCCTAGGCATCCTTGAGAAGCAGTTTCTCCCGGGTTTATGCTGGTGCAACGTAAAGTGGCCCCTCAGGGGGTCACCTGAAGGACTTGTTCTATGCCATTGTTAAGTGGAAACGTAATTTGCGTCACATAATCAGTATTCATTGTGCCTTCCTGGGAAATGGGCTGATTTTTTTTTTTTCAGTCTACAGATTCTGGGGGTTGTGTAAGGAATGGTATTTTCTCACATTAGGAAAACTAAAAAATAAATAAAATACTCCCTCTTTAATGAGTGTACTGCCATGGATCATATGTGTTTGGGAAACTTGTCTTATCCCTAGCTGCATTTATTTATTTATTTATGTATGTATTTATCTATCTATTTTCTCCCAGCTTTTATTTCCCTTTGCCTCACTTGGGAAACTTGTCCTATTCATGACTGCATTTATTTATCTGTCTATTTCCTCCAGGCTTTTATTTCGCTTTGTCTCATTTTTCTCACCTCCTGAAGCCCTGCCCTCCAGCTGTCATTCTGAGCCTTATAAATGATCTCGAATGCTTTTTGAGAGTGAGAAAGCCCAGGGGCAAATAAATACAGGAGCCCATCCGGTAATAAACAACTGACATGGTGCCCTATTGTGGTCCGAACCTGTTAGGTGAGTTGTTCCAGTTCCCTAACTCTTATCCAGGGGGCCAAGGACACAGCTCAGCGGCACAGTGCCTGCCTGGCAAGTTCAGTTCCCTGTACCAACAAAAAGAACCACCTCTTTTATCCAGCATTTCATGGGTAGATGAGATGAAGTGGTGAGAAATCTCTATTCCTGCCGGAGGTCTCTCAGCTGGGAAGTGAGGATCGGTGGGCTAACAACCAGGGAGGAAGGCGCATTGTAGCATCGTGTAAACTGAGGCATGGTGGCCACTGGTTGAGGCAGAGAAGAGAGAATGAAGCCGTTCGTGGAAGCTGGGGGCGCAGGGCAGGCTCAGGGGATGGGAAATGAGGTAAACTGAACAAAGGTGAAGAGCTTTTGTTTCTGAGGGCTGCTGGAACCAAGGGGGTTTGGCCTTGTCTTCCCAGAGCCCAAGTCGTAAATAGCGGAGGTCAAAGAATAGTCTTTAAAACTGCACAATAAAGAAAGAACTTCTCTTGGCCGGGGCCTTTCAGAGCACCACTACCAATGTGAGCAAGTTCATTTTTCACTTGTGTGTGTGGGGAAAATGACTTAAATGTGCACTTTGTAAGGGCTTTCTTTCTTTCTTTCTTTCTTTCTTTCTTTCTTTCTTTCTTTCTTTCTTTCTTTCTTTCTTTTTCATTCCCTCCCTCTGTTTTTCTCCCCATTGTCAATAGTAGTAAATGTTTACATTGATTTCCATGAAGGACCTTCTCTCAGTCTGCCTGAGGTTACGGGTGCCCAAGTTGAACGTTTTAAGCGTAGAGAGATAAATATTGATGAACTGGGTTTCAACTTCTTTAACTACAATGGAGATGCCACTCACGAGACATGGGGGGGCGGGGTGGCGAAGTTACTTTGCTGACGCTTAGCAGTCCAGTCCATGCCACTGTGTATATTCACATGTGAGATAGCTTAGGTGAAAATGCTGAGTTTCATAGAAGCACTTTGCTAGTGGTTAGAAAAACGGAACTCTGGGGCATTTTCAACGCCTGCATTTTAACGCATTGCAAGCGACAGATTCTGCAGCAGTTTCCAAAGGGGAGCTCGATTTACAGAGAGGCTGGGACTAGGGTGTGCCTGGCACTAAGCAAGCGGAGGTCATATTAGAAGAGTCACCCAGCTGCAGATGTGCCTGGATCCAGCCTCCTGCAGACTTTTCGGGGACGGGAGCTTGTGGGGAAGAAAGGGCAGCTGGGCTCTTCCTGGGGATGCGGTGTTTCTTGGTTCCGCCCGCCTATGAAGGTCCAGCTTTTGATGGCCGGGCGGCTTGGAGTTCTCACAGCCCAAAGGTTGAACTTGGTCAGTTGCAGATGAATGCCCTGCATTTCCCAAGAGAAACTTCACAATGGCTTCGAGACTATTAAGCTGTGAAGATTCATGCTTTGGCGTTTGGGGGTGTGTTCAGCAACTTTTCCTTGGGGAATGGTGTGGGGGAGGCCTGTGCATTTTTGCCTTTTTACATCCAACTGTATGCACATTTTCCCTTTTTGTATGAGGAAATAATGCCTGCACTGAGGGTAACCCTCCCCTCCTCCTAAATCCTTCCACAAAAAGATACTTATTAAGGCTGGCATTCTGAAGCCCTAAATGCTTCTTTAACTTTGCTTTATCTGCTTCACTGAACACAGTGTACCAAGTCCGGGGAATTCACATTACGGTCGCGCGCAGCCTGCTCTATTCTCCGGGACTCTTTGGACACAGAAATAATCCCTTCCTAGAGTCTTTTGAGAAAGCAACTGAACTATGCAGCCTAATCAACTGTAAATCTTAGCCATCTTGAAAGTCCGGGTTGAAGCAGCTTCGAAAGTACCCCGAATGCCTGGAAGGCTTGTTACCTCAGATGAGCAGTAGGTCCAAGACTGGGTCAGATTTAACACAAATGCAGTCGTTTGCTGTATGTTAATGCTTCAGACTGCTGTCTGGTCCTGCACATTCCGGCCGAGTTTCTATCATTTGTTTCCCTGTCCTGTGCAGACAGAAAGGCAGTGAACCTCCTTCGAACTTTGCTTTCCCAGCTGGTAATGGAGAAGATCATAGGAGCGGCGGGCTGCAGGGAGTCACATTTTCTGCATTACTCTTGCACCACTTTTGGCTCAGTCTAATGTACTTGGCAGGGCTATGTCACGTCGGTTGGGAGAGTGACATCTCCATGATGTGGTGTGGCACTGAGCTGAAGTCCCTCACGTTGTAACGTTAGCTGTCATTCTTCCGGGAGGCGGGGAACTTGATAGGGACATGGGCCGTACTGCTTTGCTTTCTCAGCTCACATGTTGATATCAGCAAGGGATTTGTAGCAGCATGAACCAAAGCCTTAGGGACACTCTAAAGAGTAAAACTGAAACTTCTCCTTCAGCCACTGGCTTCTCTTCACACATGGGGAGCAGCAGCCAGCACTCCCTGATCGTGCATGGCAGAGCATGAACTCCATTTTTAGCCAGTGAAATGCCTCCTGCTCACTGGACTTCTTCTTCTCCGTATTTCTTCATGGATGACACACGCAAAGCATTGTGGTCTTCCTGCCCTCTCTGTTAGATTCAGTGACTTACTGGCCATTGCTGAGAGCTGGTGCACATCTGTGATCCCAGCACTCTGGGAGGCCGAGCCAAGGAGGATCTCAGGTTTGAGCCCAACTTGGGCAATGTAGTGAGCCTTAGTGAGTCCTTGTCTCAGAAAGAGTGATGAAGATCCTGTTGTTTTAGTAATCTTTCCATCATTAGGATCATATACTTGAAATGATCAGTTTATAAGGAGGAAAGGTTTATTTGGGATCATGAGTTCAACCAAAGCAGAAACTGGATGGTAGCTGGGCATGGAGGAGGGAAGTGTGCTCAACTCATGGCAGGAAGGAAGTGGGGTGGTGGGACGGGAGCAGAGGAGAGCTGAGAACAAGATCATACCCTTCCAGATTCCTGCCTTACTCACCAGCTTCCAACAGTGACCCACTTCCAACCAGGCCCTTTCCTCCTAACAGCACCATTACTGGAAGCCACGGATGAGTCATCCAGTCACCTCCCACACACGAGAGTCTTGGGGGAACATTTAGAGATAAACCATAACAATGGTGAAGAGTAAGTGGCCATCCTGTCAGTATGAAATGCAAATGCTTGACTTACGACACAAATGACACACATTCATCCTCAGTTGAAACTATCATTAAGTTGAAAACTCACTGACACACCCAGTGGACATCATAGCACAACTTATCTTTACGACTTTGGCACCACAATAAAATTCAAAAGATGCGAGTCTAGTCCTTGTAAGGTGGGGACCTTCTGTAGTTCCTAAATGAATCAACCATACCCTCTGCTCTAGGGAGTGTGATCTTGGGTCCATAATTTTGCTTTCTTGGCCTTATTGTTCTTATCTACAAAAAGAACTTGGATGATCATTATTGTGGCCATATCATTTTTTTTAAATAAAATTTCTGTGGCTTAATGAATCTCATGTGTCTACAATAGCACATGATACACAGCATGGGTTAACTGCCTTTGTTCTTGCTACAGTAATCTATCTGTTGCTTTATTCACACCATTCCCCGATACCACATTTTCTATGAAATTCTTCTTTTCACTGAAGGACAGGTCAATTTTTTTCTTCTTTGCATGTTTCCCTGTCTTTTATATGTGGTGACTTCTAAGGCCAATTATTGAGTCTCTCTAGTATGCTAGAAAGAAGCTAGGTTTATGTTCATATTCACTGTCTCATTTTTTTCTACTTTATGTATCCGTACAGGTGCACCGTGAAATGCTTGAGGTGTATAGCTTTCATCTTATCTCCCTTGCTTGTGGATGGTTTGCTTTGGTGAGGTGATGGACCATGAGAAGTAGATTTGGTGTAGAATTAGTCATCTGAATCAGAGTTCTTAAGTTCTCACTCTGAGAAGTACTTTCTGATGTGTACCTTTCTTTCAGTTCCTTATTCTACTTTAGTGGTAATTCAAAGGTTTTATTACTTTTAGATTCCTTCCCAGATATATTCATAGCACTGCTGGTTTGCTCCTCAATTATGACCTTAATGTCTTATTTGGTTGAGATTTATACTTTACAAAGAGTTGTCACAGAAATTAGTACATTTGCTTTCAGAACCTCTCTCTATGATGAGAAAGGAATGGACTGGCTTTCTTTAGCTTTCCTTGTGGCAGATACAATGTAGAGTGGCCTTCTCAGGGTCCCCAGGCTCATGAGGAAGGAGGGTAGGATGGGGCCCGATATCATCCTGAACACTGGAAACTGGATTGTAGAAGAGCCCCTGTTATGGTTTGGGGGATATAGCAAGGGGGAACAATATAATACAGGACACACAGTTTATAAGATTATTTATAATACTCACCCAAAAATGATATAGAAAAGAGTGCAGGAAATCTGTCCACACACTAAGACCAAGGAATCCAGCCAAGGGCCTGGGTCCTATGGAAATGTCCTGCATAAGTTCAGCTGAAGACCTAGACCTCATAACAGTGCCTTCCATACGTTCAACTGGAGGCCCAGAGCCCATAGCAATATCTCATGCAGGCCTGTTTCATGGATCTGCACTGGGAAGGCCCACAGGTCAGTGGTGGAATCTAGGAAGTCTGTGCCAGCAGGATGAAGGATTCCTTTAGCTAGCAAGCTAAAGGAACTGCACTGGAGCCAGGAAGCAACACGCAAAGTAAGAACCAGAGCTCTCCTGAAAAGTACCACAGCCATCCTCAGTAACAGTGAGGTCCCAAGCTCCTCCAATGGGGAAGACAGCTGAGTTCCCATCAGGAAAACCAATGCAGCAAGCTTCTCTAGGAGACTGGCAGTGCACCATTTTCCCCTCTGAAGCCAGGAACTGATGTTCAAAGTGAGGACCAGAGCTCCCCCAAAGTGAACTGAAGCTATTCTCAGTGCCAATAAGGTCCCGAGCTCCTTGGAGGATGAAAACAGCCAAGTTCATCAGGAAAGCCAGCATGACAAACTCCTCCAACAGAATCAACAGCTCCTTACATCTTTTAGCAGCTCCCAACAGGCTTTCTCAGCTCCCAACAGCCTCACTTCTTCTTCTCTAGTTCTGCCTCTTATGTTGCTGGCAACAATCCTCAGGTGGGCCTCCCACACCCAGTACACACTTACTCAGTAACCAGCTGCACCCTAGTTTAAAAAGATGAGGGAAAGGAGAAATTTGATTTGGCATATGGTTTCATTTCCTTTTGGCAGTGTAGCCCTAAACAAAGAGGACAAAGAGAGCAATGAAAGGTTGGGGAAGCCGAACAATCTTTCAAACAACACATTTAACTATATTCCATTGAATGTATATAAATAAGCATTTACTTCTATATTTTCTTAGTTGGCATTGATAGTGACTTTCTTTGTGCTGTATATAGTTGCTAAGTGACTAGAGAAGCGTAAGGGGAAGAAAAAAAAATGTTTCCTCTACTCTCTTAGAATCTGTTGGTAGGTCCTATGAATTAAACTAGCAAAAACATATACTTAAAGGAGAAAAGACATACAAATTTTATTTGATAATTTTAGCTGGTCAAGGCAATCATAGAAACAAAGTAAGAACCCAGGAAGTTAGGTGGACTTGGAAGCTTATATACCATCCTAACAAAGGGCAATTTATTTTGAAGAACCATCTCAATAAAAGGAGCATGGAGTCTTTGGGGGTGGTGAGGTTGGGGAAGGTACCCAGGAAATGTATGGTAGAGAAGGGTTTTTAAAGATAAGATTTGTTATAAAGATAAGTTATTTTTGCCTTCCTCATATGGGAGAGGGAAATGCATTTTCAAGTGGAAATTTATGTCACTTTTGGCAAAGTGACAAGTCAGTGTTGTGCTTTTAGGTAGAAAATGGGAGGACAGAGAGGTCTTCCTGTAGCTACTGCTCCTTAGTGGCTTTCCGTTCATGATAATCCTTATGCAAAAGTGACCTGTTTTGGGGTGGCATATTTTTTTTTTTGGGTGGCATATTTTGATGCTGTCCACTAGAGTCCAGACCATTCATAACCCGATCACACCTGATGGCATTTTGTTAGGGTTGATGGTAGTTTGCATCTGGAATCTCCTTCAAAATCCCATGTATTGAAGGTGTGGTCACCAGTCTGTGTTACTATGGGAGTGAGGGAACCTTTAAGAGCTGGGGCCTAATGGATGGAAGTGAGATCACTGGGGGCGTGGCCTTGAACTAGCTCTGTGTCCCCCCGTGTTTGCTTCCTGCCTGCCGTGAAGTGAACAGTTTTGTTCTACCATGAGCTGTGCCATTACTTGTTGGCTGACCATGAGCTGAAAGCAGCAGGGGCAATGGACCATGGACTAGAACCTCTGAAACTATAAGCCAAAATGAACCTTCTCTCTTTATAACTTGATTACTTCAGGTATTTGCTATAGTGGCGAAAAGCTAAGTAGTCCAGTTCTCAAGGCCAGCATGGGAAAATTGAGCGCATAGCACATGTGTTATAGCTGATACATTCTGTCAATCTGAGGAATCTACAAGCTTAACTAAGTAAGTCAGCAGTTCTACATCCTGGGGTGTAAAGGACATGCCCTTACTGCTCTAGGATGTTGTTCATTGTGTCAACTGGAGAGGTTTATAAGCTTAACTGAGTAACTCAGCAGGGGCCCAGGGTCCTTTATATTCCATCCTCATCCTGTGCAAAAGGAGGGCATGGAGATTGAGTGGTATACCTGCCCTGGTGTCTAATGTCTTTCATTTCAGCGTGAAAGACTCCCTCTGGCATTGTTCTTAAGTCAGGTACACTAGCAGTGAATGTCCTCAGCTTTTATTTATCTGGAAATGCCTTCCCTTCAATTTTAAAGAAGACCTAGAGGCCTGCTTACAGTATAAAGGAGGAAAACAGGCTTGCTTTCCCCTCTTTTTGCTCTTGCTGCTTCTGCTGTCCCCTGCTGCCTTGAACTGTTTCCCATGTACCCTGCCACCCTGCCTTGGAGCCAGCTGATTATGCACCGAAATCTCCACAAACTGAGCTAAATAAACTTTTCCTTCCTTAACTTTGGCTGTTGGGTATTTTGTCTCAGCAAGGAGAGAAAAGTAACCAAGACAAGGTGTGTCTTGGATACAAGCTGAGTGTAATGTTGCCAACAAAATAGATAAAATGGACTAGTGCCTCAGCCAGGTGCAGTGGCACATGCCTGTAATCTCAGCACTTGGGAGGCTGAGGCAAGAGGATTGCTGGGAGTTCAAGTTCAGCCTGGGCTACATAGTGAGTTCAAGGGTAGCCCAAACTGCATAGTGAGATCCTGCCTCTAAAATAAATAAATAAATAGAAAATGGGCAAGTGGCTAATTGTCGAGTGGGTCATACAAAATAGGGACAATGACCACAGCAGATTAGATTGGCCAGAGTGATATTCCTTGATTAATTATTTTCATCTAATCAGCCATTCTGAAACTGTACTTTACCAAGAAAAACGTCCTTATCCAAAAGTATCCTTGCTTACAACTTCATTATTATAGTAGTCAAAGGGAAATATAATTTGAATATCTACTGGTGACATACAGTGAAGAAATCTACTGGTTCACAACTCTGGTTGCTTCCTACTAAGTGGCTCTTCTCTTGGTAGAGAAGTAATTTTTAACCTTATTTTTCAGTGTGGTCTTCAAAACCTGTAAGAGGGCTGGGGTATAGTGCAGAGGTCTAGTGCTTGCCTAGCAGGCACAGTCCTGGGTTAGAGTCCCAGCACTGCAGAAAAACAAGACCAGAAAAAAAAAAAAATTAACAAAAGAACAAAGCATGTAATATAAGTTTAGTCTTTCCACCAGTTTTTAAATGTGCAGTCCAGTAGTACTGGGTATGGTTGCATTGTTGTGTGGTAGATCTCTACAGAATTTCCATCCTGCTACATTAGAACTGAATACTGTAGCCGGGCATGGTGGTGCACACTTGCAACCCCAGCACCCAGGAGGCTGAGGCAGGAGGATATTTCCAAGTTCAGGACCAGCCCAGCCTGGGCTACTTAAGTGAGCTCAAGGCCAGGCTAAACTGCATAGCGAGACCCTGTCTCAGAAAGACAAAACAAAAAAGAAAAAAAGAAAGAAAGAACTGAACACTAAATATCAGCTCCTTACTTCTTGCTTGGCCCCTGGTACCCACCCTTCCCCTTCCTTATTCTATGCGTTTGACCACAGAAGTAACACTTTTGAAGGATGAGAGAATTTTTTTGTGTAAAAAGTAGGTAAAAGCAAGTGTTATAAATAATTGAAAAGATTGTATGTCTGCAGAGACCGAAGGATCTCAGTATACCTACTTACTATACCAGCGGTCTAGTGAAGAAGATAAAACACAGTGTTTCTCCTCTGCAGTGCTGGGGTTTGATCCTGACAGATATTAAGCATGTATTCTGCTGCTGAGCTACATCCTCAGCCTCTAAGATGTGACCTTTTAAAAACCTTTATAATGTTTATGACTCGTTTTTCCCTTCCTTCCTTCTTTCCTTCCTTCCTCTCCCCTTCAGTGTCAAGGCTCAAACCCTGGACTATCCACATGTTAGAAACACCCCTCCTCCCAGCTGACTATTGTATTTCTTAAAGTAGTAATCTTGGAGCCAAATAAATGATGTCTGAACAAACTTTATTTTGCTTAATATTACCAGGCACACCATTAAACTTTTTTTTTTTTTGGTAATAGGGATTTTGCACTGAGCTACATCTCACGCTGTTTTAATTTAATTAATTAATTAATTGATTTTATTTAGTTTTATTTTGTGACAGGGTCTTGCAAACTTGCCCAGATTGGGCTTAATCTTGTGACCCTACTGCCTCAGCCTCTCATAGTTGCTGGGGTTACAGATGTGTGCCACCCAGGCCTAGATTCATTAAGTTTTTGATAAACTATAATGTAGAAAATTCTGGAACTTAAGTTTATGTACTGTTTCTCATGTTCATGCCAGCTATCACTTGACACTTCTGCTAATTTTGAGGTGGAGGAAAAGAGGAATGGCAGAAACCTAGGAGGTCACTTTAATTTTTCTGCTCAGTTAGGACACTTCTTATTTCTCCTTTCAGTCCACTGGACAGGCAAGTCACAGAACCGTGAGGATACCAATGGCAAGCACAGTTTGTGTCCTGCTTTTCCAGGGAGGGCAGAAGTACCTGGGTCAATTGGGCATGGTGGCGCACAGCTATAATCTCAGCACTCACGAAGCAGAGATGGGGAGATTGCTATGTGTCTGAGGCCAGCCTGGGCTATATAAGCGAGTTCAAAGACAGCCCGCACTACGTAGAAAGACCCTGTCTCAAAAACAAAATATTTGTAAAGCATACTAACAAAAAAAGAAATACATGGGTCAGTATGCAATCTACCTCACTAACAAGACCACTTATGAGAAATAGTTTTACTGATTAGACATTTTTCTAGGTTTGCTAATAATAGCAGCAGCAGAGTGTTTTAAATCGTTCATGTGCTCAAAATCTAAAATCAAAACCAACACATAGGAAAAGGGATTGAAGTCTCATGCCCAAGTAGTCCCCCCTCCGGGCGTTGATAACCATTTTCTCTGGTACTCCTAGAAGCCTGGAAACTCTCTGGTTTAGGGCTGATCAGTCGCTAGGGTGATGTAACTTGCTGTTTGAAAACTAGGGTAGTGTTTATCTAACATGCATTATATGCGTAATTCTCTGTTAGA
This sequence comes from Chinchilla lanigera, assembly GCF_000276665.1. Classification (NCBI taxonomy): domain Eukaryota; kingdom Metazoa; phylum Chordata; class Mammalia; order Rodentia; family Chinchillidae; genus Chinchilla; species Chinchilla lanigera. The sequence goes on along the minus strand of NW_004955499.1, from coordinate 6,622,453 downwards.
AAGCATTCTTCCAGACACAGTTTTAAATTATTTCACATGCTATTTTGGCTAATGCTTGGCTTTGTTCTTGGACGCAGCCAGGCAGCTTTCTGACTTTGGCTATCCCTCCTCCCCCAACAATCCCATTGTCCCCTGGTCTAGGAAGCTTTGTGCTCTAGATGAAGCCTCTATTCTGTGCCTGGGGTTATTTCTTTGGCGTTTATTACCAGTTTATGTTACGGACCACGTGTTACTGAGGTCCTGTCACAGAACGTGAGGATATGTGGATTTTCCAAGACCTATACCTTTATGAATCACAGGTCTACACCAAAGCTCTTCAAACCTTAAAATGCAGCTCATGCAGATGATGTTCAAATGCAGACTTCAACTCCACAGACCCGGGAAGGGCTCGGTATCTGACATTTCCAGTGCAACCCCAACGAATGCTGCATGGCCTCAGCTCTCGCTTTGAATAGCAGTTAGAAACTAACCGGCAAATCTGAGGTAATGGGGGCAGCATCCTCTCTGGAAGCACGCTGCTGATGAGCAGCAAGGGTCATCCCGTTATGCAACACTGTGAGCTTTCCACGCTCCCAAGCGTAGCTACTTTTGTTTATTTATTGTTTTTGTTTTGTCTTTCTTCCGGTACCGGGAATTGAACTCACGACCTTGCACTTGCCATGTAGGCGCTGTGCTGCTGAGCTAAATCCCCAGCCCCTGTTTATTTATTGTTATTCTTCGTGGAAATTATTCTGCATCTCAAGCTATGCATCTTTTCAAAAAAATTGCATCATAAAGTAAAATTCATTCCGATAAGCTAAGTTCCAGAATCTTTTAAAGATAGCTATGATGGGTAAAACATGAAATGAAATCCTTTCATCTTGGACACTTAAGTGCTCAACCATTAAACAGAAGTTCTTCCTACTCAGCCCTTTTCCGACCCTGACAGCATATTTTTCCATTCTGTCCCTGTGGATTTGGTTTTTTTTTTTTTTTGGCTTTTTTCCAGAACCAGGAGTCGAGCTCACGACCTTGCGCTTGCCGGACAGGCGCTGTGCCGCTGAGCTAAATCCCCAGCCCCTCCCTGTGGATTTGACTACTCAGAGAACCTTACCTGACTGGACTCATACAGGGTCTGTCCTTTACTGTCAGGCTTATTTCACTCAGAATGCTGTAATCTTTTAGGCAAAGTTTCACTAATCATCATTATTATGGCTCATCTTAAATTGTTGAAATGGAGGTGGGTAGGACAGTGCCATCCTTTAGCTGAATAGCTGCACCCAGAAACCAATGTTTTTGGAACTGTTTGTTCATCAGAAAAGCTCCTCGTGCCCACTAGGTGCTGGATGGTTCCTTTTGGTCATTAGAGTTGTTTATGTCGCTGTCTTCAGGGGAGGGGGTTGTTCAGGTCGCGGGCGGGGCGCGGTTTCCGTCCAGGTTATATGACCCGTGGAGTCTGAGTGCTCTAGTCTGGATGCGTTTCCGTTATGACTTCTTTCATCTGTGCTGTTCCTCCCTGTGGCTTTGAACACGAACTCTTGGCAATGCGCAGTAAGAGAGGCTGCAGTTTCGGAGATGGGAGATGCGTGCGTGGGACATACGCCGGTCTAGGGCTTTTCATAGTTTTTCTAAATAACCCAAGGAAACATCTCTTAGCTTCTGCGTCTTACAGCTTGGAGAAGTGGATTCACATCAAATGCTAATTAATGTGCCTAAAATCTGCTGGTTGGAGTTAAATTGCGGGACTTTTTTTTTTTTTTCTCCAATCTTCCCCGGGTGGGCTCCAGCCCCCGCAAGCAACCATCTTTCAAATCCAGTGGTCTCGGATCATTGTGTAAGGAGGGCCTTGGAGACCGAGGCAGAGCCTTGGGGGTGAGGTCACTCCTGCTGCTCTAACACAGTTCTGACCTGCTTCTGAGTGTGAAGGGATCAGGAGCCCAGCTTGGGGTGGTCACGGCTGTCGAGCTTTCCTTTGGTTGTGGACCCTGCACCCGATAGATGTCTGTCCATCTCATTACTCCCTCCCTGGGTGGCTGGTCTGGATATAGAGCCCCCATGGTGCACCCCACCTCACCTTTTATTGTCACTTTTGTAACCCTCGTACACAATGCTGGGATATGGCCTCTCACGGAGCCTAGCTAAAGACAGCAAATAAACAATTATATGGAAATAAAATGAAGGCTGGCATTGTTTGCTCCATCCTGACCCTTTCAGAAGAAAAATCCTTCGCTTCCCAGCATAATTGTTAAGTCTTTTCTGGCTCTTTCCAATCACCTGAATGAATTTGAAAAGCAATGCTGGGGCCTGGGGATTTAGCTCAGCGGCACAGCGCCTGCCTGGCAAGTACAAGGTCGTGAGTTCGATTCCTGGTACCAGAAACAAAACACAACAAAACAAAACAAAATAAAAAGCAATGCTGTACAATATGGTAGCAACCAGCCACATTATTCTATTTAAATTTAAATTGATTATGATGCAAATTCTTCGTTACACGAGGCTGGTGCTTTTCAGCTAGAAGTCGTTGATTTTGCTCACTATTTCCCTCATCCCCCAACCCTGGGGGACTTTTGGAAATGACCAGGGACATTTTTGGTTTCTCCAACCAGGGAAGAGATGATATGCTGTTGGCATCTTGTGAATGCATCTGCATTGCTTGGGCTGACCCACCACCAGGGATGTCAGTAGTGACAGACCACCAGGAAGGTCAGTAGTGACAGAGGCAAAGAGCTTCCCATCAGGCCCAGATCAAATGCTCAGTATCCACGTTTCTATCCACAGTGGCCGACAGATCTATGAGGTGGAGCTCCTTGAAGAGCTAGAGAGGACAGAGTAGGAGTGAGGGAAAGAAAGTAAGAGCAGGACCACATACTCCTGTGACAATGGCTGTCTAAGTGAGGAGACACAGATTCTAACTTTCCTTTCCATGGGTGCTTTCTGGCTTCAGCTTTTGTGCTTGTGATGGCCAGTGATGACATACTGTTAGTAACTGTGCTCCTTGTGGTAGAATGCACAACTGATGAACACTTCGCTATTAGTTGCCTAGTTTAATTTCTGCAAAGTTCTACAAAGGAGAGACTCTCTGTTTATAAATGATAAAAATGAATGTGTAAATGATTTATTTGTCTGACTTCATATGAGAATAAATGAAATTTTTTTTTTTTAGTAGAGACCTAGCTTGATGATGTCTGCATTATAGCAGTGCAGCCTAGGTCTTCTGGCTTGTGACCTGGCCCTCTTTGCCCTCCCTTACCGTGGTCTCCATTAATAAAATTTTACTGATTAGTCAATGTATAACATCAAAGATAGGTTGGCTCTCAAAACCCACTGGCACGTTTTAATGCTGGGGACATAACCCAGGGCCTTAGGGACACTAGACAAGAGCTATACTCCTGAGCTACATTCCTAGCTTTTTTTCCCCCAAAATATTTTTTATCTCCTACTTTTTCATGGTCAGTCTTGAAAGGGGGAGAAAGAATGCTATAAAGGAAATGTACATGGTCTTCATTTTGATTTGCATTTCTTTGATGGTGACAATGAGATATCTAGTAAGAATGACTGTTATCAAGGAGATAAAACATACCACACTGACGAGGATGGATTGAAAGGAGAGTGCTCATTTACTGCTGGCGAGAGTGTAGATTAGTAGAGCTATCTTGGAAAACACAATGGAGGTTCCTCAGAAACTAAAACTAGAGCTTCCGCCTGATCTAGCTACCTCGCTGTGGGTGTTTGTCCAAAGGAAATAAAGTCAGCACGCTGAAGAGACACCTGCATGCTCATGTTTCTGGCAGCACTGTTCATAGTAGCCAAGACGTGGAATCCACCTAGGAGCCCACCAGCAGGTGTGTGCATAAAGAGAATACAGTCTATGCACACAACAGAATACTATTCAGCCATCAAGATGAATGGAATCCTAGCATGTGCAGCAAAATAGATGTCAAGTGAAAAAAGGCATAGGAAGACAAATATGGGATTTCTTTTCCCATAGGAGGAAGTTAAAAGAATAAAGAGTCAACTGGAATGTAAAATAGAATTACTAGAAGGTCAGAAGAGGGGTCAGACAGAGAGTAGATAGAGAGAGGGTGGCTTTGATGGGGTAAAATACCACACTAAATCTTATTAATATTTTTTATTAACACACCTTTATAAACAATAAAAGAATGAAGAAGAAAATGTAACTCTCCAGCTTTATTGGACTGTTCTGGGACAGTTACGGATCTTCACGTCCTCACGGGCCATATTTTACTAGAACATCTCATGAAAGAATCTTTTTCTCCCACTTCCAGCAGAACTATTGGTGAGGTCATTTTATTTTTTGTTTTGGAAAGACCTTTTATTTTTTGCCTAGAATAGTTTATGAAAGTGAAGGTAACACTGCACACATTAGTCAACGTTAGTTTCTAGCCTAAAGAGAATTCTTGGTGATATCTTGAAACTGCTACAGTTGTGCTATCTCAGCCAACACTTTTTTTTATTTTAAAAATTAAAAAACTGACAAAACAACAATGGAGACAAAATCAAAACAACATGAAAACAACAAAAATAATACATGACCTCTAGACAAAATGATAGAAATTTACAATGATTGCTAAATTACATACTGATATCTTCAACAAAGTTGCTCAGTTCATTACACATAAGAATGTAAGATTGAACAAAGACAGTAACAAGTAAAAAAAAAAAAAAATAATAAAAAACACCATTGGAAATGATGCAGAGCTTCACCATACAAGGTGGTAGGAGTTCAACAATGGTTCTTATACTGCATATTGTTTTCAGATCAGTCATTCTAACTACCAAATTCAAGCATGTAAAATTGGTCAAGAAAAAAGAAAATTTTAAGCATTGACTGTTCCTTTCAATAAACTACAGACATCAGTAGTACACCTATTCCAGCTATTCTTATATATACATATAAATTTTGTTTTTCATTTTTTTTAAAAAAAAAAGCATAACAAAAACAAATGCATAAACAAAACAGCATAGAGAGCAATAAAAATGATACAAAATTTCAAAACATGGTGATAGGATATTAACAATGGCTGTTATACTATACAATGTCATCTTTAAAATGGTTGCACATATATCCAGATATAGGCATGCAAAATTGATCAAACAATTACACATTAACAGTTCCTTTCAATAAACCAATAGATATTAGTAGTACAATCATCCTAGCTATCCTGTATGTATATATATATATATAGATAGATAGATAGATAGATGTATATCCCTATATTTTTTCCTTCTTCCTTCTTTTTCTTCTTCCCTCCCTCATCCCAGTCAACCAACACTTTCGATGAGGACACCAAAGTATGTAATATTTAACCAGATATTCAAGAAGCTCAATATTCAATACTAAGTAATTTGGGGCCCTACAAACTAAAGGTGACCTGGGCATTGAATTAAATAAACACACTAGCCATAAAAGCATTATGTTTACAAAAGTAAGGTACAGTAGCACATTCAAAAAGAGTCTTAACTCTTTCTAATCTGAATTGATAAGCTAGAAGGGTTTAGTTTTAGAGACAAATGACATGGGCTGCTTGCCTGTAAATATCTTCATGATTTTGTTCTTACAATGGTTCATAACTGTTCTCAGATCTGCTTCTGGATAGAAGCTACGGCTGCCATTTTCCCCCTGATGCTTTACTCAGCATCTGAGGGGAATTTTTTTTGTGTGAGTGCTAACACAGAGGAAATGATTGCTGATGAAATGGTTAGCACGTCTTTCTAGAGAATAGCGGAAGAGTAGAGATTTGAAGAAAGGCTTTGAGATGCTGATTTGTCATACAGAGATTCAGGCTGTGTACGATCAGTTTACATATGACCCCATCATTTGGCCGAAAGTGATGCTTATGAAAATGTGCAATGCATTATAGGACAAAATACTTAGGTCTCTCTTTCTCTTTCTCAGAAATTTGTGCTTGGTGAAAGGCGCTATGTGAATAACATGTGGATTCGTGCAAAGTTCATTTCTTAGATAGGAAGCATAGTAGGAGCTCAGGCCTGCTACACTCCATTTGTACATGCTTGCATGTGCACTTCCCATTGTATTTGGGAGGAACGACTCTTCAGGTACGGCTCACACAGCGAGGATTTGCTGCGAAGCTCAGTGATGCTCATTGTGTGGAAGGAAGAGTAGACACAAGGACAGAAAAGACAGATCCTAGTGGAGAGGTAAAATACATAAATATTACAGTTTGCCTTAGAAATCCCATGTGGAATGTTTCTGGGGTTCCTGGGCTCCCCCACATTTTAGAGGTGAGACAGGAATTTCTGCGTACAAAACACACACTTCATACAAATGGGCCATCAGCATCTCACTAGGAGCTCCTTGATTCTATGCTTAGTATTTGGATAACGTATGTGATTCTGACCCTAAAGAGCAGATAAGGGCTGGGCTGTGGCTCAGGGGTAGAGCTCTTGCCTAGCACCACAAAAAACAAACAAAATCTCTATGGAGTAGATAAGCACAGTACTTGATTGATACATTGGTTGTTTTAAGGACTGGTTCTTATTTTATTGGTGCAACTTGTTGGTTTTGTAAGCCTGACTTCGCAGGCTCACAGAAATGCTGACAGAAACAGGAAAGCAGACTGCGAACAGCCATTTTCCCCACCTTACAAATAATTAAAAAGCCAGAAGTACTGTTCTGTGGGACACATACCTTGGTGGAGGATTAGAAGATTCAGTTTCTGCCGTCTTAGAACAGATTTGCAGGCTGATTGTGTTTCTGGTTTTTCTATCATTTGGAGCTAAAAGGGTTTCATAGATTCCTGCCATGTTAAATCTGGAGCATGAGTTTCTCCATAGAAAGAAATGAGCCAAAAGGCCCTGCCGATGGGATTATGGATTGGTTTATGGGCTCATTCTCAAAACCCGGTGAAGTTTCCTTTAGTGTTGGCTTTGGAATGTGAGACCAGGCTGTTTGACACCTTGGCAGCAGAGGGGTTATGAGGAGAACTTGAAAGAGGCGCTCTGCAAGGTGGCTGAGCCCATTCTGAGGAGGTGTCAAGCTCATTCCAACCCCCACAGTGCGCCCCAGACCACGCATACCCCTGCCAACTCATTGCCCCGAATGGCTGCGTCTTTGATCTTGCATCTCACACTGACATCACGGCTCCACCCAGATACTGAATGAAGCACCCCCACCTTCATCGTGATTTGGGGACATTAACAAGGTTGTTGCAACATCCACATTAACCTTATTTCACACTTGGAGGCAGAGCAGATCTCCCCCCCATTCTTCAAACTCTCAAAGTCCAGCACAGCGAAGGCAGCTGGGGGCAGGACAGGGTTTGTGTGCGCTGCACGCTTATTCTCCTTCAGGGCGACCTTTCTGTCGTGGGATGTCACCCTGAGTCTAGAAGGCCTTTATATCAGGTTGTCGCCAGCTCTGTCTGTCCAAAGCAGGACACACTTTTTTGGACAGCCTTTGGAAAAACTGTCCGATCCTTCCCCCAAGAGACTTCCCTTTCTGAGGAGAGTTGTATTACAGTGGACGGGAAGTGCTAAAACTGCCAAGTTTCATAGCTCTGCTTGTTTTTGAAGCTCAGGTTGTATAAAAATCTCTTGTTGCTGTGAAAAACAACAAAGGCATCCTTCCTGGTGAGCCCAATAAACAGACAAAAATGGCTAAATTTTACTTTTACCTACCATTTAAGAAAAGAACATTAAATGAATGTTCATAAAGCATTGTACATAAAGCATTGAGTATTATGTTCCAAATTAATGCTAAACGATGACTTGATAGTAGTCTGATAGCGATTTTAAAATAAAGATTTCATCTTAAAGTCACATTACATCACCTGTTTACTTTGAGACTGAAAGACTTCCTAAGTAACAACTATCATGTAAAAATAGTTGTCTTTAGTTACAGCTATTTTTGGTGCTATAAAGTGTATCCACAGAGCTCAATAGTGCATTGGCACCCACTGTGATGATATTTATTTAGTTCAGTGCTAACCCCACCAATTTTAATTTCTTTGCCGGTTCTGTTATGCTAGCACATCCATTAAGAAAATGCCCTTTTGCTCTTGGTGTCTGCTTGCTGAAGGGTGGTGAAAGCTGTGCTGTCCTGCCCGGGAAGATCTGCAGGGTTCCGAGGAATGAGCTTTTCCGTTATAATCAAGATATCCCTGGTGTTCAGGTCCAACAGCCCAGGTGATTAATTAACAGGTCTGTGAGTCCCCTGATTGGTCGGTGGAGGGTGGAGGGCGGAGGGCATCTGGTTCTCAGTGCTTTTGGTGGGGGACAGGAGATGAGCCTTACGGGCCACCTCCCCCAGCACTGGGATGGACACTTGTTAGCATTGAAAGACTCACACCAAACAAACGTGCTGGGAACAAACATGCCCCTGGCCAGGCACACAGATAATAACACTGACCGCAGGCCATCTTATAAGGGACCACTCTTGCGTGGGTGGGCTCCCCACTGCTTGGAGCCAATCCTAAGTATCCTATTCATGGGATACTGGGCTGATGGATGAGGGATTTATATGCACAGCTCTGGGCATGAGCAGCATGCATCGTGGGAGGCAGTGACAGGCGGGGATCCCTGGGAACGAGACATTTTCCCGGGAGAAAAACGGTTAGGTAAGTGGCCCTGCCCAGTGCAGACTGGATTCAAGCTTTTCTGCTTTCTGATCTCAGGGCCCTGATGTGGCTTGGACAGTTGACTTCTGTGCTTTTTTCTGGAGTGTTTTTAAAACACAGTTTAACAAAGAGGGAATCCCAGGTGTGTTTGGGTATAGGACACACAGTTTCACTTCCACAGGTGGAATAAATCCACCAGGTATATGGAACAACATGGCGATTATCACTAACAGCCATGTCTTATCCTCTTGACAATCACTAAAAGTAGATTTTATTTTATTTTTATTTTATTTTTCCTTTTTAAAGGGAGTAGTAAATGAGAAACAAACAAACAAAAAAATGGAATGGTAGCAGCATACCAGTATCACAAACATAAACAAATCAGAGCAGGAACATTTAAAGTGATACAGAGTCTAAAGACAAAATAATACGAATCAACAGTGGTTGTTACATTACATATCGCTATCCTCAACTACGTTGCTCAGATTACCAGATGTACGAATGGAAGATTGCTCAAACCATTAAAGAGAATAAGAAAATAATTCTTCGATAAAACATTAGAGATAATACAGTGTAAGAGTAGATTTTAAGTGTGATTGCCACAAGTGCTAAGTGTATGACGTCATGCATATGTTACTTAGTTTGTTTTCACCATTCCAAAATACATACATATTTTAAAACAACATATCATACATGATAAATATATATGTAGATTTTATGTCTATCAAAAATAAAGTTTTTAAAAGTTAGAAAAGAAAATGAATTCCTGTCATATTTTATGGTTTTCCATGCACAAGTGACATACATATCTGTGTATATCCATAGCATCGTCATACCAGCTACAAGTTAATGTTGATTTATTTAACAAAAGTTTGGCCTTTATAAGCATGCAGAAATATTTCCTAAGATATAGAAATATGTAACTTACAGTGGATCTAGCTGTTTGCTCAGGTCTCTTTCCTTGTTCAATACTGAAGTGATACTCTCGTTTTCGAATGAGCAGGAAGTCACTATTCAGAAAATTAATTTAGCAGCATCATCTCTCAGTAACAGCCCGAGAGGAGATATGATTTGCACCTTTCCACAAGTAACCTTTAATCTGACTTGTACATGCTTTGACCTACTTTTTTTTTTGAAAAATATATTTGAATGTTAAATATTTAAATGGAACCGTTCTCATTTCTGGAGACAAAAACATCTTTCCTTAAATCAGAATATTTGACCTTTCTTAAATACCAAGTGAGATGCAAATGAAATATTCTGAAAATCTAGTGTTTAGCCACTTTCTGTCTTCTGGAATGAGGTTCCAGCCTATGTAAAACAGGTACATTGACATCATGCCATGCAACACAAATACTTAAACTATTATGAGGACACCCTCCCTGTGACATAATAAGGTGGACAGATAAATACTTAAGGAATGAATGACTTCTAACAGCTAACATTTCTCAGATCTACTTTCAACGACCAATGCTACCATTTATTCATTCATTTGCTTTCTTTTCTTTTCTTTTTTTTTTTTTTTTGGGATACTGGGGATTGAACTCACAACCTTGTGCTTGCCTGGCAGGCACTTAAGCCACTGAGCTACTTCCCCAGCTCTCATTTGTATTCTTGAAAATACGCTTTTTCCACCTGTTAATGTGCCAGGCACTTTCAAAGCAAGCTGCTACCCGTGTCATGAACCAATTCTATTTTCTTTGGACAGAATTCTCATTGTAGCAAGGCAGCTATTTCACCTTATAGAAAGTGATTTACAGAAAGAAAAGAATAAAAGTATGACCAGAAAGGTCAGAGAGATGGATTATTGGAAAGATCCGTAAGCATGAGAAATTTTGAAGAGTAAGGCTTTGTAGACACAGAAATAGGAAGCTAAGATCTTTAAGTAGTTGTTCTAACAACAGAGGTGGCGAACCTATGGCACAGGTGCTGCAGCGGGCTGTTTGTATCCTTGAAAGCTCAAAAGGTTTGCCATCACTACTGCATGGTGACAGAAGACCTACAAGACAGACCTTTGAAAGTCAAGTGTTTCATACTGCGACACAGCTACACGGTGCAAGCCAGAAGAGACCAATGCAAAGTTGAAGGGCTCTTATAGTTCCTGAAATCTTTGCTTTTTTGGGGGGTGTCACATTCATTTAGAGCAAAACCAGTTTGTCCCATTCTGCTGCTTGGACATTTCAGGAATGTTGAGTATTCCCTCTTACCATCGTCACCACCCCATTGCATGCATCTGTGATGAGATAGCTTCTGTAAATTTAGGGCTGATGAACCTTGTTGCCAGCTTCTAGGAAGACATTCCCTAGATGATTAACATGCTTATAGGTAGAATTCAGCAGGGTCTTTCCCCAAGGCTTCAGACAATAAAATAAAGGAGACAAATATAACACGAAGGTCAAGTTTCTTTATTTTTCTTTTTTTAAGTTGTGTGACTGAACTCTATCCTCTGCTCTTCATTTTTATTTTGAGACACAGTGTTGCCAAAACACTAAGTTGCCCAGGCTGGGCTTGAACGTGGGACTTTCCTGACTTAGCCTCCCAGAGTGCTGGTGTGACAGGCATGTGCCCCCACACTTGGCTGGAATCACTATTTTGTTTAAGCTAAAACAGCCCTGAGGTCCCTGACTACCTCAGAAGAAAATGCAAATCATGCTTTTAATGAATAAGAGGTTCAATGCCCAGAGGTTTTTGTCTGTGAAAAGGGTCCATATTCATAATTGTTAAGGTGGAATTGTATGGTAAGAAGAGAAACTTCAGACTAATTTCTACTTGGGAGATGGCTGAAGAATGAAGAAAAACACAGACAAACATAAGCTTGTCTCCCAAAGATGGTATTAAAAGCCTTCCTTTGAGGCTTTTTCTTTGTGTTGAGCAAAATAGTCCCGTGGTCCTGGTTATCTAAGGTCTTACTTTCTGAAGTCACACTTATGTTGGTCAACCACAATCCAAAAGTACTGTATAGAGGTGTAAGATATTTTGAGGGACAGAGAGAGACAGAGAGAAACAGAGGCAGAGAGAGAGAGAGCACTTTCACATAATTTCTGTTAGACTACAAGTTGCTATAATTGTTCCATTTTGTCATTAGTTATTGCTGCTAATCCCTTACTGTATCTAATTTATAAAATAAAATTTATGTCAGATAGGTACATGTAAGGATGCAACATAGCTTATCTAGGAGGGTTAGGAACCATAAGGGGGGATTCCTATATCACCAAACCAACTGCCTTTGGCGGAGTTACCAGGGACACCCCTCCTCTGTGTGGACATCCCATGTTCGGGAGGTAGCAGACCCATGCCCTGTCCTGTCACCTATGGCTTTCTGGTACATGAGGTGCCTGTCATTTTTCAAGCTGAACTAAAGCAGAAGGGGTAGAATCCAGGTGACATAATCTGGGGGCTTGTGAAGCTATTTCCCAAACATTCTCATCCAGGAGGTGATGGTTGGGCTGCAACATGACACTGGAATTTCTTGTGACTGCCTACTAAAATGACAATCCTACAGAGAGTGAGTATTCAATTAATTGGTCAATCAATCAATCCATCAATCAATCCATTTAATCCTAGAATTAAGTCACCTACCCATTCATCCATAGTCACTGAATACTTGCTGAATATCTTTGGCTCCAGAGATAAATCTAACAAGTCCAACTCATAAGGAGTGTGTAGTTGTATAGGGAGAAACAGATAGTAAGAGGAAATTATATCCAAAGATGAAAATGATGGGGTCACTGGAGCTCTCTGAGGATGAAGTATTTGAGTGGAAGGGTGAGAGGTGAAGAAGGGTGGTGGAGAAGCAGTTGTTGGGCTGGATTTGGCCGTTAGGGACCCTGGCTTGCCAAACTTGGAATGAGACCGCCAAACTCTACCTTTAAGGAGCTTGTAGACTCTTCAAGAAGGGGTAAGCAGAAGGGTAAATCATGCCAACACTCCTTAGGGGGGAGCTGTAATCCTGAGATAATTATCACAAGGTAGGCCCTTAGGTAAGTTTGCTAGGGGACAAACACCAAAGAAGGCTTTTAAAATGTTTAATTCTTACACTGCAACTACTATGCCAGCACTCAGGACTCTGGAAATGGATAAAGCAAGAATCAAGGTGTGCAGAATGTTATTTGTGTGTTTCAAAAAAGACTTTTATTTATTTCTCTCAGTCCCAAGGATAGTGAGTATTTAGCAGATGGTCAGAGGCATACTGGGTAACTGAGTTAAATGCCTCTTGATTTTTTATTTTTACTTTTGTGTAGTGGAGAGGATCAAACACAGGGCATTGTGCCTACTAGGTAAGTGCTCTACATTGAGCCATGCCTCCAGCCCCTACACATCTCTTAAGGAGAGTGGAGTAGATAGGCCTTCCACAGGACCACAGTTTCTTTGATGTGTTTTATTGCATTACCTTCCTTCATAGTTGCTATGGCTTGAGTTTTGCGGAAACCTTCAGATGCTGACATTAATCTCCACTCGGAGGTACAAAGAGTGTGCCACTCGGAGGTACAAAGAGTGTGGCAATTTAATCTGACTATGGTGTTAGAGGGGAAGAGAGTCCAGACAAAAATACACACCCACACCCCCCCAACACACACACACCCTGTGCCTTGTCATGTGATTCTTTGTTCCATCTCAGGGTTCTGCTGCAATGACGTCATCACCCAGTGCAGGCTTTTGACTTTGTACTTTCAGAATTGTGAGTGGAAATAAATCTCTCTTCTCTATATTGTAGCCTGTCTCTGGTATTCCATTATAGTAGCAAAAATGTGGATGAATTCAGTAGGAGAGCCAAGATTTACTGTTCTTGAGAAGGACACATTTGCTTTTAGCTTTACTGAATGCTCTTTGGATATACTCTGCTATGCACAGTTTGTTTATATTGACACACTATACTGAATATCATCTCACTTAGTGCAGACCTGTGAGTGACAAGGCACCAACTCCCAATTCAAAACCTGAGGCCCTGGGCTTGGCAAAAAGGTGTTGGCCCCGGCCCTGGTGGGTTTGGATTTGAGAGTAAGGACCAACACTGGGCTGAGACTGAAATTAAAGTGCAAAGCTATGAATTTCATTCTGTGTAGGGACAGTGCCAAGGACTGCAGATGGTAAATGCCTTGGTAGAGTCACTGTATCATCTTTGGTCACCACTGATTTCTCAGCATGTGGCACCAAGTTAGATGTTTGTGTTAGCTTTCCATTCTATGACAAGATACCTGAGAAAATTGACTTCAAAGAGGAAGGTTCTTATTGGCTTATGAATTCAGAAGTGTCAGTCCCTGGTTCTTATTGGCTTATGAATTCAGAAGTGTCAGTCCATGGTTGCTTGACTCAGTTTTTCCTGAGCTTGTGCTGAGGAAGACCAGCATGGTGGAGAGTACATGGTGGGGTAGAGCTACTCATCTAGGGGTAGCAGAGAAGCAGAGAGAGTTCTTGAGGAATAGCCTAGGTCACAACACCTTTTCTGATGGCATACTCAAAATGATTGGCTTCCTCCAGCTAGGTCCCATCAACCTCCTAAATGCCTGAAACCTCCCGGTTGCAACCTCAGTGGAGTCCAAGCCTTCAACAAAGGAGCTACTGTTCAGCACAGCTCAACTGGAAAATGATGTCTTTGGCTTGAAGTCTTTAACCCTGGGTTATGCCATTTTATTCTTCAGTCCTTCCCTGACAATTTGTCAAGCACCTACTCTGCCAAAGACTGCTATGGACTTGGTGAGGTGGGGGTTGGGGAGAGACATACCTGTTGAAAATTTGACTATGAAGGGTCTTGTGTCTTTGCACATGTGGGCAAGAATGTGGCAGAAGTGAGGGAGAGGAACTAGGTGTGCTGGGAAGTATCTTGTAGGCGAAACTGAGAAGACCTTCTTATGGATTGAAATTAGGAGGTTAGAGGGACAAAAGAAGTCCAGCATGACTCCAAGGGTGGCCTCACCTCCAAATACCATCAACAGATGGCTTTGAGGATTGTGTCTCTCACACATTAACTTCTGAAGCTACACTTAAACCACCTCAGAATCCAAACAAAATGAGAGTGGGTTTGTGTAAAGCTGTTTATGGATAATTATAAACTGAGTTCTCTTTCTTCCATCTCTCACCCCAAAACTAGAATAAATGCACTAAAGAGTTCAGCAGATGATGAAAGGAAGAATTAAAGGGAACTAAATCTTTGAATGGGTGTCATGAATTGTGCCAAGCATTCTAAGTAAGGATGAACACTCCTTTTGTCCATTTAAAGAGGGGATTGGTTATACAGACACAATTTGTTGGACCCTAAAGAAATGATGATTTCTGGTTTGGTTTGCTGAGATGCTGCCCTTTGTGATGCATGGCATAAAAAATTACAGTGATCCCTCACCTATCACGGGATTTACATCCCACAGTCCATTGCAATAGGTGAAAATATTTTTCAAAGTAGCGGCATTATATTTATTTTATTATTTATACATATTTTAAGGCTTTATAAACCCTTCCTACACTCCTGAACACCTTCCCAGGGGGACCCTTCTTCCCAAATCCTCGGCTTCCAGCTGGGGCGACTCCTGGGGACACCTGGGTGAATCGGCATCTCAGCTCCGAGGGCAGGAGGGGAGGATGGAGCAAGTGTGAATGGAGGGTGGGTGCGGGCTGAGGAGCGGGGTGTGCAGAACCAGCCAAGCTGCAGCCACAGCCCAGCCAAGTCCAGAGCCCAGCCTGCCCTGCTCACCCTGCCCAGGCCAGCTTGTAGTGTGGGCAGGCCAGGGGCAGTGCTGTGCATCCTCCTTGCCTATGAGCAGTGCCTCTCTGGTGCGGGTCTGCTCACATGGCCAAGTGGCTGTGCCGTCTTGGGCTGGTGGTAGTGGCATGTTGCATTTCCGTTGTGTACAGTACAGTATTCATCTGCAGATGGAATACATACTGTACAGTATTTTATTGCAGTTTAATATTTTTAATATGTTTAAATTAATATTTTTATATTGTTTTAAATTTTTAAGGCAAAAAAATTAAAATCATAAATATTATATAAATACCTATATACCCTCCCAAATATACCTACATATCAGACTGTCAGAATAGTTGTTGATTTTCTGAAATGCAATAGCAGTATTTGTGATTCTTCTGTCCCAGCTTTCTCTTTCCCATTGAACTGTGCCTCTTCTGCCTTAGCCTCAGTGCCATCTCTGGGCATGGCTTTAGGCTGGGCTGCAGTAGGTGCTGTGTTATGTGCATTATATCTCAGCAAAAGGTTTAAAATGCAGTAAGACAATAGCAGATTAAGAAAGACCATGTGGTAAATTTTAAGGGCTTTGACCCTTACTGACAAGAAGAAAAAGTTAATGGAATGTAACAAGGCTTCTTTAACACCATGGCTATGTGTTTAGAGAAGATTATAGAGGAGCCAGGGCAGAAGTATTGAATGAAAAATTACTCAAATAACACAGGTGAGAGATGATACTGACTAGTGTGCAAAAGTGAAGATATGAGGTGTTATATACTATTTGTAATTTTTAATGATGCATTTTGAAGGCTGGCAATTATTTATGACATGTATGGAACAAGTGTTTCAAAATTTTAAAATTTTTCTTATTTTATTTTATTAGAATGGGTTTGCAGTACATAAGGATTACATTCATTATGAAGAATTGGTACATATATATAAACTATCTTAATTATTTTTTATCACCTTCTGGTCCCCTTCCTCCTCCCTCTGTGCTCCTCCCTCCATCTCTTTGTCCCATGCCCTTTTGTAAAAGATCTATCTCCTTGTTGACTATTCTCTTTTGTTTTATTCTATAGTTTTATTATATTTTGGGTTTCTAATATAAGTGAAATAATGCAGAATTGAAGCTTATCCTTCTGATTTATTTCTCAGAATATTATGATATCAAGATGTATCCATTTTCTTTTTTATTTATTTTTATTTTTTATTTTATAAATAAAAGAATGAAAACACATTAACAAACAAGCAGACATAAACAAAACAACAACCAAACAGTAGAAGCAATGCAGAATTTCAGACAAGGTGAGAGGAAATTAACAATGGTTGTTGTATTACATATTGTTATCTTAAAATTGGTTACTCAGTTAAACAACTATAGGCATGTAAGATTGATCAAATAATTAAACATTAACTGTTCCTTTCA
>NW_004955499.1:6534109-6605675 GCF_000276665.1 Chinchilla lanigera | reverse complement strand
TAGAGTGAAGCCACAATAAATGAACTGTGATATAGTGAGGGAGGAGTGTGTTGTGTGAATCTCCTCAATATTGCTACTGTAAAGATACTCACACTGTATATGTTAGTTGACCTTCTGTAGCTGAAACAAGTACCTGAGGTAGTTCAAAGTATAAACAGGGAAGGATGTTTGTGGCTCACAGATTTGGAGGTCCTAGTACATGATGGGTTGGCTGCACAGCTTTGCAGTTGTGAGTGCACAAGGCATCATGGGAGGAGTGTGTGGAAGAGGAAATATGTTCACATCATGTATAGAATGTGGGAGACAGGAAGAGACTGGCTTACCCAATCTCCTTTGCAGGCATACCCAATGACCTAAAGAACTCTCATGAGGCTCCACCTCTTAAAGGTCCCGCCCCCTCCCAATAGTGTCAAGATGGGGACCAATTCTTTAATCAGATTCTTCATGGATTCCATTTCATGACTCCACTTCCTGACCCTACTTCCTGTTATTTCTTCTCACAAACATTCAATTTAGGTTGTACTTGCTGTGTCTTATTGTTGGAAATAAGCCCCCGGACTCAAATTGTCAGTGGCAGAAAGAATGAACTCAGACTTAGGGCAAAAGATCTCCACAAGGCTTTTTGTCTTTATTTCTGCAGAAGGATACAAGAATGATGCTGTAGGCACTCTAGCACCAAAGGAAGGTGGGCTCTCTTATCCCTAACACTTCGGAGACTGCCAAGCTGCACTTCCCTGACAAATGAAGCCCCTTGCCTCCATTTTCCCTGACCTCTCCTTTGACCCTATTCACTGAGATACGAAGAACTGGCTATATTGAAACAGATGTTCCCCTAATTGCTTAAAAGAATGTGATAGAGTCTGGCTGAGATGCCAACATATCTCATTAGAGCATGTGGGCAAGAACTGGCCCCCTTGCTGATGGCTGGATTTGGGGCTCAAGCAGGACCCTGTAAAATTCCAGGGCTAAGACATGAGATAACATCTCAGCTGAGGCCATGGGTCTCAATAAAAATATAATTCTTGGCAAGAATTATAATTCTTAGGTATAACCTATATTCTTAGCAAGAATATTATTCTTAGCTATAACCTTCCTGGCAGTAAATGTGCCAGCCTTGTATGCAGAGATCTAACCATTGTATTGCTAGTTGAAGGCCTTTGTGCCTGGTACAAAATTGCTCTGTTTCTCATTACAGCCAGTGTCTGCAAAATTTCTTTTTCCTAGCACCCTGCTGCAACCTTGTCCCACTTCCTTGATGGATACCAATAAAAGCCATGAGGTTTTAGACTCATGGTCTTTTGTTCCACAGAGAACATTGGTTGTCCCAGAGCTCCTCAACTGCACAATATTCTCCCTGTCTTTATTTTTGCATCTGTGTACCATATTGCCAAGTGGGAGACCTGAACCCTCCGTGAAGGTTTCAGTACTAATGCAGAAGGAGCAATGACTTCTTTCCCATTGACTGGTTGGAGGTTCACAATCTATCCCAGTTGGCTAACTCAGGTGGCCCAAGGAGAATCTGGAGGGTTGCTGTGGGGGGGAGAGCAGAGCAAGAAGGTATGGAGACAAAATGTCCTTGGCTCCCAATAAGATATCCTTGGTTTATACCTGTGATCCCAGGATTGGAACTGAACAGGCATTGATTGGAACTTAGTGTATCCCAGAAGGGTTTTCTAGGGTAGGATAGAGCTCAAGATGGAGACACTACTGTTTGAGAGAAAACACAGAACGTACTATTTCCCACAGTAAATATCAATATTTGTGTCAGTTTAAATCATTAATAAAAAGAAACACTGAAAACTAAGTCCATGTCAGGCGTATGCTAATGATCTCATTCTGTTTATCTGCTGTCTGGACTGCCTGTCCACAGAGAATATTTCAACCTAAGGAGACAGGACCTTTGGTCCTTTTCGTCACAAATTGTAGTTGAAGTTGGAAGAAAGTAAATGAAATGTCAACTTAACTATTAAGAAGACAGTAGGTTATTTCTGGTAGGTAAGAAGGCAACAATTTGCCTAGTTTTATATGTGCTGTTTCCCACTAAGTGTTTTATTAGGTGACTTTGTAGAACCCAGTGGAAACATCTCAACTTGGAAAACTGTTTCTCGATTTAATATGATTGTGGATGGTTTTTAGTCCTATTACTTTAGTGTTCCACAAATCAGAGGTTCATCCCTCTGACTGATGCCTCTTTCTAAATCAGACAAAAGAGATGAATTTCATGAAACATGGCTACCTACTGGATGAGAACATTGCCCAGAAATTGTGTTTAACTTCCTCCAAAAGAATTAAAAACATTTTTTTCCATAACTGAGGTGACAGTTCTATTGTATTTTATTACTTTCTTAATCTCAGGTAATTTTACTTAACACTTTCACCCTTTTGTCAGGGTCTTAATATGGACAGTGCTCCTTTAAGTGTGAGTGGGAGGCTGTTTGGATTGGTTTGAAGGCAGAGGGCATGGGAAGGCCATTGGCCTTTGAGCAGGCTATGTGTTTCATGGCTAGAGAGGTTCACAGCAGAGCCATCAGGGAATCCCCTCGTGCAGGCTGGGATGCAGCAGTGCTTTTTCCTGCCTGGCCACCCGCACCCACTAGAGTTCCCAGGGTATTAGGCTGAGAAGCACAGGGTCTGTGTGTGCTCCCGCATGCCTTTGCATCCTGGTCATCTCTACAGCCCGGGGACACTGTGTGCTTTCTTTCAGGTGTCAGTGTGGATCAAAGCCATCCAAAGCACATTTGCATGAGAATTCGCAGAATGATTAATTAGCAATGGGCATTAGTAATTTTTCTTTTAAGGCTTTGAAATGTGTCGCATTGATAAACTAGTTGTGTTGAGCCCTGACTCTCTTTCAAAATGTTTTTCACCCAGTACTCCCTCTGTGACTACAAATTGGATTTTTCTCCCTCTGTCTATTCCTCTCCTACTTTAATTCAGTGGTGTGGTTAAAAGGACGGCCTCCTGTGGGTGTTGATAATTCGTCACCAGACTCTGTGTCTTTTTCAGGTTGTATTTTGTAGGATTACATTTTGGACCTTCTCTCCTTCGCTGTACTTATGTAATCTAATCCATTTTCTAGCTCTCTCCAGTTTTGGAAGATGCTTGTCCCCTTCACAAATAGAGCAAGATTTGACAGTTCTGATTCTGTTGTGCTTTTTTTGTCATTATCCATGAAGTCTTTGGGGAAAAGCACATAGGGCAAGTGGAAAGCACATATGCAGATGTGGTCTGAGCACAGTTTGAAGCACTAGCATAGCAAAGGCCAAGGTAGTCTGGTGCTCTGCAGCTGCCTGGGGAGCACCTGGGATAGGCCCAGCACACCTGTTCATTCCAGGAAGAGCAGGTCTCAGCCAGGGAAATGCAGTTCTGGTGGCACAATGACAGGTCCCCTAAGGAGCTGCCACAAGCCGCACATAGGAGTAACACCAGGGAAGCATTTTGCAAAGAGAGCTGCTCACCACTGTGACACTGAGGTGTGTGCCTTGGAAGTTTATGTAATTAGGAAAAGTAATGAAAATGTGTTAGTTTTGGAAGCGTTATATAGGAATACATTGTTTAGACCTCTTCTGGTGTCTTGGGTGTGGTGGGTCTCTACAAGTAAGAAGTTCTTCATCCATAGTTCTGTTCGCTTTCTGGGAAATTCACTGCACCCTGTGAGTGGGAAGAACTCAACAGATGGTTTCTGTTGGTTCGTGATTTGCGCAGGCCACAGTGAGATGACTTTCTGTTGGTAAGGGATTTTAAATGGTAGAAATTGGTCATTTTGTGAAGGTTGATGGGTATGAAATCTTATAGTGGTAATTGTTCACTGAGTACCTTTTACTGATGCCAAGTATCCCTGGATCAAAATCTTATCCTGCTAGATATAGGAGAAAGGGATATCAATACGGCTATAGCAAGGCATAAGACTGAAAAGGAGACAAGGCTGAAGTGAAGGTCTACACTGTCCATACCATGAAGAAATGGAACTGTTTGGCTGGTGAGGTAAATCTCTGGGATGTGATGGATGACAGTGGATGAAACACTGTCTCCAAGTTGTAGTTTTGTTATGACAAAGGCATGCTGCTGACTTGGCATGTTGTGAAACATGTTTAGAGTGAAAGCCTGACCCCTTTGTAACTGCTCTGTGTCCTAAGGGAATTCAGGTATCCTACTGCAGAGAGGGCAGACAAAGTGATGTAGCCTTTGTCTAGTGGGTCTTTGGTTCTTTGAAAAACTATCTATGTTGGAATCACTATAATTGGTGTATTACTTTGAGTAACAAAATCAATAGAAAATATATGTATAATTATGCAAGGGGATTTATTAGGTAGGCTTATAAGATCAGAGGGGGGAGAGTCCACCATGGCCATCTGCACACTGGAAAGCCAGAGGATCCAGCAGCTGCTCAGCCCAAGAAGATAGAAGCCACAGAGCAAGAGGATCAAGATAGCAGCCCCGGTCTGTGTTGTGAGGTGGAAGAGATAAGAGACCAGCATCCAAATGTGATGGAGCAGACTTGAAACAGGCACACTTTCTTCTTTCCCTTTTTATTCCATCCAGGATACAAGCCTATTGGTTGGTGCCATCTACATTCAGGGAGGGTCTTCCTTCCTACTTGTTGACCTATATGTCAGTCATCCATAGACACCCGCAGAACTCTGCTTTACTAATCTGCTAGGTATCCATTCAAATTGACATACCATGTTTAATTGTCATAATGGGGTGTGAATCCGGATATTGAAGGAGATGCTGACTTGGGAGATTGCTGATGCACTGTACTGTCCTTTCACAAATTTTTAATTTACAAAATAAGAAAGACAAAATAAATTTAAAAAGTAGACAACCATGGACAGAGAAGTTGACTACTTTACAACAAATCTGGATCTTTCTAGGAATTCATGAAAGTATTTTTAAAATAATGCTGTTTTTTGTAATAAACAGAGTAAAAATCTTTTATTGTAACCTAATTTTATGAAGTTATAAGGTAGAAGTAAAACACAACAAACATAAAGTTACCATATATTACAAAATGTGTGCTCTTTGACTGATTTTAGGTGTGGCAAAATATAAAAATTCTGCCCATTTAAAGATTATTTTCATTATTCTAGACTCCAGAATTGTGACAAATGGATACTTAGTTTGAATGTTTATTGAATTTTTTAGCGTTTACTTGCTTTAATTAAATTTGTTTCCTTATGGAATTATTTTATGGAATTATTCTATTTTAATATATCACATTAGCCCTCTCTGCAAGCATGCAAATTATTATTTATTATGAAAATTAATCTGGGAAACATTACTGTAATTGGTTCATCCATCCATATATAACATCACTGTAATTTAATGAACTTCACTGGATTTCAAATGATTTGTGGAGACTGGAAGCTTTGATTGTATTATTGGCCTCCAGTGAGATGGCTGTGCTGAATGCAGCATGTTGGTGTGGTAAAATGAAGTATAATTGAAATATATGAATTTCAGATGCTTGTTTGACTCAGAATACAGTGAGGGAATTTGAATAATGTTAACAATTCATTTTTGCCCTCATTCATCTTAGTGGAAGTCTTAGCATATTTCTAAAAGAGGGTTGAATATAGTAACTATACTTGCTTATTACTTGCAGCCAGGAGGGAAAAAAAGTGTCTCTAAAATAGCTTCTAGCTAGAAATATGTTCAGCTCACTGTAAAGCCAACAGACTTCACTTTTACATAAATAATCCAAGATTCCACAGAAATGTTATTCACGGCAGTGTTGGTTTATGGAAATACTTTGTAACTGTGAAGTTATTTTTCGGTGCTGGCTGTACTGATGTATTGTACTTACTCATTTCTGTCATGCTTCTTATTGGTGTTAGAGTGAGTTGCTTCCGTTCAGACTTCCTTCAGGTCCTGAGAGCTGTGGTCTGGATTTTGCACTGAGATATCAATATAGTGCAGAGAGAGGCTCTGTTTCAGAGTCAGGAGGATGTGCTCTTAATTCTGTGCACACTTTGCTGATTGTTCAGGGTTTATTTGTCCTTATACTCTTACTCTCTACTGTGGGTCCTCAGCTGGGGACATTCTGCCCCTTCGGAAGCAATGAGACAATGTTTTAAGATATCTTGGTTTCTCACAACTGCAGATACACTTGTTTAGGCATTTGTTGGGCAGGGAGCACAGAAGTTGCTGTCACCCTAACATGCCCAGGACACATTCAGCTACTACCACTTATACAGCTCCATATACCCATAGTGTTGAGGCTGAGAACGCCTGCCTATTCCTACTGGTTGTATAGAACATTTCCTTTTTTTGCTGGTAGATGTGTAATATTTTCTCTGCACACCACATGGGTATGAAGCCTTTAGCTGTAATCTCAGTAGCATACAAATGCCATATGAAGTACTCTTTTAAAACATGATTTTACTCTGAAGACCTCTTTGGGGGATAGCTTTTACTTTACTTGAAATCACAACCTACAAAGCTTACAAACATTCTGTTCAAGCAGAGATGGAGAATGGGCATTTGTGTTCATACTGATTTTCATGCTGAGAAATAGGACGTTACTTCCATGTAGCACTCCCAAAGTGCTGCAAAAGCTTAGCAACACAATCCCTAGGTCCACAGCATTCAAATGAATGTGCCAGACACTGTCTCTCTCCATTGTCCCATGTGTACTGTCCCTGTTGCCAAAGTTATCATCCTTTCCTTTGCTCTTTATCATTAACGTAGGAGGCTGAAGTCCACAGAAGACATACTTCATCATTCTCAGCTCTTCTTGCCCAGGTTATAGTCTCACAGAGCTAAAGCAAAACTCATAATTTATTTTTTGAAGAGACAAGAATATCTCTGAGCTTTAAAAATACGCTATGTATTTTCTAGAATCAGAAGGTAAGACCTTCCTGGGATTCCGTTGGACAAACTCGGATTATTTGTTCTCCATCCAAAAGGTAGATGAGCTTGGTGGGTTTGCCAATGTTGGGGGGTATGTCTGAGCACATGGTTTTTGGATTAAGACTCATGTTTCATAAGAGATTCCTCTGGAGTGTTATACACCCCAGTCTTGCGACCCTTGAGAAGGTTTTGCTGTAAGTGATTCAGTGATATTTTTCTCATGGGCGTTTCATTCTTCCCAGCTTAGCTTATTACAGAGGAAATCACCTGTACATGGTCTCTGAAATCTTGTGTCAGAAGAAAAGACATGCATAGGACTACTATATTGAGTGGACCGGATCTCTGGATTCAGAGAGGGACTTGCCCCATGTATTTTCCCTTAAAAGTAAAAGATAAGGTAGATTTCAAAATGAAGTAAAATATATATAAAAAAGGAAATGTTAAATGTTAACACATTTAAAAGTGTTAGAATGAAGTGCCAGGCATGGTGGTGCATGCCTGTAATCCCAGCACTTGGGAGGCTAAGGAAAGAGGATTGTTGTGAGTTCGAGGCCAGCCTGGACTCCAAAGTGAGCTCAAGGCCAGCCTGAACTGCCTAGTGAGACCCAGTCTCAAACAGACAAAAAAATAAATAAGTAAAAGGAGAATGAAGACACATAAAAAGGGAAAGCAATAGTCAGAACACAAAGCCCAGTCACATAAATCTACCACTATGTTAGGCAAGTTTTTCGAGCTGGAGATGACTGGAAAGTTCACGTGTTTTGAGTATGAAGTCTTAGGCTCCATCCACACAAGAAGCATTTCTTCAGGAGGCCAGTGGTTGGAGATCCCATTCAGTTCATGTCCTCTTGACAGTTGCAGAAAATGCTTTGGTTCGCCTTCCTGCAGAAAGCCTGGGGCATTTCTCTGGCTGCTGGAGCACAGAAAATCTAGATTTCCTTTCATCATGGTGAGAGTGGACACAGTTTTGAACTACTATTCTGCCTCATTCCAGTTGTGCTTGGAGGAACTGGAGTTGTGTGTTACTATAGCTTAGATCTGGAATATCCTCCAAAGTCCTCCATGTTTTCAAGGGTCAGGCTCCAGACTGATGCCACTGGGAGCAGGCTGAAGTCCACAGAAGACGTACTTCATCACACTCAACTCCTCTTCCCGAGGTTATAGTCTCACAAAGCTAAAGTGAAACTCATAATTTATTTTTCCAAGAGGTGAGAATATCTCTGAGCTTCAAAACAAGCCATGCATTTTCTGGAATCAGAAGGTAAGACCTTCCTGGGATTTCACTGGGCAAACTCAGATCATTTGTCCTCCATCCAAGAGGATGGAGAAACACCTTCTGAGTGGAACCTTTAAGAGGCAGAGCCTAGAGGGAGAACTCCTAGTCATTGTGGGTGTGATCTTGAAGTGGATTGTGGGACCTCAGTTCCTCCCTTCCTTCATTTTCACTTTCTGGCCATGAAGCGAGCAGCTTCACTTCCTCACCCACTGGCTGCCTTACTAGGGAGTTAATAGCAACAGCACTAACCACTCATGAACTGGACCCTCCAAAAGTGTGAGCACAAGTAAACCTTTTCTCTTTAAAAGTTGATTCTTTCAAGCATTTTGTTACAGGAAGGGAAGCTGACACACCTGTTTTGTAGCACACCCTTGAGACTGAGTTCTGTTATAACACAATCAATTCATTTTGAAATTACCTGTGGAAAGCCCATCTGATGTAACATTAGGATTGAATGGTGCTGTTTGTTATGATTTCTTGTCAACCAGAACTTTAAATGGAAGTAGAGCAGAATGCCATTATAGAGTCGGAGAGCCCAATTCATTAGTGTAATGTATAATTTAAGCTTAAAATGATAGCTCACCAGGGTCTTGAAATGATACATCATTTTACTAAATTAATTGACTTAAAACAGGGTACGTGATTCAGAGTTGCAAACACACATGTATTTTTCCCAGTAGAAAGGCCTTCTCTGTATGCATGCTAAGGAATCCTTCCCTGAGTGCCAGCTTTTACACTGGTGTGTCTAGAATTTATTTCTTTTCCAGGGAATCATTTATTTTTCAAGAAGCTGTATTTTTCTTCTACATGAGCAACAGAGAAAGATGTTTCAGCTGACCTTTCAAACATTAGCGAATGTAGTTGTTTTCTAGCATTTCCTAGACTTAATACTTTTCAGTTATTATGTGTGTTGCATGGGACATAGTTGTTTTTGAAGTTAACATAAAAGGAGAAACAAGGTTATCTTTAAAGTTCAGATGCAGCCCTCGTGGGGATTACCTGGGTACCTACAGATGCCTTTTTCTGCCTGCTACTTTAGATCACACCTGCTCAGTCCTGATCTTGGTGAAATGTAGGGGAGGGGAGGGCCGGTTCCGCACTTTAAGTGATATTGATCTGCATGTTTAGTTCACTGAATGGCATACAGATGTCTGATAAGAGGAATATAACTATTCAAAACAGTACAGTTAAAGCTCGCTAAGTTTTTATCTTATAGCTTGAAAGTGTGGCAAGAAAAATTGCTTCATTTTTAATCCTTATGAGACACAACTATTTACTAGTGGATTTAGAAACTTTTTACATAATGGCATTATGTATTATGTGTCTCAGCCCTATTGATTGATTGATTGATTGATTGATTTATAATCTCACTCAGGTGACCATGCTAGATTTGAACCTGTGAACCTCCTGTCTCAGAGTCCCAGAGTTCAGTACCACCATGCCTGGTTTAACATAGAATAGCTTTATCAAATACCGTAGGCTTTTGCCATCACCTCCCTCTCCCTCCCATTCCTCTGGTCCTACGTAAACACTAACATACCTTCTGGCCTTCATTAAGGTAGATTGACACATTGTGCCTCTTGGTAGAGGGACACATTGTGAACACCTCTATGAATGGAATTGTGTGAGCTAGCATCCCGTCACTTTCACAGATACCCAAGATGGCCAGTTTAGAAAGAGGAAAGAATTATTTTGGCTCATGGGTTTCGAGCTTCTAGCCTGTGACTGGGCAGACCCATTGCTTTTAGGGCTCTGGTGGGCAGCAGTATGCCATGGCAAGAGTAAAGGAAGAAGAAGAGTAGAGATTGGGGTCTTGCATTCCTCTTCAAGATACCCTGATGGCTTGTGGACCTCCCACTAGGTCCCACCTATCATGGCAAACTGGGTCCAAGCCTTTTGAGATACATTTAAAATCTAAAGTGTAGGAGGAGTCATACTTGTAGTTTCTGTCTAATATCTTTCACTTAGTAGAATGTTTTTAATATCTCCTATGCTGAAGCATACCCGTGTCAGTATTCTACTCCTTTTCACTGCCAACGGTAGTGCACTAAATTTTTAAAAACTCCATTCATTCATCGGTTAATGTATATTATTTCCGTCTTGTGTTTATTAAGAATAATACTGTTATGAAATTTGTGCCCTAATTTTGGTAGTATGGGTGGAATTACAAACCTATTGGATATATTCTGTCCTGAGATTTTTGCATTGTTTGTGTCTAGTTTATTCTAGAATTATGTTACAGTAAACACTAACCTTAACTCAGTTCAGAGGGAATTTTGGTTAAAACATTTTAGAAAAGTTGAGCAGGGTACACTCATATTAACTACACTCTTAAATTATTACATTGGACATTTACATCCTGAACTATCTGTGGCCTGTATAGTAAGGGAGATGCTTCTGTTTGGTACAATCAAATTAATTAGAGCATTCTACATAGAGACTTTAAAAAGATAGAATGATCTCTTTATTGCCTTTGACTACCGAGTCTCCCAGTTAGAATGACAGTTTTGCAGTATAAGGACCAAATTTCATTTCACAGCAATGCTTTCCTCTGGAGAAATGGAGAGATGCAGTTTAAAATATCGTGTAGATACTTCTCGCTTGTGAAAAGTGTGAGCACAAGACTGTTTTGTTTTGTTTTCTCTTCAGGGCAACAAGTGGGAATGGAGCTTCTGAGAATGGAAGGCTCCCTCTCTCATGGCTCCATCGAATTGATTTGGTAGGGCCATCAGCGTGCTAGGCAGCGGATTTCCATTTGCTTGATACTCTGTCAAGCGGCAGAAGGGAATTTGTTTGCTGGGACCGACCGTGGGGCTCCTCTTCCTCTCCCTCCTCCTTGTTAGGAGATCCTGGTGTGAAGACAAACAGATGCCCGCTGTCCCAATGCAGCGCTTAACCTGACCTCCCCCGGCTCACAAAGGAGGGCTTTTAGGTCCCCAGTGAAACAGCCTCGGCTCTTCATCCCGCCCCGCCGTGAAATTTGCCATGAAAAGCCCCCGGCCTCTCACTGCTCAGCCTTTGGGGTGGGTGATGTGGGACTGGGAGGCTGCTGGGAAGCCAGAGAGAAAACCCCAAGCCACAGCAGGGACAAAGACGGCCTCGCTCCTTCTTTCATTGTTGGTGGTCATCCGCTCCCAGAGTGGCACACGGGGGCATTGGAGCATTTTGCTGTTGCCTGCTCACTTAGTCTTCTGGGGGAGGGAGGAATGTGCCTGAGGGGCTGCTGGGAGTCCTCCTGGAGCCAAAGCATCACCAGCGTTGCTTAGCAACATCAGCAGGCACTGCATCAACCAAAACCCCACAGAAACAAACGCTCCTCACTGCCTGGGAAGACCTTGCCTCGTCTGACCCTCCAAGTTCTAGGGAGGTTCTGTTTCCTGCAGAAGCTGCTCTTCTGATCTCTTCCTTCGCCCTTGCCTTCTCTCTGCTTCTCAGGCCATCTTATTTCCTAGTAAAAATTAATAAATTGGGCCTGAATTTCTAATGTGTGCTATGAATACACAGACTTCTCTATTGCATTGAAGAAGTAAACAGAAAGCCTTCCTCAAACTACAAAACTGCCGTAAATGTCATTAGGAGGGCAATGGATTAGTTTTCTCCCTAAAGTGAGCTACAGTCTCGATAGTGTTTGGGCTGTTCCACTTTTGAGGAGATTCAGGGTGTTTTATGTCACTGTCATGAATTGATGCATGTGCCATGAAATGAATGAATTGGTAGGAAAATGAAACTTGTGAAACTAATGCCGTTCTGTGTGTCCTGCTTCACTTATGCACTCGGTTCGTGGGACTTAATGATAGCAAGTGGCCTGTTCCCAATGGTGGGTTTGTATGCCTCGTGTAAAATTTCCAAAAATAGCCAGGTGTGGTGGCACACACTTGTAATCCCAGCCCTCAGCAGGCTGAAGCAAGAGAATCGCTCTGAGTTCAAGGCCAGCCTGGGCTACCTAGCAAGATTCTGTCTCAAATCAAACAAGTGAACAAAATTTCCAAAAATAATTGCATGTGTGGGCAAAATTCTTTCTCAGGTCCCTTGCAATGGAAGAAAGTAGTCATTCTCAATATTGTGGGTGTCTGTCTCACCAGTATCACACGTGCCCTGGTATAGTACAGTGATGCCCGCGTGTAAGTTCTTTTCAAATGCAGTACATTTCCCTGGAGGGAATTTGCCAAAATTCCCTTGAGAGAATTTTGATGAAGCCCACCCTTGAATGCTGTCTTTCTGAGGAAGTGGAATTATTAGTTCTCCAGAATCCATCTGAGTTTGGGGAGTAGTAAAAGAAACAAGATCATTTTTCTCCAGCAAAGGAGATGGACATTTCTTCTGTAAGAGAGCCATTTTCTTGGATCTGTTGTTCACATCTGCATCCTGCCTGCTGTGCTTTCAAAGCACATTCAGTAATCACCCAGAGGTCTGCTAAACCCCAAGTTTCTCTTTGCCCAGTGGCAAGGTGACTCTGAGCAGCGTGTGTATGGTGGATCACTGATACCATTCTCCTTGGAGTGAGCAGGAGCCGCTGGAGTGGATCCACGTGGTGGAAATTGACAGCTTTATTTTCAAGCTTTAAAAATTCACATCTACATGGAACATAATCTTTCCTCCCACCTGCCTTTGCCTGGTCCATCCTATTTTGTTTTGCATCAGTATTTTGTTTTCTACCTGGACATGTCCCTTCATCTGCGAGACTAGGGGTGGAGGAGTTTGGGGGCACCTTGTGGGCTCAGCCCTTGCTCCACAGATTGGTCCCGAGGTACCGTATTTGTTCAGTTAACATCTCCATCACACCTTAAGGTCCAAGCAGAATGTTTTATGTTTCCATGGGCTCCAGGATTACTGATGTAGTCACCTACATAGATGGTATGCAGTAAAGAAGAAAGCAAATGACTCCAGGCCTGGAAGCTAGAGGCAATGGAATATGAGGATTTAGGGGCTCCTGAAATGACGGTTTAATGGAACAGGCTGCCCAGCAATTCTCTAGGGTAACACGGAGCTCATCCTCCTACCTGCTTTGAGGGTTCTCTGGAGAAACAGTGCCAGACTGAAGACACTTCCTCTCCGGAAGCCCTCGCAGACACAGAGGAGCTACAGGCACAGGCGAGAGAAGATTTTCTCCTTTCTCACTGCCTTTACATGCTCCAGTGTAATCTAACTGGATGCAGAATCTTAGTGGTGCAGTCCGCGGGGAAAATGCCGTTTTTCTTCCTGTGCCCCTAGAAGGAGTCCGCTATGGATGTTGAATGCACACCTTTGGATTTTCTTTCAAAACTTTCCATTTGTCTTCTGCAGTGTGTTAGCCAGTAGCTCCAGTGGGACCCTGCACATTTAAATTAATTAACGTTAAGTCAAGGGAAATATTCACTATTCAGTTGCACTGGCTGCACTGAGAGCTTAATATACTTAGGTGGCTGATGGCTTTGGGGCGGTACATAGAAAGGACATTTCCACTTTTACACTATATTGAATGACACTGCTTTATTCTAGATGGTATGAGCTTCCTTTGTGTGTGTGTGTGTGTGTGTAGCACATGTGTTTTCCTTTGCAGTTTTTGGTTTAACAGAACAAGAGACAAAGCATGGAGTCATTGAACAGTGCTCAATTAGCCAGATTGTGATATACAAAACAACAATAAGAAGAGACACATTTAAACGGGGCCATAATTGTATGTCTCAGGCTAGGAGTGTAATGCGGGGAACCAAGCTGAAGACAGTATGTCTAATTTGCTCACAGTGCAGAGAAGGTGGTTGTAACCCTTGTGTGAAGTCCCCTGGAAGACGAGGACAATTAAACAACACTGCACTCTGCTGCAAACTCCCTGAGTTTGTGTTTGCTGCACATCTTGCTTGGAATCACAATGGCTTTGATTGTTAAATTATTCTAATAGCATTTCTTCAGCCGTAAGAACCTCAACGTGACTCTTCTAGGGGTGAAGGAAGAACAGACAAAATTAAATATCCATGTGAGAATGTGCAAATTTTCCAGCCCAAGACTGAATAGCTTTGCTTGTAAATAGAGTTTCCCATCCATAACTAATGTATGTTCCCCACCACAGCGTCTCCGTTTTGACCTCTGGAAAGTTATGAATATTATGTCAAACCCGTTGCTTTTGAGCAGACCCACCACAGAACCGAGGAGGGCACTGATGTCTTCGAGGAGTGCTTCTGTTGACAGAGCTGGGGTGATTTGATCTGGCAAGGAAGACCGGAAACATGAAAGTCCTCCCTGACGCTTTCAAGAACATCCTATGCCTTCCTTGAGCCTGACATGTGAGACAGGCAAAGCACACAGTCAGATATTAAGCTGTCAGTGGAGGGGATTAGCTCTGACACACTGCTGACTTGCCTGGCGCTAAGGACAAGCTGCATGTTAGGTTCTTTGCACCTTCTCTAATCACTCAACACTCAGGCAAACAGATTGCATTTTTCTGAAATAAAGGGATGCTGTCTAACCATCCAAAACATCCTTATATATCACTAATAGAAATGATTTTAATAGCCCATAAGCAGACATGATAAATAAGACAATCTCGGACACAGCACCTTGTGGGTTAGCATATGGACAGAGAGCAAAATCAGGTTGTTTTTGTGACACACATCACATCTAATCATGTTATTAGCCCAGGGAGAAAAGGATACCAGGCCACCCAGCTTGGAATACGATGGATGTGATTCTCCAAAACTGCCAGGTCAGTGATGTTGTAGAAATAGTGTGTCATCAGGAAAAAGTTAGAAGAAAATAGATGTACTGTGACAAAGCTCAGAGGCAGACTTGCCTAAGCTTTTCAACTCAGCCTCAAGCAGAGGAAACCCTAATCTCTATTCAACTTGTAGCCCGTCACCAAGGAGGTCTTTAACCTTGGGGCTCAGGGATGTCAGGGGCATGCTGTGCAGATTAAATTCAGACTTTCATTCTGGAGACAATGGCTGTTAAGTCCAAGAAACGCTCTGACGGTAACTTGCATGGAGTTAGGCAAAATCTTAACCTAATGAGTGACTAGGACTCTGAGTGTACAAAACAAGATGGTTTCTCCTGAAAAAAGCTGCCTGCCGATGGCTGGGAGTCAATACCTGGCCATCAGTATTGGAGAAAATGAAATAGTTGCTTTTATAGCTGGCCAAAGACATACATCCCTGTAATCACAGGGTAATGAAAATGAAGGTGTGTGCACAGAGGCATACATGTGTGTGGTGTGTTCTTCTGAGGTTGGAAATGACAAGTAGAGTCATATTTCTTTTGAATATGTTGATGAGATATATATTTTTCAATTTCCATCCTTGAGCATTTTAAATCCCCCCCCCCCGTGTCCATGAGCATCTTTAGAAAAATGTCCCCTTGGTGCTAGAGCGTCCTCAAGTGAAGAAGAATGCCCAAACCTCCTTCCCTTCTTTCCCTCTCTTACCCAGATACCAACATCTGTTGTTCTCTTCAGTGAACTTTCAGTTCAGTGAACATGGGTTCGTTCCGCTGCTTTTAGAATTTTCCTAGCAATCAGGCACAGGCAAAGTACTCGCCAAAGCTCAGACCTTTACAGGGCCCAAAGCTTTGCAGGACTCACCTGCTTTTATCATTGTGAGCAGTGTTTGCTTAGCTGTCTCAGGAAGGTCTTGTCTACTACAACCTGAGAAGGGACATCATGAGATGCAGATGGGACCACAGTGCATGGTGAGCCATTTCTTGTGTTTGTAATTGGAAGGCAGGACACAGGGGCAGGGATTTAACTTGGGATTTCAAGAAGACTGAGTCTACTCTGGCCCTAGTAGCACAGGGCTTTCTGAGGCTGTGGGTAAACCACTGGTTAAACATTTATTTATTTATTTACTTATGCTGAAGATTGAACCCAGAAACTCAAGAATGCTAGGCAAGTGCTCTACCATTGAGCTATATTCTCAGCCCTATTAATTTTTAAAATAACCTTCTGCCTACAGCTCCGTGTCCATAATTGTTTTTTTAATAATGCCTACTAAAAGACTTGATTTTGATATTTGAAGTAATTTTAAGATTTTTGTGAATTTATGAATATTTAACTTTTTTCAGAACATCAAGAAAAGTTAATAGTGTAATTAATATGCACTCACCTGTCATCTAAATAAAGGAAGACAAAACTTTGGTATGACTAGATGATTACTTTTGGCTTTCTTTGTCTGTTCCAGCTATACAACTCATTAGTGTAGTGTGAATTCATTTTGCTCTCCCATAATTCTTTGTTTCTGCCACAATCCCTTTGCACCATTCTTTTCTCCCACAATGCCTTGTTTCTGCAACAAGCCATTTCTCCACCATTCATTGCTCTCCCACAATCCCTTGTTTCTTCCACAATCCCTTTTTCCCATTATTCATTGCTCTTTCCCAGAATTCTTTGTTTCTGTTACAATTTCCTCCCACCATTCGTTGCTCTCCTGCAATCCTTTGTTCTGTCATAATCCCTTCTCTTCATTCATTGTTCTTTCCTACAATTCCTTGTTTCAGCCACAATCCCTACTTCTCATTATTTATTGCACTTTCCTACAATTCTTTGTTTTTAGGGGCAAATGTATTCTCTTGAGTCACTACTGAGAGATAATCAAGTTCAGGAAATTAAGCACTCATGTAATGCTGTTATAGAAACTATACTCCATATTTACTTGTAGGTATTAGTGATTGGAGTTATCACTTTCTCTTCATAATAACTTTTAATTTTAGAAGTAATCATGAAAGTACTTTTGAAACTTCAGCACTATGAGATATGTTCAAAAATATTGAATGTTTAAGTTAAAACAAAATTATTAACATAAAAGACACCTTGCCATGAAACCCCCTCAGAATCTTTCCCCTGACTTTTAACGCATTCATCCCATTGTCCTTGACATTTTCTGCAGCAGCTCTAGAGTCCTGTTTTGTGAATGTCTTACTTACTCTGTCCTGGCTTCGTCAATGTTCTGAATGCATTCAAAACTTGACTTTGCATGGTCATATTGACTTTAGGGAAGAGCTAGAAGTCGTACATGCCAGATCCAGGGAATGAGGTGGATGAGGACAGAGCGTTATGTTTTTATTTGACAGAAATTGCCTTCAATATTTGATCAATACAGAGTGTTTGGAAAATATGGCTATTATTTAGATTTTTTAAAAAATGATCACAGTAAGAGACATTTTCACTAATACCCTTAAAATACTAAAACTGTTCCCCTTTGCTTTGAATACACCTATCTTGTTATTCTTGGCAACATGTCTTTTATGGTAATAAGGTTTTTTTGTTTTTTTTTTTTCTGTTTAAACGTTGAACATATTTTTCCTCTACAGCGGTAAGCCAAGATGCCATGGTGGAAGATCCACTTGAAATATCTGGGTTGATGCTGAGAAATCTTGGTTGGTCCTCAGTGAAACAGCACTTTATGAAACACATGCAGTACTTTCTGGGACTCAATGATGTACATCAAGGCACGTGTTAAGTGAGCAAAATTGAAAGGAAGCCACTCTCTGATAATAATAACTCCCTCCACTGATTGCTTTTCTCCATTTTATTCATTTATTCAGCTGGTTTCTAAACACACTGTAACTGAAGAAAGTTGTTGTCAGAGCCGCACTTTGTTGGGAGCAATCCCTGAGTTAAAATGAGCCCCAGGTTTCTTTATGAGCAGCAAGGTGGGAGTGTAATTATCCTTTGAATGTTTCTGAGCAAGTTGCTCTGTGAGGTGAAATGTCTTAAGCAGAGGGCTGCTGTGCTGGGTCACACGCTAATCCTCTGTGGCTTGGGATCCCGTGATTGTTCATCTGAACCTCTGTGAGCTGGCAGCCAAGATTTCACTATTCTGGCAGGACAGTGCACTTTTCAACACATGGGGTTGTAGCCATTTCTATAGCAATTTAAGAGCTGGAGGAAGTCCATGAGTACTTCTAAAGGCAAGAGCGTGCTCACATTTTAAGGCATATATTGGAAGGAAAACATCTTCCATCCTCAAAACAGATCTACAGTTTCCCAGAGATACTTGCTACCATACAGCCTGAAAAGAGAAATGGCCTTTGGAAACTTGTATTAATGGCATTATTATAGGCTATATGTATGCACCCAGATGAAATGAAAAGCTGGATTTTGTTTTGCAGAACCCAATGTTTATTTCTTGCACACAGGGAATAATCCAGGAAAATCCATGTCCACTGTAACATTTTTTTTTTGTAATATGATTTTTTAAACTATTGGACAGCAAATATTTTTGTGCATGTGTACCATGTGTCTTACAGAATGCCCCATCTCAGGTTTTGCCTTCTGACTCTACCTTCTATCCACACAGAATACCACCCCTGTACTCAACCATAGTGCTGGGAGTTTTTATGAGAAATTCAGCCACTTAAAGCAATTACTGAAACATGCTTGAGTGACTAGAATAAATGAAATGTTAATATCTTCTTCGATTAAAGGAAAAAAGAGAGATCAGGGAAATATGCAAGAATTTAAATAAATTCTGTGGATGAGTCCGTCAAAAGTAAAAGAGAAGTCTAGGATGGTGGCACAGACCTGTAATCTCAGCATTCAGGAGGCTGAGGCAGGAGGATTGTGAGCTCAAGGTCAGCCTGAAATACATAGTGAGAACCTGCCACAGAAGAAAGTAAAAAGAAAGAAAGAAAGAAAGAAAGAAAGAAAAGAAGGAAGAAAGGAAGGAAGGGAGGAAGGAAGGAAGAAAGAAACAAAGAAAGAAAGAAAGAAAAAAGAAAGAAAGATAGAGGGGAAGTGACCGGATTCTCTTATTACCCTACTATGTAATATGGGGATTTTAGCACATTTTATTTCAAACAAGTCTTCTTGAGCAATATTATTCTGCCATTTTTGTGCTGGAGATTGAATTCAGGCTGGACTCAAACTTGTAATCCTCCTGCATCAGCCTCCCTGTGTGCTGGGACTATATGTGTGTACCACAATGCCCAGCTGTATTTCAACCTTTTGTGTGCCACAGAATTGTGGCTGGGAGACATTAAAATCAAACATGAATGGAGCAAAGTAATTTAGCAGGGATTCCCCTCCAGGTTGGTGCAGCATCTTTTTTTCCCCTTCCCCTCGGACCTGATAAGAATCGGCAATATCCGAATCCCTCCCTGGGAAATGGCCTGAGTTATCCAACCTTTCAAATTGCTCAAGTTCGGCCATCAGTGTTCTGCCTGTAAGGGCACAGATATCTAATCATGACTGCATTGGAGAAGTGTGACCAGAGCACAAGACTGCACAGGTTCATCATCATGTATCATCGCATCTGTCCTGACCCCTCTGAGCTTCATAGTCACACGCATGACCTGCACCCATTTGTAGGAGAAGCCACAACTTTGCTTTTTCTACCAGGCACTGTCTTTATGAGGATGAGCTGGGTCTTAACTCCGGAAGGTGTGGTGTTGGTTTACATGACATCAAACTCCCCTTATCAACTATTCCTTGACTCGCTAAAACTTTGCTCGTTCCATGCTGTAATCACTATAAAACTCTTTGGGACTTTGACCAGTCCATTGTGTCCTATTTGTCTTCTACCTTTAATCATTTCGGTTTGAAGCAAAACATGCAGAAAGAACAAATTGTTCCCCCTAAAAACCCAACCAAACAGACAATAATAAAATAAAAAATACTCAAAATTTTGTTGAACTACGAAATCTCAATATTGCCGTTCTACTGTTTATATAGAGTAGTTCAAAAAATTTGACAGTTCACTCTCATTGGAATATTGACAGGAGAGCTATAAATGGTGGAGAGAAGGTTGGGGTGACATTGGGAAAACTTCTGCTTTGGTTTTATTCACTGTCACATCTTGCTCCCTTAATCTGTC
The DNA here is from genome assembly GCF_000276665.1 of Chinchilla lanigera. NCBI lineage: Eukaryota > Metazoa > Chordata > Mammalia > Rodentia > Chinchillidae > Chinchilla > Chinchilla lanigera. Next base: position 6,585,770 of record NW_004955499.1, on the reverse strand, counting down.
TTCCACCTAAGACTCAAAATGTCTTAAACACAAATTGGAGCAAGCGTTTCTGAGCTGAAGGTGTTAGTAGCTCTTCCGTGCATTCTGAGGATGAGCTTTCCAGGTTGCTGTCCCCCTGTATCTCTCCTTTTCACCATCAGGCACCTTTCTTCCCTCCCTCATGCAATACTCTATTGTTTGGGCCTCTCATCCACTTCTGGTTGTTCAGTTCTGCGGTGGTCAGTGTGGATTGTCAGCTTGTTTGGATTTAGGAATACGTGCCTGTGAGTGTTCCCAGAGATGCCAGGGCTCTAACTTCTCAGTGGATAATCCCTTGAGCCTAAGTAAATGCTTCTTCTTTTCAATTGTGTGTAAGGTATGGTTGAACAATGCACAAGTGTTTAAGTTGAAAAAACACTTATTACACCAAAACACACTGTTATGTTTGACACATTGTGTCAACTTGGGGAGTCTAGAGGTTTGGCTAAGTGACTCAGCAGTTCTGCATCCTGGGGTGCAAAGAACATGCCCTTCCTGCTCTAGGATGTTGTTCATTGTGTCAATGTGAGAAGTTTAGAAGGTTAAGTGTGTGAGTGCCGCCCCCTGGGTGGGGTAGCCTTCTTACAATATGAGGGAGGGAAAGAGGCTTGCATGCACTGCCATTCCCCCCTTTGCTCTTGCTGCTTTGCTATCTTCTGCCTCAGAGCAAACCAAGTATGCACTGAAACCTCCATAAACTGTAAGCTAAATAAACCTTTTCTTCCTTCATTTTGCACATCAGGCATTTTGTCTCAGCAATGAGACAAAAGTAACCAAGACACACACAATGCTATTAATCCCCTTAAAATACTACTTCTCGCTTCAAGCTCACTCATTGCATCATTTTTACCACTTTTTGAAACGGTTCTGGAAGTCCTCATTTGTGAGTGTCTTTAATTGAGCTGTTGCTGCTGCCTCAATGTCCTGACCTAATTCAAGACATCTATCTTTTATGATCATTTTGACTTCAGTGAAGAGCCGGAAGTTGTGCACAGTGCCAGATCTAGAGAGCAAGGAAGAGGAGGACACACCATAATATTCCTCCGAGCCTGCCCTTTTGTTTAGATTGGGTGTGGCAGCAGCATTCCATTTTTGTTTATACTTCATAACGATATTCATGACAAAGGACTTACAGAACTGCTTCAGAAAGCACCAAGAATAATTGGGTAAATGTGTTCCCAGGGACAGGAGTATTTTGAGGGGGATTCATTGCAATGTGTCTTTCACTGTAATACTTTTTTAAAATTTAAACATTCATCATATACTTTGATCAGTGCTTATATGTCAGGTATGTTGTTCCAACAATAGAAAGGTTTGGAAAGCAGAGTCCCACTCAGTCTCCTAAGCTAGTTCATGGGCACTTGATTCTATGAATCCCTCTCAATTATCCCATATGGAAATCCTTACCATTTCATTGGTTTCTTGGGGCAGTTTGTTTTTGTTCTTTCATGTATTTTATTCCTCACACTGATGCAGAGTGCTTATCCACATGCATCTCCCCGCTAAGAGATTACATACTACTCAAGGCAGGATGTTTTGGCCTTATTTCCTCCTATCATTGTAATGAGTACTTTACACATAGGACATTTTAGTACATGTTTATTGATTTAGCAGCTGTGTGCTTGGATGGGGTTGGAATGCATGGAATACTGGCTGCTTTGCTTTTGTGGGGCTTCTGTTTAATGAGCATGGTTTAACTTTCTTGCTTATTGGCCATGTGTGAAAATTTAAATCTTCTGTGAGCTGGTAGTCACTTCAGAACGTATTGGTGTTGCTGTTTTGGCAATGAAATGTACTTTGATGAGCGTGTTTGGTTAAATGTAACTTGGATGAATGGGTTCATGAATGGAATTTGGGGGTAACATGGCCACATGCTGGTTTACCCATGTTGTATCAACAGTTTCCTCTTTGCCAGTACTTTAGCTGTACAATTTAGACATCTTTCTCTGTGATATGAAATACTTAGCCTTATTGGTCATAATTGCATAAACATCTTGGAATTGTAGCTCCTAATCATTTCTGGGATCATCATACTTCAGTAATCCCATAGATTTGCAAAGCACTTTTGCAGTTACAAATCTCTTCCACATACATTATCTCACTAAACCCCTGTAGCAGTTGGTGTAAACAGGCCATGAGTTATATGGGAAATCACCTTCCTTCTACCATGCTGAAACTGGGGTTTCAATGTCATTTTCTCCAGCTCTCTCAGACCCACTGAATTTGTGTTCCAAACCTCTCCCAACTTCACTGTTTCCTCATTTTTCCTTAGGTTCATTCTGATCATGCTCCATTGAACACACAGTTCTAAAAGTGCCCCATAATCTGTAAAATTTGGGGCATGTCTTGGTTACTTTTCTCTGCTTGCTGGGACAAAATACTTTATGCCCAAAATTAAGGAAGGAAAGGTGTATTTAGCTTACAGTTTGTGGAGGTTTCAGTCCATACTTGGCAGGTTACAAGGCAGAGTGGCACATGGCAGAGGGCTGCAGCTCATGGGAGCAGAACACAGCAAAAGCAACAAACACACAAGGGAGGAATGGCCGCAAGCAGCCTCTTCCTCTCCCTTACATATGCAAACTACCCACCCCAGGGTGGGTGTGGGTGTAGTTCTCACACCCATAATCAATCAAACTCTAAAAGCCTGCCCCATGACAGCATGAGGCTTTGGGGGGACACCCAGACACAAACCATAACAGGGTACCTTTCTTGTCCTGAATTATTTTATCAGTTGAAGGTGGAATATTGTGCTGTGGTAGTTGGATTAGACAAATGGAGGCCCAATAGCACCTTGGATCTTCTTGTAGTTATTGATGAGATACAAGGTTCAATTAGGGCTCAAACCAAACCACCCTGTTCCTCCATGCTGTCTGTGGATTATCCCTTAGAATCTGCTCCCTCATCTGTACCCTTAGTTCCTGTGCCTTGTGAAAGATTAAAGACAATTACAAGGAAGGCTATCTCCTGAGGAGGAGTCCATAAACGAGCGTTCACTCATAGACTTCACAAATCATGCTGCTAGGGTTTGCTTGTGCCTAGAATTTCATGTACCGGAAGCTTGGTCTCGAATGTATGTACAGAGGTTGCGGGATTTGTAAGAAGTAGTGATTAGGTTATGAATGGGTTAGTGCTGTCTTCTGGGGTGGCTTAGGACCTGCTGGAGTCCAGTGGTTCCACCAGAGGGCTTTTTTATAAGAATGAGCGCAGCCCTCCCCAATCTGCAGCTTCCTTGATACATGTATGCTTTTCACATATAGTTGGTTCCCTTCTCTGCCATGTAGTGACACATTCAGGAAATCCCTCATTAGATGTGGTTACTGTATCCACTCTATCCAATCTCTATCCAGTCTCCACAAACTGTGAACCAAAATAAATCTCACTGTGCTATAAGGTACCCTCAAGTATTTTGTTCTAACATACAATTAAAAAATTGGAGATTCTTGGAGGAAAACAATAAATGTTACCTGGTTGATGAGTAGATGAGTGGATGCATGTTAACTGTGTGGATGGCAGAAATTGTTGGTGTGAGTTGGGCAGTGCCTTAGTTATTTTCTCACCACAGAGACACAATTCCTAACACCTACAGCTCTACGGGGCAAAGGTTTATGTTGGCTCACAGTTTGTGGAGATTTCAGTCCATAGTGAGCTGACTCTCAGGCACCGCTGCCTGGCAGAAGAGAAACAGCCTGCTTCCTGCAGGCAGGAAGCAGAGGGAGGTCAAAGGAATAGAAAGGGAGATAGAACTTCTCAGGCCACTCCCCCAGTGACCTACTTCCTCCAATCAGGCACCACCTATGAACATCACATTTAGCTATATAACTCATCAGTGGACTAATTCCACCTATGAGTGCATGAGGCTTTGGTGGGACATCTACATACAAACCATAACAGATGACTAGTACAGGAGGATCATAAGTTTGAACCTAATTTGAGTAGCTTAGTGAGACTCTGTCTCAAAACAAAATATAAAAAAGGACTGGGAAATTAGCTCAGTGGTAGACCACTTGCCTACCATGTGTGAGGCCTTGGATTCATTTCTAGTTTCCCCTACCATGACCCCCCAAAAAGATGGTCTAATGGACCTGTTGATTTGAATAGAAAAGGATTCATTAAGGAAGAAATGCAGTAAGAGATTGAATGTACAAAGGATCTTGAATTTGGGACCAGTTTTCCTGCAGGCAATTCATGCATGTTAAAAGAGTTTGATTAGGCAGAATTTCTGTTTGACCTTTGAAGGTCAAACTGCACACTTTGTACTTAATTTGGTATTCATTGACTAGTTTGTGTCAGGGAACTTACATCATCTCTGCTATGTTTTACAAGCATGAGTGTGACTGGAATATATAGAATTAGCCCAAGATTAGAGGTCACTGTTCTGGGTAGCCTTTACCCTTCCAACCTGGGAGAAGTTCCTCAGAGTCAGCTGTATTCTCAGCACTAATCCACTGAATTTCTGTTGCTTTTTATTCAAAAGTTACCAATATTGACACTTAGGGGCAGCTAACTTTTTTTATAATAAAGTGCTGTCCTGTGCATTGCCAGGGGTTTCAACCTACTAGAAACCAGTTCCAGCCTCCTTTCTCTTCAGTTATAATAAACTTGTCTATAGATTTTGCCAGATGTCCCGTGAGAGGCCAAACTCACCCTCACTTCAGAGCAGCTTACTTAGAAGAGTTTAAATAACCTGTGTACTATCTTATATTTTAAATACAGTGAACAGGAAAGTTCTATTGTGTTACACAGTTCGTGCACCAGGTGGAGGGGTTTACACAGAATCTGTGTTGTTGCCCACTTTGCAAAGTTTGGAGCCTCAGGCAGATCTCACGAGAAGCAGAAGAGAGTGAAGTACAGCTGTTTCGTGGACACTGGGTGTACCCTTAGTTCACCGCTCTTACTGTCATTCCTGATTGTCATTTGGTACCTGCCTCACTCCTATGTATTATTTGATGGCCCCTGGAAACCAACCACAGGTACTGGTTATAAAAGCACACAGAATTATCAATTCATTCAAAAGTGTTCATTGAATGGCTGCCATACGCTAAGGATATCGTAGCAATGGCACCCAATCACCAGGCTTAGGTAACTTTCATTCTAACGGAGTATTGTATGGATATATTTTATATTTCTGTGGGTTTTGCGCTGTAACCTTACTATAAGATTACCAATGAAGGAAGTGATTTTGAAGCAAGTTATCTTTCTACATAATGGGGCGAAGAAAACCATTGGTATCTACATTCCAAATAACAAAACAAAGGATCAGTTCTCTAAAACAATTTATTTTCAACCTGAGATTTCAAGTTTTTCTCCACTGAGTTTGACAAAGTATCCTAGGATGAAATTTTTTAATGCGATTCATCATTCTACATTCTGAAAACGTAAAACACTGGCCAAAAATGGTAACTTCCATTACTATATTTTAGGCAATATATGATTGCGGCACACTGCAGTGACAGGTAACATGTTACAAAGTAATTGTCTGCTGGTGGCATTATGTATTTTGTATTTTCTCTCTTGGTGGAAGATTTGGGTCTACTGTCTTCTGACATTTACATTCTCTTCACCTGATAACATCAGTGTTGTTTTAATTTGCATTTCTCTAATCGCCAGGGTGTTGTACATTTTTTTTATGTATTTATTGTTCATTTGTAGTTCTGAGAAGTAGCTACTCATTTCATTTGCCCAATTTGGGGTTGGGTGAAATATATATGTTTAAATAAGCTTTACTTTCTGTTATGAAGCTCTCATATCAGAATCCAAGTTTAGAGTTATTTAATAGAGTAATTAAATTAGATGTCACTATTGTTGGACTTATTCAGCAGAAGATATGTTAAATATATGTATATATTTGATACATTTTCAGATACTTACAGAGTACTCAAAGTCTCCCCCAATCTAAAAGCAAGTTGATCTTACATTTTATGAGAAAAAATTTCATCTGAAGCAACAAATTTCATAAACTATTTCTTAGACTTTAAGAAAAAAGTATAAAAACTATCAAAGAATAGGTTTTACTCAAAATATTTGACCTGGTAGTGTATATCAATACTTTTCCTATAACTTCCTACCAGACTGCATAACTTCCTCTTTCCATGCTGTTGAAATACATTTCTTTTGGTTCTTACTTTGTTATTGATGCCCTTGCTTGGATTCATACTATATCCAATTAAAATGATCAACTGATTAGTTGGATTTTCTAAGCCAACCAAGAAAAACAGGCCTTCAAAGCAGTGATTGCAGATGAATTCATTATTCCCTTGACTTTGTTTTTTCTCCATGCCTTATTTATTTGTGTTTCTCTCTTCCAGTGCCTGGAGCCCTGCAAGGAACCAGGGGACTTGAGGAAACACCAGTGTCAAAGCTTCTGTGAAGTAAGAGAACATTATATTAATTGTATTCGCTGTATGTGGGAAACGAGGTGTCACTGTCTTCCCACACTGCACCATGGTTATTTTCCAGGCAGTTTTCTGTGCATTGTGGAAATGTTTCTGTCCTTAGGAGGAGCAACTCTTATTTTTGCAAGTGGGAGTTTTCAACATTGATCCCTTTTGGGACTCCTCCACCCTGGGGAGAATGCTTGTGCACTCTTACCTGTGTGTAGGGCTTCTTATTTCACATTTCCTATCACACAGAGCATAAAATGAATGTAGTGTCCTGAAGGATAAGTGTCTATAATCACCAGTAATGGTGAAGAGGGCAGGATCTGTCTTCTGAGCTGTCTCCTATAGTTTGGGTTTTTCTAAGATATGACCAGAAAGACAGGAGACAGGAAGATTGCCCACTTCCAACCATAGTGTTTGTGTTAGTTAATTTTCCCTCTTTGCTGAGACAAAATAACTGATGCCCAAATTTAAGAGGGAAAGGATTACTTAGCTCACAGTTTGTGGAGGTTTCAGTGTGTAATCAGCTGGCTCCAAGGCAGGGTGGTAAGGCTAACGGGCAACAGGTCATGGCGGCGGAAGACAGCAAAAGAAACAAGAGCAAAAGTTGGGGGAGAACAAGCCTCTTTTTCTCCCTTATATTGTATGTAGGCTACCCTCTGTAAGGTGGGTGTAGCACTCACATCATCTCTATGCCCTCCTCTTGCACAGGCTCAGGATGTTTACTAGTTGAGGACCCTGATCCTCTGCTGAGTCAGTTGCTTAAACTTCTCAAGTTGACACAATGAATCAACCATTACAACATCTTAGGCCATAAGATGATGTAAGAATAGAATCCACACACCTTCCAAGGTGTGTTATTTCCCTATTAAGCAGAAGATATGTTAAATATATGTATATATTTGATACATTTTCAGATACTTACAGAGGCCATAAGCAGCCGACCTAGAGCATGTCCTCTACACCCTAGGATGTAGAACTGCTGAGTTACTTAGTTAAACTTCTAGACTTCTCAAGTTGACGCACTGTATCAACCATTACAGTGATCCTGAGGGGGAAAAGAGAGTCTGAAATTTCTTGAAGACCAATAGAGAACTCAGTAGAAAGAGCTCAGTATGGCTATGAAAGATGCCCAGCTCAGGGTGTTGGAGAGGAAACCCAAAACGTGCCCATGCCATCAGAATGGAATTATGGTATGGACCATCTCTGAAGGGGACTTGGGGCTACATGGAAACTCTTCGAAGGGATCCGGGGAGACATAATGGTCCAGGCATTTCCCTGTTGCTCATACTAGTGTTATACTGTAGAGAGGGTATTTCACCTTGGAAGGTGTGTGGATTCTATTTTGAGGTGACACCTGCAAAATTGGCATCATACTCCCTGCTTGGTGTGTATTGTTCATTTGATCTTTAAATAACCTTGGAGTTAAGCAAGCAGATGATAAGTCCCCAGGAGCTGTGCATGGGGCAAGACAGGAAAGCAGTGGCATGTGGATATTCATCAAGGGGGATGGCTGATGTGATCCCACATGTGGGTCAGTGTTCTGGGTAAAAGGGCTGGGCCAACCCTCTGTTCTCTAGCCTTGGTCCATGGTCACCTAGGTCTCTCTTGTGGGTGGGCTCTACTTTGTCACTCACCAGGGTCATGGTGCTGTGGAGTTATTTTAAACAAGGGCAGTGAAAGTATTTCTAAACTTCTCAAGTCATCACCTGTACTTTTCTGCATCTCAGTTTTATTTTGTCCTGGTAGTTCTTTCTCAGCATTTTGTGTCTGGATGAACTACTGATAATTTGAGGATTTTTATGCAGTGATGCCTGTTGTCAGAAGCACGTCCATCCTAAGCATCCTGTCAAGGAGGTCTTTGGAAACAGTCTTTTTAATTTTGAGAGTGTTAGAACCTTGAATAATGCATAGGCCTCCTTGTAGATATTCAGGGTTATTCAGCCAATTACTCTGCAAATGACAGTCCTGGATGAACTAAATACTTACTGTAAGTCAAATAGGGAAATAACACACAGTGCCTTCTTGTGTGCAGCCCTTTTGAAGATACTGAGGATGAAACAGAACAGCAAAACTAGGTTCTTTCCTGAGGCATTGACATGTCATCTAATGGTGCTCTCAAAGTCTAAACTTTTCCAGAAGCCATATTGATTAACTTTGATGTATCTTTATATGAATTACCTATCCCTGCATAACAGATCACCCCAAAACTTTGTTTTACACTTGCAGGTATATTGTCTAAGTAAACTGATCTGTAATAAAATGAACTTCATGAAATTAATTTATTGCTCATGCCCTCTTTGAATAACTACAACATACCCAGCTGTTAGAAATACAAAAGTAAACAGATTAAAAAAAAATCCCTACCTAGTTTAGGTTTATTTTTCCTGATGGAAGAAGACCTAATCTAAGAATTTGATCTTCACCTAAACTACAAAAGTGACTCACTATATGAACATAGAAAAATCACGTGTTTAAATTCATTTTCAAATCTAAGATTTATCCAGCTTCACTTATCAGTGTTGTTACAGAAATCAATGATAATTGAATGCACCATACAAAACTCATCAAGCTATAACAAAACAGCAGGTTAATATTGATTTTTAAATTGTATGCGATGTGCTTATAGTAACAGCTCTGGGAGGTATAGGAATCGAATTCTGAATCTAAGTTCCCATACCTATTGCTAGTCCATGTTAACACTACCAGACCATAATGTCTCATGGAATGACCATTACACACCTACTTTTAATTTGTATATTACACAAACCAAACATCTAAATGAATTAAAATATTTTCATAGAATTTTGCAGATGAGAAAGGGCAGTTGTGTTTGTTTTATAAATTTATTATCCCTAAATATCAGTGACTCTGGGTTGGTATTTTTTACATCTGATTCCTCAGAAGATGGATATGTTTGAAGGTCATTTATTGCTTTTCTTATTGGAAATCCCTAATGTAATACAAAGTCTCTGTGACTTTGCTTCTTAGGATAATTCTGAGTCTCCTGAGCCAACTGCAGCTGATTAAGAGGGACTCAGGTGTTTGCGATCCGCTCTGCTCTAACAGCAAAGGTTAATTGCTTCTGGAAAGTTAGGGAACCGATTCCAGCTACGTGAGGAATATTGTGGAGCTGCATTGGACCAACACTGGAATACCCAAGTCTCCATCCTCTGTTTTCATCCCTTTGATTGCTTTCTGTCTCTGTGTGCTTTTTGTTTTTTCCTTTTACCTTGCTGTAAATGTCTGATTATTCTGTAGCAAAAGGTAAAACACTTGAAAACCTCGGAGCGCTTTTCCTGCATTTTTTAGAACAGTCATTCACTGAGACAGACCTTACGCAACTCAGTCCGTTTCATCTGAGGAGAGTGCATGAAAAGAGTGTAATGTCATGAATCAGCTTTCACTGGGTAAAATTTCAGACCCCCAAAGGGACTCCAGATTTGACTGTAGAAACAATTAGGATGTTAAATATGTCTGGCCTGATGTGTTTATGTGTAAGACGGTCTGATCTTTCCTTTTAAAGTGTGTGTTGAAAATTATACTCCACAGGGCAAAACTGGCCTGCTGCTTGTACTTACAAATAAAGTTTTGTTAGCACACCACAACACTGGGTTGGTTAACATATGGTCTATGGTGAAATTTGTGGTAGGACAGCACAGCTGTGTGGTGTGACAAATCATATGGTCCTTAAAGCTGAAAATATTTACTATTTTACCTTGTGCAGGAAGTTTCGTATGGTAAGAAGAATTGTCACAGTTACATTCATAAAACCTACCTAGCCATGTAGAGTGTTATTTGCAGCACCCATCACTAAACTTAAATAATTCTGCTTGGTTGTTTAATCACAAAATAAATTCCCCTACTTGGAAGAAGCTTTCAGAGGCACATTAACAGTAAAATAAAGCCAAAGATTGTGTCTTTGGCTTTTTGAGTGATGGTTTCTCTTGATTCTCATTTTGGTTTTCTGTTCTGTAGTATCTACTTTGGATATTTTCAGATTGATGTCATAGTTAATAATGGTATTCCCCCCGCCCTCTGGTACTGGGAGTTGAACTAATAACCTTGCACTTGCCAGGCAGGTGCTGTGTCATGAGCTAAATCCCCAGCCCCAATAATGGTATTTCTAAATTGAAGACATTAAGTGTTTTATTACAACAGGAATAAAGCTAGTATCTTTCAAGAGTCCTTATACAGGAAATTTCTCACATATTATGATTTCGGAATGCAGCAGGTTATAATAGACATGTAAACAGGCAAGTACTCTCAGCTTTGTTGCTTAGTTTATTAAGTGGCAGTAACTACCTTTCTCTTATCTTAAAAACAATGATAAACTACTTTTTCTTTACTATTCACAAAATATGTATTTTATGCATTTAAATCTTCCTTTCTCAAAATCATCAGATCTTAACTTACAAATGCCAATATTTTCCTTCTTGATGGCATGTAAAATAGTCTCGTATATGATGAAGGATGGTGTCCCAATGTCTGTTAAAGTTACTCTGTGGACTGTGTCTGTCTTTGGTACTTTTCTCTTATTTCTGAGACAAAACACCCAACACCCAAGATTAAAGGGGCAAAGAAAGGTTTATTTAGTTCACAGTTTGTAGAGGTTTTAGTCCATAATCAGGTGGCTCCAAGACAGGTGGCACATAGCAGAGGGGCAGCCATTCATGGTACTGCAGAATACCAAAAGCAACAGGAGGAGATACAGAGAAGCGTCTTCCTGTTCCTTATATTGTATGCAGGAATACAATACCTACCCTACCTACCCTAGGGTGGGTATAGCACTCACACCACCAATCCCAGCACTAAACAACGAACCAATCACAAACTCTAGATTGAGCTGCCTCTGCAAAGTCCACCCCCCATGACATGAGGATTTGGGGGGAACATACAGACATAAACCACAACAATGTCTTTGATGAAGAAGCACCTCCCACCTTTGAATCTGATGTTTCTAACCCATGATACTCAGCCAACCCTAAGTAGAAATTTACTAGACATCAACATCAGAGGTGTGAAGTAGGCATAGTATCATGCTGTGACTTCATCTGTTTGAGGGATAAATCAAGAGTTGAATTATGAATAGTTTTGAATCAATGTATAGCCCGAGGTATGCAAGAAGTATTAACATACTGCAAGTACAACTGTTTATGCATTTCTTTCCGTTGTTTTGCTTCTCAGAATGTTTTGCAAGCTTGTTAAATTTGATTTGTGTACTATTCCCTGGAAGAGAGTAGATGTGCACTTACTAGATAATGGGCGAGATAGTTGCTGCATAAGGAGAAAAGAAATTTTCTAGCCTCACATCTAAAATCCAGATGGTGTGACATTTCTTTTTAACTGTATTCTCTTCTAATTTTTTCCTCTTAAACCTATTCTATGGAACAGCCCACAGAATAGAAGATAATGTTTGACTTCTCTCATCAGGAAATAAAAGATCACTTGTGTTTAAAATTGTTGGCCCAACCATCCCTGCTTGAACATGCTTGCCCTTAAATGAGAAGAAAATTTTTAGTGATTCAGATTCATAGTTAATTATTGGCGCTTTAAGCGAGAGAAGGAAGACAAATCTCTTTCCCAATAAAAGTTGCTCTTTAGCCAGGGAACATCCCAGCTCTACCCAGAAGATGCTTGAGAAACTAAAAGTGTGAAGATGTCTCGCTCTCCCTTGGGGCAGGTGGGCAGGGAGGACCTTATTATCTTTTCCTGCCTGCACAAGTGGTTTTATGTCTTAAAAATCCATGCAGTTAGTTAAATGTATCTCTTTAGGTGCTGAAGCAAAGCCTTCAGCCTGGGAACATCTGTAAAATGGTAAAAGACACTGAAAGAAACTGCCAAGATCTAAATATTGAATAATATATTATGCTCCATATTTGTGTGGGGGACAGAGAATTAGCACATAGAATTCAGTACACAATGACTTGCTTGGTCAGAATAGGCTCTCTGTTTTTTTTTTTTTTGTTTTTGTTGTTGTTTGTTTTTTAATCTGGTAGTGGGAATCGAACTCACGAGCTTGCGCTTGCCAAGCAGGTGCTGTGCCGCTAAGCTAAATTCTCAGCCCTTAGAATAGGCTCTTTAAGGGGCAAATAGAGATGGGCTTTGGTACTGTTCTTTGTGAATAGAGGCATGCATTTTCTTATAAAACTAGCTCTGGGTACCACATCATGGGACTTATAGATAGGATTATCTCTACTCTTTTGAAAATGCTGTTAGCAAACCATCCATGGCTGATTAAAGTAGAGCCCAATATAAAAAGTGAACTCCATTTTTAATACAAATACTTTTTCATTGGGAAATGTCTTCTTAAGACTATGGCCCTTGTGTACTTCCTTTAAGGAACTTGTTGATTGTTCAAGGCACTGAGTAGTACTTGAGACGGTGGGTCACGTGGGCTAGAAACAGGATTTTCCATCTTTGTGTTTAGTCTGAACTCTTAGCAAGTCAGAGAGGTGCTCGCTCCATCCAGGATGGTCCTGGTGGACATGGTCAGCATTTATTTTGAAAGTGGATTGGGTCAAATTTTATGATAGGTCTGATATGAGGAATAGAAGGAACAGAAGAATGAATCAATGATGATGCCAGAATTTTTGTTCCAAAAAGTAGTGGAAAGAAACTTGCAATGGTCTGCGATATAGAATTTGTGATGAACACAGATTTGGAGGGATTGGTGATGGGAAAAGGGCTGGATCAGATGTTACATGTTAAGCAGGCTGTGGTTTTTGATGCAAATTAGATGTCCATAGGGGATGATCCACAAGCAAAGAGGTGCAGGAGTTGAGAGCTTAAGGGAGACTTTGTTCCATCCATGGTCTTTTTGAGACAGGGTGTCACTGTGCAGTTCAGGCTTGCCTTGAGCTCACTTTGTAGCCCAGGCTGGTCTCAAAGTCTCAGTGACCCTCCTGCCTCAGCCTCCCGAGTGCTGGAATTATAGGTGTGCACCACCACATCTGGCTCTGGTCCATCCATGGTAGAAAATACTGCAGTGCTAAAACTGAGTGAGATGATAGAATGAAGAGGTCCATAGATTTGACTGTGAATGATATGAACATAGGAGGAATAGAAGAATGAGTGAGTCAGATCTAGATGTAGGTAGGGAGAGAGAGAATCCAGGGGAGTACGGAGTTCCAAAAACCCAATAATGAAAGCTTATCAAAAATGAAGGAATAATCATGTGTTTTCAGAATGGCAAACTGCAGAGAAGACTTGACCTATCTTTCTGTTTTTATTTTAAAGGGAGTAGTAAATGAGAAACAAACAAAGAAATAGAACAGTAGCAGCATAGCAGTATCAGCAACATAAACAAATCAAAGCAAGAAGATTCAAAGTGATACAGAGTCTTAAGACAAAATAATGTGAATCAACAGTGGTTGTTACATTACATATCGCTATCCTCAACTACATTGCTCAGATTACCCAATGTAAGAATGGAAGACTGCTGAAACCATTAAAGAGAATAAGAAAATAATTCTGGATAAAACATTAGAGATAATACAGAGTTTCACTAGACAAGGTGGTAGGAGTTCACCATGGTTATTCCATTGGGATTCTGCCATGTGGAGGTCATTTTTCAACTTCCAATGGAGCAGTGATGTTGAGTGATGGAAGAAAAGTATTTGTAGCATGTGATTCTAAGAAGTTGTTCAACATATGAGCATAGTGGAGCATCATTAGAGTCCTAGAATCTAGAATGGCAGTTTGCTTTATGATTGACACCCAGCTTGCTTCAATGGGCCAATCAATTCAGAGGCATTCTTGGTAATGCCTCCTAACAAAATGCTTTAAGGAGGAAAGGAAAAAGCTATGCTAGTTTAGATAGAGTGCCCTAACCATTTGTGCTTCTCTGGAGATTTTTAAGTTTCTGAAATTATTTATGCCTTAAATCATCTTTCAAAGACCTTGCAGTGAGATTCTGGAGTGTGGCTTGCTTACCTGTACTCACAGACAAAGTGCGACACTTCAATATAAATAGAAGCAGTAAGCTAAAGAGGAAGCTGAGATAAACATAGGTGAAGGAGGTTCAGCTCTGCTCCATTGCGGGGGAGGGGGTGCGGGGGGGAGTCGGGGAGGGCCCCTAGGCGCCTAAAGCTGTCCAGGGTTCTGCCTGGCTCTCAAGCTCATGGGGGAGGGGTGGAAAAGTACTAAGGCATTTTACATATATATATAAGGATAACTGGCATTACTGTACTGTTGATGTCTGGTGGTTTCTTGAGGGGAACAATTAATGCTTAAATTTTTTTTTTATATATTTTGACCAATTTTGCATGCTTATATCTGGTAATCTGAGCAGCTTAGGTGAAGACAACAATATACAATGTAACAACCTTTGGTGAATTCTTACCATCCTGTGTAGTGAAGCAATGTATTGTCTCTAATGTTCTTTTAAATTTTTATTTTCTTATTCCCTTCAGTGGTTTGATCAATCTTGCATTCTTACATCTGGTAATCTGAGCAACTTCGTTGAAGATAACAATGTGTAATCCCTGTCATTTGGTTTGAAACCCTGTATCAATTTCAATGTCCTTGCTTTGTTTTGTTTGTATTTTGCTTTTTTTTTTTAATATTTTCTTCAAAATAAAAAAAATAAACATAGTTGAAGTTTACTCATTGAAAACAGAGAGTATGTATCATAGCAAAGTGACTTCCCTCATACAGGTTTTGGATTTTCTTCAACTCAAAAAATTTTTAAAATTGATTCATAATGTCTGTACATATTTATGGGATACAGGGTAATAACTTGATACATGCACACCATGTGTAGTAATCAAATCAGGTTAATTATCATTTCCTTATCCTCATACATTAATCATTTGTATATGTCAGGATACTTTGGATTCTTCCAGTTATTTTGGATTCCTCCAGTTATTTTGAAACAATCATATACTGTTGTAGATTACGGTTACCTTATTATGTGACAGAAAACCAGAACTAATTCCTCTTATTTAACTATTTTACTTCACCTTCTCCATCCCTCTTTCATGGTTTTCTTCCAATTTTATATTATTCAGGACTAAGGTTAATAACCTGCTTAAGAAACAAATTAATTGCCATCACATCTAATGAATTAGTATTTATAACTGAGTTTCCAAGGAAATTATAATTGCATTTTCTAGCATAAATTAGAAACATTTGAACGGAGAATTCTTTTCCTCACTTCATGCATACTTAATATTTAGATGTCTTCTTTGAAGGTTATACTTGGCAGTTTGCCTTTTTAAAGCTATGTCTTTAATTGTTGAGGATTTGTACCTGCTCTTTTAAAACATCAGCATAGCAAACTAGAAAGAACAGAAAAGCCAAATCATAAGTCCATATTGTACCATCCAGAAACAGCCGTTGTTCAGTATGCAGAGAAATGTTACTGCAGAAGATATGAGGCTATTCTCCTCTGAAGTGCCTGTTGAACCATGGACAACCTACTGTCTTATGGAACACCAGAACACCAGGCTGTAGTCCTACTAACTGTAACTTATGTGTCCATGAAAAGCAAAATTTTAACAACACCTGTTTAAATGGTTGGCTTTGGGCTAGGATCTGCAAACTTAAATTTGGAGAGGATGCCCATCATTCCCTTTCTAATAAGATGGGCTTACTGTTCCTAATTTATTTATATATCTAATGTAGTTTATGCTGAACATCTGTTTTCCTTTTGGGAGTTTGCAGTTTTGATACATGCCTGGCAGATGGTGCTAATGTGACGAGTCCACAGGAGAGCAAAAACTCCTGGATAATGAGCTTCTAATGAACTTGTCTGGTTGACAAAATTTTGTATGCGTTGTTACAAGTCATTAAGGTCTATTCATCCCTTGGTTTATAGATCTTGGCCACATATAGTAGAATCACCCAAGGTGGCTTAAAAATAGCAATGTTGGGACCCAGCCAGGGATGCTGAAGTAACAGTCAAGAGTTTACACAGAATATCAGTTTCAGCATCTTCCCAGGTGATCTGAGTAGAGAGGCAAGTTGAGAACTAGTGGATTAAGCCAATCCTCTTATTATTACTCTGGGATATGGTGGACCTTCAAAAACCATTGACTCTGATAGTTACTCAGTGTTGTGGCTGAAATATTGTGTAGATTTGAGGAGTCTAGAAACTTAACTAAGGAATTCAGCAGTTCTATATCCTGGGGTGAAAAGGACATGGCCTTCCTTCTCTAGGATGTTGTTCATTGTGTCAACTTGAGGGGTTTAGAAGGTTAACTGCGTGACTCAACAGGGGGCCAGGGTCCTTACTTTGTATTTATTCTTAGCCTGTGCAACAGGAGGGTACAGAGATGGTGTGGACAAGGGCAGACAGTCCGTATACAATATAAGGAGGGAAAAGAAGCTTGCTTCCCCTCCCCTTGCTGCTTTTGCTGTCTTGTCCCACCTTGAAATGTGGCTCCTGTGCCCTGCCACCCTGTCTTGGAGCCAGCTGCATATGGACTGAAACATCCAAAAACTGTGAGCTAAATAAACCTTTCCTTGCTTAATTTGGGACGTTGGATATTTTGTCTCAGCAACGAGAGAAAAGTAACTAAGACACTCAGATACTTACTTGATTTGTGATTTTGGACATATGACCTTTCTGAGCTTCTGATACTTTATTTGTAACGTAAAAATGATATGGTTGCTTGTGAAGCATTGGGAGGAAAATGTAATGAAGAAATGGAGTACGTGGTATAGAGTCAGGACATGGTAGATAATCAGAATCTGCTAGTTTAACTGTGATAGATGTGATGGTGATGATGATGGTAGTGTTGGTGGTAGTGACGATTATGGTAATGGTATGATGGTGTATATGATGATGGTGAATTATGATGGTGACAGTAATTGTATTAGTCATTTTCCCATTGCTGGGACACAACAGTGGAAGGAGGTCACTGATCACTGCCTTCCCCCTTCTCTTTCTGTTTCCTGGTTGCCATTAGTAGAGCAACTTCCCTCCACCACAGCCCAGCACCATGCTCCTACTGCTGTGGAACCAGCCAACAGTACACGGAACCTGCTGAAAGCAGTGAGCATAATAAGCCTCTTCTTTCAATTGTGAGTGTTGGGTATTGTGTCCTAGTCAAGGGAAAGTGACCATTGCATACATGATAATGTTTTTGGCTATCATGGTGGTGATGGGTGTTATGAGATGGTAATGATGATGGTGGTGATAATGGTGATGATGATGATAATAGTGATGGTGGTGGTGATGGTGATGGTGATAATTATGGTGATGATATGATCATGGAGACAGTGATGGTACTGGTAAAGATGGCAGTGAGGATGGTGATGATGATGATGGTGATCATGAAGAAAAGGGTGATTATGAAGATCATGATGGCACTGGTATTAATGGTGAGGATGATGTTGATGCTGGTGAAGAAGAGGAGAATGCTGATTTTTATGATAGTGATGATGAATACGGTGATGATGGTGAAGATGAGGATGCTGGCCCTGAGACAGATGGTGATCATGATAAAGAAGATGGGGATGATGATGCTGATGTTTGTGATCATGATGGTGAATTCGATAGTGGTGGTGGCATTGATGAAGCTGACGAGGAAGGGGTTGGGATGATACTGATGACGGTGGTGATGATAAGGACGGTGATGATGGTGGTAGTGTTGAAAGTAAGGATAGTAATGCTGGCTGTAGTGAGGAGGATAGCAAGCTCCTCTCAGGAGGTGATATACTCAAGGTTGCTTTACTTAATGATGGCAAGGAGGAAATTGATGTGTGCTTTGTCTCTTTTGCACAGGCTGTTATTTTTCTAGAGATGCCACATGTTGTAGGATTCTATTGAACTGAACTAAAGTTCAATGCTCTCAAGGGCAGAGAGTCTCTCTCTCTCTGTGTGTCTATATATATATATACATATATATGTATATATATATAATATCTTCAGGAAATTCATTTAATTTTCTACTTCATGTTCATCATTCTGTCACTGATGCAGCAATTATTTTACTCTGTAATACCTTACATTTTATATCATAGCAAAGAATGACATCTGTAATAGAATCTTTTTCTTTAAACTCTCAAGAGGTTTTACCTACTATGGATAGTATTTCTTTTTTAACCACTTGCTACATGCAGGTAAGATTATTAGTTTTATTCATTTTTTTCTTAGTGGAGTTTACCATATTTCTCCAAAGGTGCTAAAGTAGCATTTTAGTTCTGAGATACTTGGAGATGACATGTAACAAGTCTCTCTTTCTCTCTTTCTCACTCTCTCAAATGTGAACAATTTTCACTTGATCTAGTGTAACCCAAGGTGTCTTGGTTACTTTTCTCTGGTTGCTGAGAGAAAGTACCCAATGCCCCAAATTAAGGAAGGGAAGATTTATTTAGCTCACAGATTGTGGAGATTTCAGTCCATACTTGGCTGGCTCCAAGGCAGAGTGGCACATGGCAGAGGGCCACTGTTCATGGCAATGGAAGATAGTTAAAGCAGCAGGAGCAAAAGGGAGGAAGAGCAGAAAGAGGCAGCCTCTTTCTCTCCCTTACTCAGCATGCAAACTGTCTGAAACAGGGCAAGTGTAGAGCTCAAATCCGTAATTCCAGCATTGGACCATGAATCAATCATAAACTCTAAAAGCCCACCTCATAACTGTATGAGACTTTGAGGGGACATCCAGACACAAACCATAATACAGATATATTTTGCTTTATCTAGCCTTTCTTTCTATGCAAGGTGACATCCATTTGTATGTAATGAAAAATGCTTTGCCTTTGAGTATAATTGCTTTCTTAGTTTATAGCATAGTGAGGGAGGAAAATCACACAAACATTAACTAGTACAGGAACCATATTTTCCCAAATATTAATTATAGTAAAGACCTGGCTAAACATTTTCATTTATGTAATTTTTGAAATTATTCATGTGAATAATGATGTAAGAATTATTATATTAATTTTGCAATTAAGAATTTGTCTTAATTGACCAGATGCAATTATGCAAGCAAGAAATAAGGTTTAGTACATCTATCTATATTAGCAAATCTGTCTGTGTTGTCGTGTTCCTATTTACTGTGAAATAACTCATTTTACTTATACTTATTTGATTAACACTTTTCCTAATATTTTTACACTCCTATTAACAAACATCTGAGTAATTAACTTGTAATAGCACCAGAAATTTTGCATTTTAAATGGTCAGTAGTTATTTTTCCAGCACCTAAATCATGCCTATTCACAAGATTTCCCACTGGTCATTAGGAGACTAATTTACACATTTTTTAGTATCTAATTTTCTCTGACATGTGCACATTTTTCTCCATATTCCACTCACTTAGTAGATCTCATTAAACTATGATTAAAAGCAGAATGAGAGAGCTTATGTATAGATACCACACTTTTCCAGTGTATACTGGTCATTAATATTGTTTCAACCCAAACTGAGTCAGTTACCCCACTGATAGAGGACATAAAAATTTACTTTTCATAAATATAATCAATAAAATCATAATGTAGAGCTCCTCTATATGATTGTTGGGCCAAATTCATATCATCGTAAAATAAGGTTCACTCAAATAAAAACCTGGGGCTATTTTCTTACACATTCGCACAGAGCTCAATTCTCCATATACACAATCCAGGTCTTATACCTTGAGAATAGCAGGTTGAAATCTGGTGGTCAGCGCTACTGTAGAGGAAGCTCAGAGAAAATTCTGCCTGTGGATCTTGTACAGTTCTTGTGAGAAGAACAGAACTGTGAAATGTTAAATGTCTTGAACTCATAGCAGTGAGAAAGGAAAGAACTGCACAGGTTATTGAACCCTCATCGAGTACGTGTGGGAGTCAGTTACGTGCGGTGGTGCTTAGTTTAGTTCTGTGTGTGAATTATTTGTGTCATATTCATAATATTGGTTGTATTATTTCAAGATTGTGTACAAGGCGAGAAACCTTTCAGTGCATAAGTAAACATCATTATTTTCACGGCTCTCAGTATAATGCCAGAAATCATGTATGAATCCATAGAAAAGGTGAAACAGTATTAAATAGCTCCCTCCAATTGGAAAATCTAAATTATTGAGCCTGATTATAATCACTTCATTCTTATTCTTGAAAATAAATATTTCATATCTCTTTTAGGGCATTGCTTCTGTATTTGTTCTTTTTTTGGGGAGGGAATCAATGTATTTTTATTTTTAATTTTTGCAGTACAGGGGCTTGAATCCAAGTCAGCTCTCTCAGCTCAATGAGTTACGAATGTAAGGAGACTGATATGTATCTTGTCCCTCGTAGTTCAAGGGTATGGTCATCTGCGTCTAGACAAAGGGCATGAAATCTTTGTAAATAATGAACTGAATCTTTATTACCTGATTTTTGACTCATGCTCTGTTATAATACACAGAGGGTTTGAATTGATTTGATTTGAATTATACCACTGTGTAAACTAAGTTACTGTCATTTCCCAGTTAGCAAGCAGTAAACACATGTTGGATCTACAGGATTTCTGCTTGGAAATCTCGCCCTGGGTGTTAGAGGGGCCGATGATTTTGGTAACTAAGTATTTTCTTTCCGTACATGGAATAGATACATTTTGTGGGAAGAGGAAAATTGTCAAGCGCTCCATGACTGTTACAGATCTGTTTGGTAGACTTTCTGGGTTACTTGTTTAGGTTTGGATTTAAATTTAAAAAGCCAGTGAAGTAAAACACATCTAGCCACTAACAGAAAAATGAACTGTGACATAGCTCAAGAGAGGAAAAGCCTTGAAAGTTGATGATGCTTTAAATGTGTATTTAAAGTGTTGTTTAAATTAACCAGTTGCAAATGGATAGTAACTCAATAATGGGACTATAGATTTTTTCCAAGTTTTACCTGTAGAGTTTTTCAACTGAGACATAATTTTAGTACAGTCAATTCATGTTATTTTCAAATTCTTTCTATCTATCCATCACTCCATCATCCATCATTCCATCTATCCATCTATCCATCTATCTATCCATCCATCACTCCATCTATCCATCCATCCATCCATCCACCCACCCATCCACTGGACTAAGGATAAAAATTCAAGGCTTTGTCACTGAGCTACATCTCCAGCCAGCCCTTTTAAAACTTGTTGAGATAAGGCCTTGAGATAGCCCTCAATTTTGCCCAGTCTAGACTCAAATTTGAGATTCTCCTACCACAGCATGCAAGAGTGCTGGACTATACGTGTGTACAACCACGCTTGGTTTATATCTGACTAATTATTTTTGATTTTAAAGAGAATTGAAAAAAGAGAAAAAGAACAATAGCAAAATGCCCACAACATAGACAAAAACAACACAAAGCAAAAACAATAGGAATGATACAGGCTCTCAGAACAAAATGGTAAGGATTGATAGTGGTTGTTATGTTACATATATTTATCTTCATTGGAGTTGGTCAGATTACCAGATGTAAGAATCCAAGATTAATCAAACCATTAAAGGGAATAAAAAAGAAAAACAAAAGAATTATAAACAATACAGAGTTTCACCAAACAAGATGATAGGAATTCAACAATGGTTGTTATATTGCATATTGCTGTCCTCAAATTAGTTGTTCAGATTACTGATATAAGCATGCAAAATTGGTCAAAAAATAAAAAATAATAGCATCTAAAAACCTAATTCAAACCTTGGAACAATTCACTTTTAAGTTAATGTTTCCAGTCTCCTTCCTTTTGTTAATATAAAGAAGACACAAAAGCTTTCCCTTGTATTTAATTATAATAAAATATTACCACTTTGGCATATATTAAATTTAGAGTGTTAGAGAGATTATTGTGGCTCTAAGACAGAAATGTTATTGAGCTTCGCACTTCCTTGTGGTATAATATATAAAAATCTGTAGGTCTTTCAAGCGTTTTTTTTAAAAATGTGGTAAGATACACCTAAGAGTGCCCACTCTCAGTGTGCCGCACACTTTGAAGCTATTTGGGGAAAAGAACCAGGTGATACCTTGGGTGTCAGTGCATGCTGCTGTTGCAATTAGCTTTGGCTGGTGCCCTGTTTCCAATGGCGTTTCCATTCCTATTGACATAAGAATTAAGAGGTGAAAATTCATGAGATAACTGTCATTTTGGAAAAGAGGTGTAGCTATCCCTGCTCTCTCTGGCCCCACTAAAAGATTTTGATCATGGTGATTTTTGTTCTAGACTGACATTCCTCTGTCATTGTGCAAGACACCCTATTTAATAGCTCAGGCCATCTACTAATGAAGTCTGCTGCTAAGTTTTCTAGGCACAACATCTACCTGAGGAAAGGATGGATTACCTCACGTCTTCATCTTGGGGGAGGCGGGAACAGTACTTGGGCAAGTGTTACCAGGTGTTACCAGGTGGTAGACAGCCATATTGGGTCATCAGTGAGAGGTCATTGGCCACATGCCTGGGCAGTTGTGCCCAAGTGTTGCTAAGTCTTGCCCATAAGAAGCCCTACTCATGAATATGCAGGAACATTGAAACACACAACATTCACTGTCCACCCTGCTTTCTGTCCACCAATGCTACCCCATTTATTTCAATCCTGGCTCTGATGTGACATCAAATACCAAATAGAAAGCTCCTTTTTGGGTATCACTTCAAGAAATCATGAAAGTTCTTCTCTGAGTGGTGGTCCAGTGGCAGGCCACTGATAGAGCTTATTCTTTGCATTGGTTTGGGTACGCTGAGCTATAGTAGCAAGCAGAGGCTGGTATGGATAAGAGCTCAAACCCACACAGGAAGGATCTCTGTGCACAGAGCAGGTGTTCACCCTTTACCTTCCTGGGATCAGCTACCTCTAGCCAGGAAGGGAGAGTGTGCATGTACTACTCTGCAAAAGCCAAGACCACAGTGGTACAAAAAGTGCCTGGATAATTTCAGGGAGGGCTGAGGATTTTACCTGTCTGAGCAGGTGTATTCCAGGTGAAAACAGATTTAGAAGGACACGGTTAGGGTAAGATTTCTATGGTGGCATCCATCTTCCATAAAGGCAAGAGGAGGTTTAGAGTAGAATTCAGGATTAAGAAAGATTTTTTATTGTTCCTGTAGCTCTGCTAAGGATGGAACCCAGGGCTTTGTGTGTGCCGGGCAGGTACTTCGTCACTGAGGTACACCTCTAGTCCCTATGATGGTAATCTTATCAGGTATTTTCTATAAGAGAAAAGGACAGGAAGGGCTGAGTTGGGGACTGAGGCTTGGGGACTGTCTCAGCCATTCTTCAGGAAATCAAGGGAGAGACAAAGCACACAACTGCTTTCTACTCTCTGAGCACCCAACTTTTTAGGAGCCTTAATTTCTCTTCAGTTCAAAAACCCAATAGTGTCCTTTGACTGTGGCTCATCTCTCAGGCAAAATTGAAATGCTGCCTAGACCCCTTTTCCCAACGCCAGATACGCATTTGATGAATAGTCTTCCATGCTGCTCATGCTTTCTGAGTACTTCAAGGGCTTCCCATGTTCACTAATGGTTTACTGGTTTGGAGATCATTCAGAATGTTATTGAACCAGATGCTTTTCCGAACCCATATAGCTCATAGATAGTGTAGGTGCACATTGATGTATGGAGATCTACGTTGTTTTGCCACAGCACCCACTGGGAAATCTGCACCGATAAAAGATTCTGTGTGCACGTTGACTATAAGAGCTGGTGTCATTAAAATATATTCAGTTTAGGCCTAGACTTTGTAGAGATGGGTAGAAGATTGGGGGATGAAGATAGACAGGAAGGAGGGAAGAGAAAGAGAAAGCAAGAGCGACAAAGATGCAATGTGTACGTGCACCAGTTCCTTGAGATGAATGCACTGTGTGTCACAAACATGGTAAAAAAGCTAAAAAACATCACAAGGCTTACAAAACTCCAGTATACTACCAAGAGTGTGTTTCAATTGTAAAAATAATATAGGTTCCACAGGGCCTTGGATAATGTATTTAATTAGTATAGTATATAAAATATTAAAATGACTTACTAGAAAATATTTAATGTCTCAATTTTAAAAGGGCCCTTCTAATTGTACTTAAGCTGTTTTGTAATATTTATATTCATGTTTTGTTTTTGTTTTTCCCTGATGCTGGGGATGGAACCCAGCCTCACGTATACTGAACACTGGCTCTGCCACAGAGCCACGCCCCAACTCTATGATAATTTTTTTCCCTGCTGTCTTTGAGCTGAGATAGAATGGAAAGGTTGGTGAACGTGTGTCTATGTGCATGGTGGCGCTATTGCAATCCAATCGAAAATCATAATGCATGGGTCTTCTTCTTTTGGGAGATTTCCCTGTAATGTCATTTTCCTGGGGGCAAAGACATCAAATTCATCAGTTTTGTAAAAGATCCACAGGTATTTTTGACATTGTAAAAGTGTGTGAAACTTCCTTTTAGATGTGTCAGAAGCAGACTTCATGTGTTTTTGTTGCGTGTGTGTGCAATTACTGTGGACCTAACCAGGAGCTTTCTGCACACTAGCTAGGCAAGTGTTCTACCGCTGGCTTAGATTCCAACACTTGCTGTGTCTTCCATGGAATTAAAAAATTGTTTTTCTCTCTTTTCTGACAGCCTCTGTTCCCCAAGAAGAACTATGAGTGCTTGACCAGCTGTGAGTTCCTGAAGTACATCCTCCTGGTGAAACAAGGGGATTGCCCGGCTCCCGAGAAAGCCAGTGGCTTCGCTGCCGCCTGCGTGGAGAGCTGTGAGGTTGACAATGAGTGCTCCGGGGTGAAAAAGTGTTGCTCTAATGGGTGTGGGTACACCTGCCAGGTGCCCAAGACTCTGTACAAAGGTAAGCAGCACCGAGGACACGAAACACCTTTCCTTCACAGCAGCTGGTGTGTGCGTAGAGAAAGTGCGTCAATCACGCGTGGAAAAATGCCGGCAACATACTAAACCTTAAGGAAATTTATTTTGTGCCATGTACTGATATGTTAAAATATTCATGGGTCTTAGAGATTAGCCACAATAAGCTCAAGGTGGAATAAATCAGACATAAATGTTTTAGCATATATGTGGAGTAGCAGCGATGTGAGAACTTTATTTTGTATATTATTTTGCCTGGAAGAATAAATCAATTAAACTCTGCTGGGTGCGTTAGAATAAACAGATTTAAATCCCTAGAAACAGGCTGGAGTTGAGGTCCACACTTCAAAAACGCACAATAGATGTACTTGTAATATAGCTTTTCTTTTGGCAGAATCCAAGATCAGGAGTGTCATTGTGTAAATGTTAAATATTTTGATGAGTATGTTGAGATTCTAAGCAGAGGGAATTCTTTCCCTCTTCCAAAAGATGAGGACTCAACTGATCGCATATTTCTCCACTATAATAGTTTACATTCAAAAGCAAATTCTAGAGCACTTAACTTCTTAAGGCTAAGAGCTATTTGCCTTTTTCTTTCAATGTGACTCTTTTGTACCATGTCTACTTCTGGGTGCTATCAGGGTATACTCTAACGTAGAATATTTTGTTAACTTTTTGGTGTAATCTGAAGAGTGAAGTAGAATCAAGCAGTAAGCATTATTCATTACAAGTGAAAAAAGAGAAATCTTTATTCCTCACTTACTTAATAAGCATACTAAATATCTTTTTTCCTCGCTTACTTAATAAGCATATGCCAAATTACATTATTTGTAACTGCAGGTAATTTTTTAAATAAAATACATGTAAAACAGCATTCATTAACAATACTAGCTTTGAGTTTCCGGCTATTTTTAGAAGTCTCTTACACTCATAGTAATGTGCTTATCCCAGAAATAATATACCTGCCTCATTTCCCTTTAACTCTGCCTCTCAAATTTGTTTCTTTGAAGTTAGTATAGTCCAAGAAATTTTCTGTATTATAAACTCTTTCCTAGGACTATCGGCAACCTAGCAAAATTATCACTTCCTAAATTGAAACTAGTTACTGCTTTTCCCTTACTGAGCGATATTTCTTTACTATATTTAAACTGCTATTGTCTTCACATCTTGTAAATTTTATCAAAATGTTTTTGTAGAATCTAAAATCATTTAATTTCTAAAATGTCAGATATTATGAAATGTTTCCTATTATAGTTTACATGCTATGTATTAGATTTTACTGTAAAAATAGAATGTCTTTAGGGTGATAAAGCCTATTTGTAAATCCCGTAATGCTTTAAATGTAGAACACTTTGAAAAAGGAATATAAATTAAAATGTGCAGTTTTTAAATAAGAAGTGTAGAGAGTTGGTATGAATTTCAAATACATCTATTTCACCAATAATAAGAATCTTCTTAGAAGGGCCAAAATAAATGATTGATTATATAAACACACTTGCACCTCAAACCTATGATTAACTACATAAGCTGGACTTTTAAAGAAAGTGCTGAATTTACCTTTAAAAAGACCTAACAAAGTACCCCTTAACTTCTATTTTTGTTGGAAGCAGGAATTCATGGAGAACTACTAATGGATCTGCTAATGCCTTTGCATAATGGCATGGCGAATGCAATCTGTTATTATTTAAACACATACACACAGTGTGATCAAAATATATGGTGGATGGTTACAGTAAAAATTTATTACAGTACAGGACAAATTTCCATGAATCCCCCTTAGAATTCTGCTCACTTCAAATACACTGTATTGTTTTTGCTGCTTTCTGAAACAGTTCTGGAAGTGCTCCTTATTGAGTTTCTCTACCAGCTATGACAAAAAAATGCCATGGATGCTGCTCCTGAGTGATATCCAATGGAAAAGCTAGCTTGTAAAAATCTTCATCCACCTTATTCATTCGATGTGACATTGTGCAACTGCTGACTTTTCCTCAAAGTCAAAATGACTGTGAAACATCAACATTTTGAGAGCAAGGGTAGCTCAGTGGCACAAGCACCTGCCTGGCAAGTGCAAGGTCCTGAGTTCGATTCCCAGTGCCCCAAAAAAATTTTTTTTTGAACTGATTCAGGACATTGAGGCAACCAAAGAGGACTTCTAGAACTGCTTCACAAAGTGACCAGAATGTGTTTGAAATGACGGGGATTATTTTGAAAGGGATTTATGGCAATGTGGCTTTTGCAGTAATACATTTTTCCATTTAAATATTCACTGTAGTTTTTCATCATAAAACACACACACACACAGGTAGACATCTTTCTGTTGTTCAGGTAGCCCCTCAGGGAAGGCTGCTCTCCACCGATGTCCCACCAGCAAATAGGTTAGCGTGTGTGACAGAGGGAGGTCAGATGGAACCCAGGGCAACCTTCCCAGGACCTCTCAGGGAATCGGCCCCTGAGGTGCTGTTGATGCTGTGAGCCTCAAGGCCAGCTGCTTGCTCCTCTCAGAAAGGCGCCTCCTGCTGCCGGCCGGGACCCAGGGAAAGCTCCCGGTCTGGCCCTGCCCGAGGCTCCTCCAGGAGGAAAACTGCACAGAACCAGTGAACACACAGAATCACCTTGGCCTCCTAGGGGTGCCTGATGTCACTGTCTTCCTTCACAACAGCTTTCTCATTGTCCCCAAGCAAACCGGTGTGAAGCAGGCTTCCTTGCCTCTCTCTGCCTCCTCTTAGCCTGGGTGACACTTTTCCTACACGAGTGGGATCTGTGGTTGGATGGGACAAAGCGACCCTGCTTTCAGTTTGTGGCTGTGGAAACTGAGGTCGCAGGCTGTCCTAAGTGATTTGACTGCTGGTAGAAGAAATGCATACTACACCTGTTCCCACTGGGCCAGCTCTCCTGTCAGTTCTGTTCGACCTGTATCCAATGAGAGAACTGTATCCAGTGTGCCAAAGCTGCCACTGGGCATCACTGTATTGTTTTATAAGAGGTCAACCGGAAGTTAGGCCATTACCCACTTATTTCCAATATGGAGAAATGAACCCAAAGGATTCACTGAGTTACACTCCTAGCCCTTTTAGTATTTTTCACTAGTTCATCAACATTGGCAGGTAATGAGTAACATAGCATTTCCCCCTCATTAGACTTATTGTCAAATACTTTGTAATTTTAAGATTTTAAGATTTTAAAGCTTGTAAACTTGAAGCACTTTAAGTTAGCTATAGAGGATATATTATGGAGGACCAAATTTTATTGTACAAATAACGAGTAAATTGTAGATTTCACAAGAGCTTCTTGTTCACTGGTTATTAAATTTATTAAAGTGTCATCCTGTAGGTGGCTGGTGTCTGGTAGTCCTGAAGAACATTTGCTTAATTTTCCCCTATTTTAAATTTAAGAGGAGCTGATGCCGCCCACATCTATCAGTACTAATACATTTGAGGAGAATAAACATTTGTTTATTGCTTCTGGTTTGCAGTGTCCAATAAAAGGTCTTGTGGCGGGCGGGGACAACAAAGGATATAAAACCTCTGTAACCCTGTCCACTTGTTCATTAGTTTATTACTGAGCTAATCATGCACATAAGACTTATTTAAATATGCAAATTACTTTAATGTTTGAAAAAAATGGAAATGTACTGACCCCTGAAATGTCTTTCATGCAATCATTTGTGAGTTTGATGTTTAAACATGTTAAAACTATAGAAACATATACTTTCTGTTTGATTTACTGTGTTTGTGGGAAGAAAGATGAGGCATACAGATTTTAAAGCTTTAAAAGTTTATACGCTGAAAATTTGAGCTTTTTGAACAATGAGTGTTTTGAAGTCTTGAGCAACAAAATTTTCCATTATGTCTGAGCATTGAAGTTGGGTAGTTCTGGAAGAATCATCCTTAACTAATGCCTCCAAGTAAGTTACCTTTACTAGTCTCGTGGTATAGTTTGAAACAGCAGACAGGAGCTATTCTTTTATTTTTCAGTTAAAATGATGAGCATAGCAATAAAAGACTTCAAAAGCTAGCATGCCGGAACTCATGCTATGAAGTGGAAACTTTAATATAGTTGTGGAAAGTTGAAAAAGCTGGTCTTCTATACATTAGAACATAAATGGTTGCTTTGGGGTTCATTTCCTCTTTCTTCCTGAGTTTATGGTAGCTCAGTTAGTTTTCCCTCCAGAAAGAGAAATGTTTAATTATTTTGCTGGCAAATCCCACTGGCTTTTCTGACTTCATGCTGTGGCAATTGAATAGAGAAGAACAGTTGAAGATTTGGACAAAGATTCAGACTAATTTGTACTTTTCTGTTGTGTATATTTTTCCTTTGTGCTGGACAAATCAAGGATTAATCATGAGTCTTTTTTCAAAACAATCATTGAATGAATTTAATACTTTCCACCAATATCTCAGTGTTTGAAATTCTAAGTGCAGGCCTTTGGAGACGGAGTAATACAACTTCTCACAAAAGAATTTTTAATGTTCTGAATCCAGTTGTCCAATACCTGCACATGGTATACATACAATTTCCTGTAGTGCTGACTATCTTATGAGAGGGTACCTAGTGGTTGATTATTGAATTGCTAGAACATTATATCTCACTACATTTTCATATCATTGAGAGTCACAACAGAAATTATTTACACTTATAATGAATTCTGGATATGGATATGCAACTTCTGATCATATATCACTATTCATTTTTCTCCCAGTGTATTTTGAACATCTTTTAAAGCACTGGATTTGTACTTTTATTTTTTTTTTACTCCACCAAAATGCATTTTGCATTTAAAAAAATAAAGTGCTTCTTTTGTCTCATTTTATGG
The DNA here is from genome assembly GCF_000276665.1 of Chinchilla lanigera. Lineage (NCBI taxonomy): Eukaryota > Metazoa > Chordata > Mammalia > Rodentia > Chinchillidae > Chinchilla > Chinchilla lanigera. The sequence goes on along the minus strand of NW_004955499.1, from coordinate 6,555,842 downwards.
AGTGACATATGATAACATTTTAAAATTCTTCGACAGAATAGTTTAGATTCCAGGTCTAAACCTGGGTGACTAATTTGTTGAGAAATCATTTTTTAGAAGGAACAGTCTAATCATTTACATAAGAGAAACCACATAGAGAAGAGACCCCCTTTACACATCTGGCTCTGCAATCTGGAGACTGGTTCAGTCTTGAGGACCTATGCAGGCAGTGGGGGCAGCAGGTCTGGGGGGCCGCGTCCCATCTGCACACAATTACCACAAAGCACTGGAGTTACTTCCAATCAAGGGAGCCCATGAATCCTAATGTAAAGCAGATGGACCGTTTCTTAACATGGGTGTTGTAGGAGCGTTGACCGTCATAGTTAGAGGTGTAAATGAAGAAATTTGAGTGACTTTGTCCTTATGACCGAGGAAGGTCATTGGTTATTGAATGCTTGCATTTGCTTCCGGTGAGTTCAGGTTAGTTGAGCATCTTGAGTACTTATATGACCACGTTCATTCTAGAGGATTAGACACTGGGCAGCCAAGGAGAAAGGTGGATTTGGAAGTCTTGGAAACTCTGCCCTCTAGCAGCTTGCAGAATTAACTAGTCACAGAGAAAACAAATAAATCATGAAATATTCTCGACTGAATCTGCACCTCAGTGGAATTACTTATCTGGCATCCGCCTGGCTCTCTTGAATGTACAAATTATTCACAATGGTCATTTTGATCAAATTTTGCTGTTTTACTTTTTTTCTTCACACAAGAACGAGGTATTTGTGAATTAAAACCAAACACCAGTTAACTTTGGGATTTCTATCCTAACTGGACTTTTTTTTTTTTAATATGGGAAAGCCTGCGGCCCATGTAATAAAACTGTCTTATATTTAAATTTTTTTATGGCACCAGGGATTGAACCCAGGGCCTTAGTGCTGAGCTTCATCCCCCGACCAGTTTTATTTTTTTATTTTGAGACAGTCTCAAACTTGTGATCTCTTACATCAACTTCCAAGTGCAGAGATTACAGGTATGTGTCACATGCAGTGCCTGATTATGTTGTGAACATTTTTTACGTGACATTTGTGTGTGTGTGTGTGTGTGTGTGTGTGTGTGTCTTGGAATTGAACTCTGTGCCTTTGCACTGAGCTATATATCCTTAGTCCTTTTATTTTTATTTTATTTTTATTTTTTTATTTTTATTTTTTTTAGAAAGAGCCTCACTAAACTTGTACTTGCTGGACTTCAACTTGCAATCTTCCTGCTGGGATTATAAGCGTCCACCAGCACAGCTAGCAACAGTGCTTTGTCTCTTGGTATTTACCTTTTTAAAAAGCAAAAGTGATGGAGAGAGTGATTGAATATCTCCTTGAGAAATCATCACAAAATACCTGTGATAAGTTTCTCCTGTCCCTAAGTCACCTTTGAGCAGAGGGAGCAGTCACTGATACAAAGGTTTGCGTAAATATTTCAGTATCCTCCTGTTTCTCCTGGCTTATTCTTGAGTAGTGAAAAAGTAGGCAAGGTGATGCCTCCAGCAAACATTTGCTTTACATTTGCAATCGCAGAGAGTTCCCCTGGGGATATTCTGAGAGCAGAGAAGGACAGACATGGCTTTTGACCCCTGGGGCTGTCACTTAGTGAGGAAGACAGACATCGTTAAATGAGCATTTTGCATCACGGGGCAGTTAAACGCACATATTGACAGTAACAGGCCCAACCTTGGAGAGGGCCATAAGAATGGGGCTTTTCTTTCTATTCAGAAACTTCAGGGGAAGCGTCACAGGTGGTGGTATTTTGTCTGAACCTGGAAGTATTTAAGTGTCTGTAGTCAGAAAATAGATGGAAAGATTTTTCAGGGTTTAAAAAAATCGAGCAGGCAATGGTCATAGGAAGGAATTAACTGTGTGTTTCTAGGAAAGCTGGGTTTAAAGACAGGCTCTGTGCAAAAATGTAAGATGCACCATGGGAAGAGCTGAAAGATAAGTAGGAGGTGATCGTAGAGATGGAGAGACAGAGAGTTCACCTTCATCTTGGAGAAATTAAGATGCAAGGAGAGGGCCTAAGAAGATGGAGAAGAGGGTCTCACTTCCAATTTAGAAAATAATCAGAGTACATCACGAATAGTGGATTAGCAAAAGAGGCTGGTAGGGAGATTGATAAGGAGAAGGGTTTGAAGGCCATTTTGAAGCTCAGAGGGATGAAGAGGAGTGGGTGGTCACCATCACTGTGGAGACTGATGACTTGGCAATTCCTGGAAATGTACTATGCAATAAACAACTCAATGGTGGTGGGCGCATGAACAAATAAAAACTCTATCCTAAGAAACTGCACTGTTGTGAAGACACATATCTGAGAAGTAGCTATTTTGGAGAGAAGAAATTAAGATGGAGCATGTGCAGAGAAATTTAACAGGCAGGGGGAAACGTTGGCTTTCACCTTAGCCAGGGACTGGGGAGCATTTGCTTAGTAGAAATAATCTAGCCATGAAATGTAGCTTTCATTGTACGGGTTATGCACTCAAAATACAAGTATATGATCCTGGCTTGGAAAACCCTCAAGTCGTGGCTGACCAGAAGCCAGACGTGACTTAGCGAAGGTCTGTGCCAACCAGGGGAGCAGGGGGCATCATAAAACCAGTTGTTGAGAGGGTTTGCATCTCTATCAAAAGCCACTTCTTTTCTCTGCTTTTCTGGGTGGCTTTTCCTAATTTGAAATATAGAAAAGAGGTAGAGAATTGACAGAGAAACCTGAGATCGGGTCACAGCTCCAGGCAACTTAATCAATCTTCCTCAGTGTTCACTCACCTGTTTCACAGGCTCTAGTGAGTTGAATTTGTGGAATTCACCAGCCATATGCAGCCATAATCCAACTGCAAAGCAAAATGAAAAATGCCATGAAAATGGTAAATGTGTCCCCTAGAAAATATTTCTTTGAAAAAAATAAGTGACCTTTGGCTTCTGTATAAATCTGCATTTTACATCATCTGACACTATCCCACTAAACATTTGATGAGTTTAAAACCTCTCCAACAGGCATGAGTTCAGATCAAAATGAAATGAAATGGAGATTCAGCTGCAACACCAATGTGCATCAGATCTTATTTACATTTTGTGTTTGCACATTTTCCGCAATTCCCTTCGATTAAACTGAAGGAATGGAAAAATAAGTGGAGCACTGTGAAGTGGACCTTTCAAGTGGATTTGCAGCGCTTTGGCAAATGCCCATTTGCAAGAGGAAATGCTGTTAAGGGTGCCCAGGGTTCTTGTGTTACGTTGTCCTTGATTCTACCTAAGTCATTTAGTTGTACGTATCCTCTTCGTGTTATGGATTCCTTTATCCCCCTGATGTGCATGCTGGTCTCCCAGCAGCTGAAAAATTTTAAAACTGTAGCTCTAAACACTAGATCTTAGTGGAGGTATTTTTCAAAATTTCTTTCAAGAAATCCGAATGCATGCAGATGTGGTGACGCACACCTATAATCCCAGCATTGTGGGAGGCTGAGCTGGGAGGATGGATGGCATGTTTGAGCCCACCATGGGCAACTTAACAATTTAGCAAGAGGCTGTCTCAAAATACATAAGTAAATAAAAATTTAAAAAGGGCTGGGGATATAGCTCAGTAAGAAGGCCCTGGGTTCAATCCTCAAACTAGAAATCAAAATGATTAACTTCTTTAAAATGAGCTACCTGCGGGGGACTTTGGAAGCAAGGCACTCCAGCATGCCAAAACCAAGCCTTCTAAATTGATCATTTTTTCGCTTGTAAACCATTGCGTCAATAGGGGACTTCCCAAGCAGTCTGTTTGGAATCCAAAAGGCTCGCGCTTTGGAAAGCACACGCATGAGATCAGATCACATGAGATTTAGCTTTGCTATTTTTTTCTTTTCTTTTTTTTTTTTTTCCTGAAAGGGAAATTTCCCTGAGATGGCCAACACACCAAACCCTGGAACCATGTTATAATGACCTTAGTACGTAGCCATAGAAACGGAACATGTTAGACATGGGGAGAGGACTCAACCCTCTTTTATAAAGGCTATCCGCTTTGTGTGAAGTCCCTGTTAAGCTCCATGAAGAACCTCTTAGCACTATTAATTCACTGCCGTGCACATGAAAGGGTGATGCTGGAGATACATAGGGAGAAATAGCTATGTTAGGCACAGCGGTTGATTTTGACTATCTGTGGGGGCTAAGGAAAAGCGAAAAGAACAAGTTCCAATGGTCTTTATATGTGATGGACTGAACTTGAACCAAAAGACTTCCACCATGAAATCTGGTACAGAAGGACCACCGTTCTGGAAGCAAGCATAACATCCACCATCAGCAGATGGTGCTGCGTCTTCCACAGACTTCCTTCTTCGCCTCTTCCTTTCATGTGAGTCCCATGCAGGTTGTTTTAACCAGCATAACACGGTCTTGTTTCAGGGGTCCCCTTGAAGCCCCGAAAAGAGTTAAGGTTCACTGAGCTCAAGTCTGGGCAGCTGGAGATTAAGTGGTCCTCGAAGTTCAACATTTCCATTGAGCCAGTGATCTATGTGGTCCAAAGAAGGTGGAACTATGGGATCCATCCCAGTGAAGACGACGCCACGCAGTGGCAGACAGTGGCCCAGGTAAGTGCTTCAGGGCCTCTTTCGTGTTTCCCCTTGCAAAAGTGTCCAGTGCACAGTTTGGACACCCACAGCCAACTAACTCATAGTACCTCTGTCAGGAGAGCTGGGCTCCAGAGATCAATCAGGTACGCGAACAGCCTCATGCCTGTGTGTTGCAGAGAGGGTGAGCCATGGAGGGGCTGGAGATACCTGGAAAGCTAGCTCTTGGTTTACTAGCTCAAGATACATGGAGAAAGGAGAAAATATAATCTGATTGCTCATGTTTGTTTCTTTCCTAGAGCTATGTTTTTCCTGGTATGTTCAAACCCAACATGTCAGCTCTGATCTGCTATTTAATCCTTTCTGTGATTTCTTTTCTATTGGTCCTACATGTAAGCCTTTCCTTGGGAGTATGGTGCAAGATGCAGATCACAAAGCTCCTGTAGTGGGAAGTAGCCAACAGCTCTTAAATCTGTGCTAAGTGCTTTCTTCTTTGTCTTAGTCCACTTAAAAATGAATACACTAGCTGAGTGGAAACACTCCTAGAGTTTATCTTAACGCCACTGCCTTCTCATCTATCTTGATGAGAAAAGCAAAATATTTTCTTTCTTTTTAAGAGCTGCTAAATGGACTTCCCTCTGCAAAAAAATACAAAGACAAAAGTAAAAACAAAAGTGGTTATAAAAACAAAGAGTAGGTTCTCAATGAGAAATCGCCTTGTGCTTTTTAAGAACTAAATGTCCCCCTGCACAGCTGTGATGATAGGGGAAATTGGGGGCCTAAAGTAATAAGTTTTTATCAGGGATGAGATTCTTCCCCTTTTTTGGTAAATATAAAATCAAGAGTATTTGGGTGTTTGGAAGAATTTTTTTTTTTCTCAATAGTGAAATCTCAAAAAGTATAGTGTTTAGCTAAAACAAAGACCCCAAGATAAATAGGTTCAAAGTTTGTTGTAAAAGAAACACCTGAAGTTAGAAAAAATTCTGAGACCTAGGCAGATAAATGTAGTAATTACAGTTCATATATCTGTCATGAAAGAGAATTTATTTCACTGAAATTTTAAACTATTCAGAATACAGATTAAAATTCATGTAATTCCACTTGAATGACATGCCTGGTACCCATAAATAATGGTGCAGATTCATGTATAAATTTTCTAAATTATTCAAAGATGTGAAAACTCACCATCACATTATCTCTTTTATCCCCTCTTTTTTGGGAAGAAGAAAGCTCTTCAGTTATTATCAGTGTAACTGTTATAATTATCTGGCCAGTTAATGCTGATGTAATTCTCATTCTTTGTGAAACACGGTGGTTATTATTCTAGCTTTAAGCTTTTAAAACTCATGGGAAGGACTCTAAATGATGAAGTCAGCTGGAAATGTTTTCCCAAATGTAGCCTAATCAGGTGGCAAGGAGTGTTTAAGTCATGTTCATTTGCTCTCTGAAGTGTTTATCTCTGTGAGCTCAGAAATACTCTTAGATATTGACATAGACACTATGACCCTTTCCTGTAAGTTACTGTAAACCTAGGTATGGGAAGGCCCCAGTTCTATGCTATTTCCCAGTTTCACTGTGGGACAGGTACATTAGGCACAAGTGAGTGCTTGGGTGATGGGTCCACCCATCACGCCTTGCCAAAAGCAGCTGTGAAGTGGAAAGACTGCCAAAGCCTTTGCGTCCCTTGGATCCACATCGGCAGAGACAGGAACAACTACGGACCTTTCTCAGTGTACACTTTTTCCTTTGGATATTTATTGGCCAAGGGTTTACAGTTGTTCCTGGGTATCAAGGGGAGCCATGGTCCCAGGTTCCCTCAAAACGGATGGTGCTCAAATCCTTTATGTGATAGCACTTGCATGTTACCTCTGCATGTCCTTCAGTACCCTTAAAATCCTCTCTAGATGACCTCTGATAACTACCACTACCTGAATGTTTTATAAAGACTTGTTCCACTGCATCGTTGGAGGATTAATGACAAGGAAAACATTTTATACACGCTTGGTACACACGCAATTCTTTTCCAAGTATTTTCCCTGGAAAATAAGGCTGATTGAATCCATGGATGTGGAACTGGTAGATACAGAGGGTGGAGTATACTTAACACATGAGGTATAATCAAAAAATGGTACAACCAATGCCTACACCAAAAACAATTTATTATGCTGAAAGATAATTTGGTTTGAATCCTCCTCAAGATACCCTCAACTTTGCCTCCAACACAGTTATCTCACCGTTCTTGCCATATTGGGAAGCAGTTTGTTAGGAGGTATGAGAAAACATATGGTGGATATTCTTGCTGGGCGCCATCCAATATAAAACATGCTGTAAAAATATGACACTGTATCTGCATCTGCCATAGTCACTGAATCTGGTACTGTGCAACTTCTGGCTTTTCCCCAGAGTCTAAATCTCAGATCACGAAGAGTAGGACCAATTCTTCACAGATGTATGTATTCTACTCAAATTTCTTCCTTCCCTCTCTCTCTCTAACTCTGTCTATCTCTCTTTCTCTCTTCCTTTCTGTCATACATCTATATCTACCAATTATCTGTCTATCTATCTATCTATCTATCTATCTATCTATCTATCTATCTATCCATCTATATATCTATCCAACCATCCATCCAACCATCCATCCATCCATCTATCCATCCATCCATCCAATCATCCATCCATCCATCTATAAATTGAGGTACAATTTACATCCAGAAATTGTTAACATTCTTTTAAGTGTACGGAGTTTTTATTTTACATCCTTCCAGCACTGTCTTCAGAATTATATTTTGGCATACTTTGAAGAGTCACTTTATTTTCTATAATCTAAGAAATATTTTGTTTTCTTGCTTATAATGTAAAGATTTCATGCACATCCTTTACTGATTAAACCTTGAGATGCTCAGTTCAGTCATCAGTGTTAAGAACAACCCAAGCGTTTGTCATGGACTTTACTTTCAGAGGTGCATGACTCTTTGGGATAAAATATGAAAATTGTCCTCATCTGCACCAACACTATTCTCATATCAGGGCCTGATGACCTTGGTTAACTAATATAGAAATCCATCCTGAGTTGCACTGGCCATGTGTTTGTGAGTTTTTAGAAACAAACCCAACTGACACATCAGACTAACAAGTCACATGTTCCCTGTGCCCTGTGACATTTTCCCTCAGACCACAGATGAGCAGGTGCAGCTGATGGACATAAGACCTAGCCGGTGGTACCAGTTCCGGGTGGCTGCTGTCAACGTGCATGGCACCCGAGGCTTCACAGCACCCAGCAAACACTTCCGCTCTTCCAAAGGTCAGTTTTCCCTTCCTGCCGTGACACTGGACATGCACCTTGCTCCTGGGCAGGCACGTATGGGGTGGAGATTCCTTATGGCCACAGCCATGGGGGTGGCTGGCCAATGGGTGGCTTCGATTTTCTTAGATGACAGGTGGGACCAGATGTGTCTGGAGGCACCATGGAAATTTATGATTAAGGACATCAGGGGGATCTCACCTTCTAGGTGTCTCAGAAAATAATATACTGGTGGTGTTGAAACTTTGAAGGGAGGATTCTCCATGATTAAATTCTGTTGGGTTTCTTTTTTTTTTTTTTTTTTTTTCTTTTTTTAAAGGTATTCTGTATCAAGCAGCATTCACTTAACTTTAGAGGAGAAATGCCAAGTTTTGGCTACTTTAGATAGCATACCCTCAGTGGCACAGCGCCTGCCTGGCAAGCATGAGGTCATGAGTTCGATTCCCACACCACCCCGCAAAAATAGATAGCATGCCCTTTCTTGAAACTATTGTTGAACTGAATGTGACTTAAACTCTTACCTTTTTTCTATAACATCCAGAGTTTTTAGCCTGCCCTGAGTTGTCTGATCATGGATATACGTTTATTGTGTTCCTATGCATTTGCTAGTTTAAAACCTGCTTGGGACTGGATGAATATGTATACTCTATCACACTGGGGCTAGTGTGCTCTGTAAAAGGTGAAGGGCAGCATCTACCCAGGTAATAATGATATCTTGAGGTTTATCTTTCCAGTTGTGAGCATGAAAGTGACTGCACACCTTCAAGTGTATTTAACTTCTGCTTGACCCATCAAGATCTGCTTTCAGAGACACAGGCTAGCCATGTTTATTTACTAACCAGGACTTATCTCCTTACATGGAAGTAAGTTTGTATTTACTTCAAACTGAATGCATTATGGTATTAAGCAATAATGTAAGACTTATAACATCAATAGTGTAGCTGCTATAGACCACAATTCCTGTTCCATGATTGGAAATACGTACATCTCAGTCTATCCCTTTTTCCCTCTATGATACTGCAACTATATAATATTGGTAAATATGTAACACTGCTATTTACTAATCTCTGTACAATCTCAAGTCTCAAGGGCAAAACTTGCAATCAAGATAATTTAATATTTGGGTATCTACAGTATACATGATAGTTTTTTAACTCTGTTTCATAAAAGTCTCTTTTTAAAGAAAGATAAAGGTGTGTGTGTGTGTGTGTGTGTGTGTGTGTGTGTTTTCCTTCTCAGGAAGGCAAGTACAACATCTCAGCAAGCTTTGAAGTGACATTGTAAATAAACACATCAAACCTTGTCTTAAGACAAGACTGTCTCCAGCTGGTCTGATCGTTTAGCGCGGCCAGTGCAGTGAATAATTAATGGTAGGTTAGGGGGCAGGAATCAATAAAAGGCTCGAGGACTCTGCGCTGCTTTCACGGTTCAAATGCAGTCCAGACACATCCTGGTCAAAATGGGTTACCATCTGTTCGATGGCCTTCAGCACTGGACTGTGCTCTTACAAGAAGACTGCAGTCTCTGACATCAAACACGAACAGCCCTCTGTGGACAGATGCTGCAAGAGTGAGAGTGCCCCCAACCTCCTGGAGGTGTGAAAAGTGACCTTGCCTTCATGAGCCTTTGCAGTCAGGAGACAATTAGATGCCCTATCAGTCCCCTGAGCCTGTCTTGCTAACTGAAAGTAGCAAATCTGTGCTATCTCAACATTTCCAAGAACATCCTGGAAACTTAGCAGTCCAGAATTACAGCTGCAGCCCTTCTATTTGAATTGACTCCATGGTGGTCACCATCAAAATGTTCTATTTCCCACTTTTACATATATGCCTGATTCGTGCTTGCATACATCTCCCTGGGAGAAGGATTCCAGGCTTCAGTTCTTGCATTCTCATACATTGAAAAAGTGAGCACGGCCTTCAGAGTAGATGCTGTTAGGTGTTCAGTAAAGACGCCTCACAGAAGGGAGGGAGTGTGACAGATTAGCCAAACGTGGAAGACTTTCCCTCCTGAATCTGTCCAAAGGAGGCTTCATCCCTAATAAGATGTTGGCACCTTAATCTTACCAAGCCGGGCAAAGACCCTTACTGGGAAATATTTTTCTGGCAACTTCAGGAAATATAACTTACTTGCTATAAAGTTCACCCATTGTAAGAGTACAAGCTTACAAAAAGATGCATTTTAACCCAATGAACCGTGCAAACATCACCAACACTTGACGTTAGACTGAGTCCATCATCCCCAAAAGATCTTTCAATCTTCTCTTGCTTGCATTTGTCAAATGCAACCTGTCATCAAATCCCATCAGCCCCGTTTCAGAATTGATGCTGACCAGTTCTGACCATGTCTATCATAACCACACTGGACTGAGCCCACTATCTTTCCTCATTTAAAGAAAAGCTCAAGCTACATGGGAAGGTGGGAGAACTCAGCTTTCTTATCTACCAGACGTACGATTTCCGGTGTCACTTCCGGTGTCACCCCCACCCCCAATCAATAGCTTCCTCTAAAGGAAGTGCCTGAGGGTCATACAGAACATTCTGAGGAAGACATTTCCAAGAAAAAGTCTTAAGAAATGGAGTCTATTTTTTTCTTTTGGTATCGGGAATGAACTCACGACCTCATGCTTGCCAGGCAGGCACCATTCTGCTGAGCTATACTCCCAGCCCCACTTTTTATATTGATCTCTAAGATGGTTCACAGTAATGCATGAAAGATCTTATTGTTACAATTGCCTAAGTGGAACTTGGGACATATTTTAAAAAGCAGGAAAAAGAGAACACTCTAATGGTTTTGTTTTGCTTTGTCTTGTTTTGTTTTATTTTGTTTTGTTTTGTTTGGGTACTGGGACTCGAACTCAGGACTTGTGCTTGCCAGGCAGGCATTCCACTGTTGAGCTGTATCCTCCTCTCCTGAAACACTGTAATGGTGACTGATATATTTCCCTCTAAATGGCACATTTTTATTCAGTAAAGCTTATATTTTCCTGTTGTGCTCCAGAACTACAGCTTTACCAGTCTTCTAATGGTTTAACATTATTTTTAGAGTGTTTCCTTTCACAGTCGTAGCCTGTGAAGAATAAGAAATGGTCAAGTGCATTTGGGGAGAGGTAGGGAGTCAGTCTTGATCATTTAAGTTTCGGCCAAGGGGAAAAAGAAGGAATTTTTTCCATCTACCACAAACACCTCGGAAAACACAAGTAAAATTTTAAAAAGGGAAAATAAACTTGGGACATACTCATATATCATTATGGTTATATATATATATATATACCTTAAAAGGAGGTGCTGCTAGGATACTTTTCAGTGGAAAGTTTAGTCTAAATATTTCAGTGACAGAAATAAAAGAAGCCAAATCAATATTCCTCTTCCTGAAATGCATGTCGTTCCTGTGTGTGTGCATGGCTGGCCTGTGATTATTGCTAATGGGTACTTTCTTTCAAGTAGCGGCTCTTTTGATACATAGGGATGGTTTCTATATAAAAACTGCTATTATCTGAGAACCTAAAGGAGCCCACCTCCCACAGAGTGATGGGGTTTCTCCCAAGACAGGCAGCCGTGGTCCTTTCCCATGAGATAGTACGTCAGTGCAATAATAGCCGTGCATTTCGCCGAGGGTGATAAGTAACTTCATTTGTCACTTTGCCCACTGTGGGCCCGGAGTCTTTGCATTGTACCAAACCTCCATGCCTGTGATTTCGTTACTTGTGGTATTAGCTCACAAATGTCGAGTGATAAAACATGAAAGCAGCCTATCTGAAAGCCAAAAGGTCCATTTACCTTTGCCGGAAACACTGCCCAGAGTCACTGAAAAGTCAAAGTATTATTCTACAAGGCTGAAATTAGTTATATCCACTAAACAGTTTTTTTTTTTTTTTTTTTTTTTGTCTTTTGGCGACAGGGTATCGCTATGTAGTTCAGGCAGGCCTTGAGTCTATTGTAGCCCAGGTTGGTCTCAAACTCACAATTATCCTCCTGCCTCAGCCGCCCGAGTGCTGGAATTACAGGAGTGCGCCACCACACCCGGCTCCAGCCAGTGTAGTTTTGCGTCAGAAATCATGCAAGTTGTACCTGAGTAGGAGCTAAAACAGCCTTGCTACTTCTGTGATGTGTAAGAGTGCACTGGCCTTCTGCTCTCGGGGATGTTTCTGCAGATCATAGTGAGAATTTGGAGAGAAAGGAAGGAAGCAGGACAAGAAGTGAGATGAGGGAGAAATGCCCTGATCTGGGCTTCAGAAAGAGGAGCTGATGGGGCTGGGGATTTAGCTCAGCGGCAAAAACGCCTATCTGGCAAGCGCAAGGTCGTGAGTTCGGTTCCCAGTACCGGAGAAAAATTAAAAAAAAAAAAAAAAAGAGGAGCTGAGAGATTTCTGCTCTCATTGTGTGAACTGGATCTTCCCACTGTGTACCCCTGGGCTAGGGAATTTAACTTTCTGCTCCTCTACTCTCTCATCTTTAAGATGGAAACTGTTACGTCAACATTTAATTGACTACGGTACATGTTGTGACCAAAACGTATGATGAATGTTTAAATGAAAATTAAAACAATTTATTTCAGTAAAAGACACATTGACGTTGATTCCCCTGAAAATACCCCTCCCTCCTACTGTGAACACACTTTTCCCATCCTTCTGGCCACTTTCCAAAGCAGTTCTAGGAGTCCTCTTTTGTGAGTGTCTTTACAAACGATGATCAAAAATATGATGAATGCTGCTGCTGAGTGTCATCCAGTTGAAAGGCAGGCTCATAAAGACAGGAGTGTGTCCTCGTCTGCTGGATCTAGCACCGCATGACTTCTAGCTCTTCCCCAAAGTCAAAGTGATCATGAAAGGTTAACATATTTAATTGATTCAAGGACACTGGGGCAGCCATAACAGAATAACTAGAGGCATTCATGAGAGAAGACTTGTAGAACTGCTTCTAAAATTTCAACAAACAGTTGAATAATTATGCTGAAAGCAAGGGAGAGTATTCTGAGAGGGATTAATAGTAATATCTTTTACTATAATACCACTTAAAGTTCACTGTATCTATTCACCCTCCATAAAACCATTAATAAAGTTAGAAATAAATAAAATTCTTATAAACTTGCATAAAGCTCATGCCACCACAGCTCCTATTTTGATTAGGAGTTGGCAGTCTATGGCCTTTAGTTTAAATTTGTGCTGCTGCCTTTTTCTGTAAGTAAAGTTTTATTGGAATAGAGCCACAGACTAAAATATGTAAAGGTAGTAACAATGATGCATATACTGACTGTTATATGCAAGCTATCTCTTTTGACTTTCATAATTTAACAAAGATTATTTTAAGGGAGAAAGGCTGGGAGTATGGGTATCCACCATCTTGGTATGGAAAATACTCAAAATGGGCCCTACCTTGAAGAAAATATAAAGCAAATAGTATTAACACCTGTGCAAATACTATTTCCTCACATATTGTTTTCATGAATTATGTTATTTCATGTCCTGTCACATTGCATACACTGAATGATGTTGTTCTGGATTATTATCATTACATTCAACACATAAGAAAAAAAAATGAATGAAATAGATGAAAGGAAACAGTGAAATACCAAGTGCCAGTTATGTTTCTAAGATGTTGGAATTTCTTTAGAATAGGATACGATTTTTTTTTTTTATGTTACTGAGGATTGAACCCAGAGCACTCACACAGAACTATATCTACAGCTCCTTTTATTTTTGGAGACAGGGTATTGCTAAATTGCCTGGGCTGGGCTTGGTCTGTAATCCTTTTGCCTCAGCCTTCCAGAGTGCTGGCATTACAGGCACGCACCCAACTAGCAGATGATGGTGAGGAGTTGGGTGTATGATATCTGGAAAATTCCTGTGACTACTAATTTTTCAGAAATATATTTATATGGGAACATGAGTGGCTGTTATTGTGACATATTTTAGTTTTTGTCTTGCCTTGAAGTGATGATTTACTTGTGAATGAGTTTACTCTCCTAAAGGTCTGTAGCTCCCTTTTGTACATTAACCACTGAATCTTGCAATAGAGCAGGAGCTGTTGCTTTGAGTTTTCTATTTTAAACTGGGAAAAGTACACCCTTGATTTTGCATGTCAACTTTTTGATCTTGTTATAGCCTAGCAATTGTAACTGACAAGGTTTGAACCAGAAAGTTAAATATCACTTTACAAGTCAAAGGTCACATTTAGAAGTAACCTGTCATCCACTGAACATATATTTACCAAGTACTTACTGTGTGCTAGGTACTTTTGTGGAATCCCAAGATATACAACTGAAGTAAACACAAAAATTATTCCACTCATAGAATTTCTATTTTTCATAAGTGAAGGCAGACAGAAAGTAAAGTACAGTTGTTTCTCAGTTTCCCTGGGAGAATATTTCCAGGACCCCCAAGTGTACCAAAATCCAAGGATACGCCAGTCCGTTATATAAAGTGGTATAGTGTTGTAGTTTGGGATTTTGCAAGAGGAACAATACAATACAGGACACATATTTTATAAAATTATTCTTATAATAGTCACCCAAAGAATCATATAGAAAGAGAGAGCAGGAAATCTGTTGACACAATAATGATCCAGGCTGAGAGCCTGGATCCCACAGTAACGCCCTGCATGAGTCCAACTGAAGACCTAGAGCCCATAACAATGCGCACACGAGTCCAGCTGGAGGCCAAGACACCATGACAATGTCTCATACAAGTCTGATTCACAGATCTGTGCTGGGAAGGTCCAAAGGTCAGTGGTGGAAGCTAGAATGTCTGTGCCATTGGGATGAAGGATCTGTGCTAGCAAGGTGAAGGATCTGAACTGGAGCCAGGAAGTGATGCTCAAAGTAAGAACCAGAGCTCCCCACAAAAGTATCATAGCCATCCTCAGCGACAGTGAGGTCCCGAGCTCCTCTGATAGTGAGGATATCCAAGCTCCCATCAGGAAAGCCAAAGCAACAAGCTTCTCAAGGAGACTGAGCAGTGCATCAGCTTCCCTTCTGGAGCCAGGAAGCAATGATCAAAGTGAGGACCAGAGTTCCGCCAAAGTGAATGGTAGCCATTCTCAGTGAAAACAAGGTCCTGAGCTCCTACAATGATGAGAACAGCAGAGTTCATATCAGGAAAGCCAGCATGACAAGCTCCTCCAGGAAAACTAACAGCTGTCTACAGCTTCTCTAACAGCTTCTCCTCACCTTCTTCAGTTCTACCTTTTAAGCTGTTTGCAATAATCCTCAGGTGGGCCTCCCCACCCAGCAAGCACCACACTGGTTCAGTTCACCTGGGTGTGAAGTTGACCTCCAGTTGTCAATCCAGTACATGCAGTGTGTTCAAATAACTCACCACCCTCCAATATCCTTCCAGCCATCTGCCCAACCCTTGTTATGCCTAGCACAATGGGAAAATTTGTTGCTACATTGTAGTGCTTAGGGAATAATGACATGGGGAAAATGTCTATACATGGTCACTACATATAATCTCTTTTCCAAATACAGTAATTCCTCAGTTCAGTAATGCTTCTGTTTGAAAAAAAAAATTGGTTCTCAAAGAAAAATGTGTTTGGCAAAATTTTGCCAATTGTTGTTGTATTACATACTGTTATCTTCATGTTGGTTACTCAGATAAATGAATATGGACATGCAAGAGTAATCAAATAATTAAATATCAATTGTTCCTTTCAAGAAAGCAATAGAAATTAATAGTACAATTATCCCAGCCATTTATATTTTTATATTTATATTTATATTATTATTATTATTATATTTATATTTCCCCCCTTTCATCTTATTTTCTCCTTTCCTTGATTGCAGTCATTATTTGCTTTTGAGCAGTTTCTTTCCCTTTCTCACTATCAGATGTTTATTTTCCTCTGGGCTTCAGATCCATCCGCACCACCAGCCCCAGCCAATGTTCGGCTTGCCAACTCCACCATCAACAGTGATGGAAGTGTGACCGTGACTATTGTTTGGGACTTCCCCGAGGAGCCAGACAGCCCTGTGCACCACTACAAAGTATTCTGGAGCTGGCCGGTCAGCAGCAAGTCCCTGGTCCCAACGAAAAAGAAGCGGAGAAAAACTACTGATGGGGTAAGTAGGCATGGGAAGGAAGAGATGCCTCTTCTCTGCTGAGCTCAGGTTGGACAAAGGAGAGAGTCCCTTTCCCTGCATTTTGATGACATTCAGAGAAGGCAAGGCATGTGCCCGTGAAGGGGATGATCAGACTGGAGTCTCTTGTTCTTCTTCTCTTTGGCATCCCGGTCATAAGTTCAACGGTTTTGCTTTGCCAAATGTTCTACCATCTTGTGGTCCTTACCCAAAGCAAAGAGCCTGGCACTGCATGGACTGAGACCTCTAAAACTGAGCCCAAATAAACTTTTCCTAAGTTGATCATCTCAGGCATTCCTTACAGAAATGGAATGCTGACTGATACACATAGGCCAACTCATTTCATTTTTATATTCCAGGCAGAAGCAATTAAAATGAATCCTTCGACCTATTCTTCCCTAAGTGGCAGTCACAGCTTCAACCCCAGAAGTCAAAGGAACGCTTGAAATTATCTCCATTTTACCTATGTAGACACAGAAAATGAGATAAAGTGAAGTGTCCTTTATAGTTACGGTTTTTTTTTTTTTTTTCAATTACAGAGAAACTTTTAAATTAAGTGCCATTTCTTGGCTCTTCTGTTTCAAGGTGTTTCTATCTGTGATCTAATCAGCGTGAAGAAAGCTTAGAAAGTACATTTTTGATAATGTGTTCTTCACATTGATTAAAAGAATCTGAAGTGGTTTATTTTCCAGATGCTGAGAGATAAAAGTCTACATTGAACCATTTTCTGCAATGAAGTTTCTAGGATAGTGAGTGTCTTGAATCATAGGAAATGTTCCATGCGCTAAAAAGTCATTCTGTTTCCTTTTAGCATACCTTCCTTTATGGTGCTATAAAATTTGCACAAACACCTTCCCTGCTCATTTATAAACTTAAATTCTACACATCAATACATGTGTAAAACTATTTTAAAAGTCATTGCACTAAATATTCTACTATTTGTGCCATTTAGAATTAAAAGTCCATAGGATTTCTAGCTATTACATTATTTTCATGGTAAAGAAATTTTCCTGCAGTTCCATCTTTTATGTTAAAAAATTTGCCAGAAATAATCATTAGTAGTACATGCTTATCTCTGGAAAGCACTAAAGAGCCACCATTGTGAAACCACTGGTATCTAAAATATGATAGATGAAATGCTAGCAACCCCCTCCTTCCTGTCCCATCACATGCCCTGAACAACCAAATATTATCAAACATACAGTAAAGAAATTGCAATGTATTTCTAACATAGGTCCACTGTTGATTATACTTGTAATTACTTATTTATGCATCAGCCTAGAGTAGCCTACATTATGGGTGTCATGATCTCATGACTGACCAGTGTTTTTGGATGCTGAAAGGCAAATTATACGTTGCACAAATCATTGTAATTTTTAACAAATAAATAAACTTCACAGAAAGGCCAAAACATTATTATAAACTAATTTTTCTAATGTAATGATTTTATCCTCTAGGATGGCATAGAAATGAGTAATCCTCACCACCTTCCTTCCTAGATCAATGATACTTCTGTGACATCTGTTGTAAACCTTCTATAAATAATTCTTTAGCAAAAATTATGAAATGGATCAACCTGGCAGAATGCTTCCACATTTTTTCTGGTTATTGTTAATATCAAGCTCTTGAGTTATGGGTGGAACTTACCATGAGAGCCCTTGCCTCATTTGTTCAAGATGCCGGCTTAATCCTGGCACCACAAAAATAAAATTATAAGAGGCTGGGTGCAGCTCAGTGGTGCAACCCTGCCTAGCAGACTGAGGACTTGGGCTCAGTCTCCAGCACTACAAATAAAACGAGAAAAGAAAACAAAAAGGAAAAGAAAAGAGAAGAGAAGAAATATCAAACTGGCATCCAGTTTTGTGTGGGTGTGAATCTAGTATTAAAAGAAATAAACATAAAAAATTATAATTCTTCAAACATCTTCAGACCAGAAAAGAATTCTGAAATGGCAGAAAAAGAAAGTGCTGCATTCAAGTGAACACATGGGAATTATTAGTGAAAACAAGCTTAAACATGGGTCTTACAACTCCAATCAGTACTTTTGGTATGCATAGAGCTATATGAAGTGTAGTAGGGTCTCTTTGAAGACCTTCTCATTATAATAAAGGAAAAAGTAGGTTGTGATGAGGCCATAAGGGAGTATGATGTGGTCATAATGGAAATTATGATGCAATGATAAATCTTTATAAAGTCAGAATGGGGAAGAGTGAGGTCATAATGGGGGCAGTGTGATGTCATAATAGAGAACCGTGGTGCCACAATGGGCATTTTTTTTTCATTTTTTGGGTTTTTTTGGGTACCGGGAATCAAACTCAGGACCTTGCGCTTGCCAGACAGGTGCTTATACCACTGAGCTATATCCCCAGCCTCTGAAAAGGGCATTGTGATGCCATAATAGAATACTTGATATCACAGTGGGGAATTCTGAGGTCCCAGTGGAGCATAGTGACAGCACAGAGGAACAATGTGATGTCATAATGGGGAACTGTGAGGTCACAGTGTAAATTATGATGTCACAATGGCACATTATAGTGTCATAATAGGGCACTTTGAAGTCACAATAGAGCATCATCCTGTCACAACAATGCAATTGTAGTGTTCTAATTGGGGCACTGTGATGCCATAATGCACCCTTGTGATATCACAAAGGATGGTTGTGATATCATAATGAGGAACTGTGGGGTCATAATGGAGAATTGTGATGTCATGATGGGGGTGTTGTAATGCTACAATAGGACATATGAGGTCAAAATAGGGCATCATGATGTCACAGTGGGATACTGCAATCCATTAATGTGGTACTGTGATGTCATAATGAGCCATTATTTTGTCACAATGGGGGAATTGTGATATCATAAAAGTTGACTGTGGTACTATATTGAGGGCCAGGTGAGGTCATAATGGGGGAATGGTGCTGTTCCCACTGGGAATTGTGAGGTCACAGCATGGCATTATGGCATCACAATAAGTCACTGTGATGCTGTAATTGTGGCACTGTGATGTCATAATGGGCCTCTGTGATGTCACAGTGGTCAATTGTGATGTCATATTGTGACCCAGTGGTCTCTCAGTGGTCCCCAGGAAAAAATGTTAAGGGTTTTAGAAAAGAAAGACAAGAGACAAGAACTGAGGTGAGGTGGAGTCCTTACCATATTGAAAGAGGACTGAACCAAAACAGTACAGGCATTCAGACTTTTGTAAGGTTAGTATCACAAGATGCAAGGTTAATATCACAAGACACAAGGTTGCCTACTGCGTAATGACTGAAATTGTCTAAGCAGGACGTTTCTCTCAAGACTGAGGTAGCTTGACTGCTTTGGGCACTCTGGCTCTGTCCTGCCCTCACACATATGACCAATTCCAGTTTCAGCTGCTCTCAACATCTCTGTCTTTTCTGTTTAGTTGTGTAAGTGATGAGTGTTCAGTTGCAGTTGGTGGAGCTGTGTTTGGAGAACTCTGTAGAAGGTCTTTTTATTTTTGATGAACGTACTTGTTTAGGCTAAATATTTTGAGTCCAAGGAGTTTTGGAACCTGTATACAGCATGTTACCCCTATACAGTCCAATAATCCATCACAGCACTAAGTCACCAGTACACCTGGCAATCATCAGAAGTTGTTAGTGATTTGAACTTTTAAAGCTAGCATATTATTGTGGCATTGTTTTCCACATCTCGTGCTTATACTTTTCCACTGAATGTTTAAGACCAAGTTAAAGTGAGACCTATATTAATAAAATTAATTTCTTGCTATCTAGCAAGGTCAGTTAAATCTTCTCAGGAAATCACCTTGGAACCAAGTACAGCATCTCTTAGTTCTTCTGTCAGTGTCAGCCATCTGGATGAGTCACGGCCATTGCTTGACCAAATTGCTTTCTGTGAAAGCTTGAGAGACTTTTTTCTCTCCTGGAGATTCTCCTTTAGGCACAATATATGTCATAGAATCACTTTCTTCTGTGGTCCCCTAGTGTCCTTGATCAAAAGATTAGGGATTCAACTGAGTTGTAGACCATATATCCTGGGTCTTCATTGACCTTGGAGGGCTAGGACCAAAATATTAGCTACCCTCTTAGTCTAATCTAGTTCTAATTCTTTGGTCTCCAAAGTCAGTTGTTAAACATCCAGAAGAGATTAATGACATTACATTATAAGGGAGGCAGTAAGCTTAATTTCACTTATCTGAATAAGTCTTATCTGAATGTCAAACACTTACCTTAAACACAATTTCACTTATCTTATCTGAATGTCAAACACCTTAGAACATAAAATAGAACTGTTATTTCTAACAACCATGGATATCCTAATATTTAAATCCTTATAGAATGTTAACAGACAACAGTTACGTATTTTCACATTAGAAATCAAAACCATACACACAACTGTAGCATGACAATCATGATGACATTTTGTGACATACCTAATTTTTCATTTTGACGTAACATAACCCTTTTAACCAATCATCTCTATCGAATACATAAGAAACTTTTACCTAATTTATTGTCCTTTAATGGGATATACAGCACATTAGTTTTTTGTTAAAGTCAGAGGACTGAATCTGAGGGAAATTCTTATCACAATAAGCAATGTTTGTTTTACATTTTGGAAGACCTGTACATCTGGAATCATGAATACATTCAATATACTATGAGATTAACAATAATGAATTGTCATATACATATGAAAACCTTGTTTTTTAATTCAGTTTTGTATCAAGAGCATCTTTTATGAGAAAAGCTTATTGTATTTTTCCTAGAAAACTTTACCTTTTGATCAATGAACAAATTATTGGGGGTGTCTCCCAAGAGACTATAGAGATTATTGGGGGCTCCTTATTAATGAACAAAGGTTGGCCACCCCTCTATTCACCAACTGGAGTCCAGTCCAATGATCTCTCCCTACTCTAATAATATTAATTATCTTTAAGATAATAGTATCTTAAATTTTTTGAAGAACTCTGAGAAAACCAATTTTGATATCACTTTTACTAGTTGGTAACTCAGGTGAAATCATGCTTTTAAGTCTATAACCCAAATTGTATTCTGAACGAATGATCAAAAAAGAGAAAAATTGTTGAGCTCACCTAAAAAGGGAGCAGCTATTCATGGAATGACAGACAAATAGACAAATAACAAGTACACAGAACAAAGAAACAAACATCTTTACAAAATCAGAGTGCACTCAAATATATTTTTGACCAAATTGAATTGCAATAACTCTATCACAATTTTAGAAATTTATCATTATAAATGTCATTAATCTTCTCTTCTAGTCAGATTTTTCTTGTTCATCAATTAGCAGAGATTGCTTATCAGAAATATTTGGAAGGAATAGAATTTTTTATCTGTAAGTAATATACATTTTTTACATTTTATTTTGTCTTAAGAGTGCTGCTAACTTTCAGGTCAGTTATCTCTATATACTCTATCACCTATTTAGACCTTAGAGTTCCATTTTGTAGGTTTCTTTAATAGGCCCCAGGTCAAATCTAGCCTCATCACTATCAAGTTCTCCAGATCTGGCTTCATGATGCAGCTGGACAGCATGCTGTAATAAAACACAAACATATCCTCAAACCCAAATTAGCTTTTCTTGCTTTACCTGATTAAATTGTCTTTCTGCTGTTGTACTTCTACCTTTTGTAGAATTTAAAAATTTTACAGTATATATTGACAGGTGAAGCAGGAAGGATTGATTACCCCTTTTGTTCTTATAACTGAATTTTGATTGTACAGTGAGAAACCTGTATCCTATATTTTGGAAGAGAAAGCCATCATATAGGTTTTCTTACTC